>NC_138163.1:134548800-135117724 GCF_964165515.1 Mesoplodon bidens
CACCTCACTGTGACTCAATGATCTGATTATATGAGCACACTCACACACACACACACACAAACACCCCTCACTGTGACTCACTGCACAACCTATACCAGCGTGGACACACACAAACACACATGCTCACTGTGAATAATGCACAGTCTATACGAGCACACACACACACAACTCATTGTGACCCAATGCACACTCTATACCAGCACACACACAGAACTCACTGTGACACAGTGCACAGGCTATATCAGCACGCAGACACACACACACAAGGCTCACTGTGACTCAGTGCACTGTGTGTAGCACCACACACACAAACACACACATACACCTCAGTGAGTCAATGCAAAGCCCATACCAGCACACTCATACACACAGACACACACACACACACACCTTACTGTGTTTCAATGGTCAGCCTATACCAACACACATATACACACCATACTGTGACTCAGTGCACTCTCTGAACCATCACAAAGACACACACACACGCACGGCTCATTGTGACTGAATGCAGCGTCCATACCAGTAAATACACACCACCCATCTGTGACTCAGTGCTCAGACTATTCCACACCCCCCAACACGTCTCATTGTGACTCAACGCACGGCAAATACCAGTCCACACACACAGACACACACATACACAAACACACGGCTCACTGTGACTCAATGCACAGTTTGTATCAACACACACACATACACACCTCCGTGACTCAATGCTCAGCCTGTATCGTCACACACACACATGCATACACAAACACACATACACACACAAGGTTCACTGTGATACAATGCACAGCCTATAGCAGGACACACACACAGACACACGTCACTGTGACACAAAGCACAGCCTATACCAGCACATACACACAAAAACACACTTTACTGTGACTCAATGCACAGCCTATTGCAGCACACACACACACACACACACACACACCGCTCACTGTGACAAAATGCAACACCTATACCAGCATGCAAACATGGCTCACTGTGACTCAATGCACCATCCTTACCTACACACACACACACATGGCTCACTGTGACTCAATGCACAGTTTGTATCAACACACACACATACACACCTCCGTGGCTCAATGCTTAGCCTGTATCGTCACACACACACATGCATACGCAAACACACATACACACACAAGGTTCACTGTGATACAATGCACAGCCTATAGCAGGACACACACACAGACACTCCTCACTGTGACTCAGTGCTCAGACTGTAATAGCCCCCCCACACACACACACATACACCTCACTGACTCAATGCAAAGCCCATACGAGCACACATGCACACATACACACACCTGATTCAATGCTCCACCCATACCAGTGCACACACACACACCCCGAACTGTGATTCAATGCTCAGCCTATACCAACACACACACATACACACTCACCTCATTGTGACTCAATGCACATCTTGTAGCAGCACACACACACACACATGCTGACTGTGACTCAATGCGCCGTCTATACAAGCACACACAACTCATTGTGACTGAGTGCACAGTCAATACCAGCACACACACACACACACACAACTCATTGTGACTCAGTTCACAGCCTATATCACCACTCAAACACACACGCAAGGCTCACTGTGACTCAATGCACAGTCTGTAGCACCACACACACACACACATACACCTCAGTGACTCAATGCAAAGCCCATACCAGCACACACACACACACACACACCTGCTGACTGTGACTCATTGCACAGTCTATACGAGCATACATACACATAACTCATTGTGACTCAATGCACAGTCAATACCAGCACACACACAGACACACATAACTCACTGTGACTCAGTTCACAGCCTATATCAGCACTCAGACACACACACGCAAGGCTCACTGTGACTGAATGCATAGTCTGTAGCACCACACACACACACACCTCAGTGACTCAATGCAATCCCATACCAGCACACACACACACACACACATGCTGACTGTGACTCAATGCACAGTCTATACGAGCACACACACACAGCTCATTGTGACTCAGTGCCCAGTCAATACCAGCACACACAGATACACATAACTCACTGTGACTCAGTGCACAGTCTGTAGCCCGCCCACACACACATCAGTGACTCAATGAAAAGCCCATACCAGCGCGCACACACACACATACACACCTAAACGTGATTCAGTGCTCAGCCTCTACCAGCACACACACAAACACACACACACACATGCTTGGCTCCTTGTGATTCAATGTACATTTCATACCAGCCCAGATACACACAACACATCTCACTGTAACTCAATGCTCAGACTGTACTACCAACACACACAACACACACACACACGGCGCACTATGACTGAAAGCTCAGGCTGTACCAGAACACACACACACACAAACACGCACTCATACATGGCTCACTGTGACTCAATGAACCAGTTATACCATCACACACACACACACACACACACAAACACATGGCTCACTGTGACTCAGTGCACAGTGTACACCTTCCCCGACTCCCACACACATGGCTCACTGTGACTCAATGCCCAGCTTATATCATTACACACACACACATACACACATGGCTCACTGTGACTCAATGCACTGCCTAAAGCAGCACAGAAACACGCACATGGACATACATGGCTCACTGTGACACAATGCACAGCCCAAACCACTACACACACAAACCTCACTGTGAGTGAATGCACAGCGTATACTGCACACACATACACAAACACAGAGCTCACTGTGACGCAATGCACAGCCTATACCAGTACACACGCATACACACGTCTCAATTTGACTCAATGAACAGTCTATAGCACCACACAGACACACATACAGGCTTCAGTGACTCAATGCAAAGCCCATTACCCACACCCACACACACACCTAAATGTGACTCAGTGCTCAGCCTGTACCAGCACACACAAACACACTCACCTTACAGTAACTCACGCACATTCCACACCATGAAATACAAACACACACACACACAGATATGCACAGCTCAATGAGACTCAATGCGCTGTCCATAAAAGCAAATACACGCACACAGCACACCTCACTGTGACTCAATGATCTGATTATACCAGCACACTCACACACATACACACACAAACACATGGCTCACTGTGACTCAGTGCACCGTATGCCTGCCCCCAGTCCCAGACACACATGGCTCACTATGAATGAATGCACAGCCTATATCTTCACAACACACACACACACACCCCTCAGGGACTCAATGCAAAGCCCATACCAGCACACACACACGTATACACACACTGAACTGTGACTCAATGCTCAGATTATACCAGCACAGACACAGAAACACATGACTCACTGTAACTCAGTGCAGAGCATATACCAGCACCCGCACACACACGGCTCACTGTGACTCAATGCACAGCCTATAGCAGCACACACACACACACACACATGCTCACTGTGACTCAATGCACAGTCAATACCAGCACACACACACAGACACACATAACTCACTGTGACTCAGTTCACAGCCTATATCAGCACTCACACACACACACACACACATGCTGAGAGTCAATGCACAGTGTATACAAGCACACACACACAACTCATTGTGCCTCAATGCACAATGACTCAATGCACTGTGACTCAATGCACAGTCTGTAGCCCCCCCACACACAACTCAGTGACTCAATGCAAAGCCCATTCCAGCGCACACAGACACACATAAACACACACACACCTCTGATTCAATGCTCAGCCTCTACCAGCACACACACACACACAAACCCACACACACACGCAAGGCTTAATGTGACTCAATGTACATTTCATACCAGCACACACACACACACACACACACCACATCTCACTGTAACTCAATGCTCAGACTGTACTACCCCCACACACAACACACACACACGGCACACTGTGACTGAATGCTCAGCCTATAGCAGCCCACACACACACACATGCTCCCTATGACTCAATGCAGTCTATAGGAGCACACACACACACACAAAACTCATTGTGACTCCATGCACAGTCAATACCAGCACACATAGACACACATAACTCATTGTGACTCAGTTCACAGCCTATATCAGCACTCAAACACAAGGCTCACTGTGACTCAATGCACAGTCTGTAGCACCACACAAAAACACACACACATACTCACTGTGACTCAATGCACAGTCTCTACCAGCACACACACACACACATAACTCACTGTGACTCAGTGCACAGGCTATATCATCACACAGACACACACACACAAGGCTGTGACCTAGTGAACAGTCTGTAGCACCACACACACACTCACACATACACCTCAGTGACTCAATGCAAAGCCCATACCAGCACACACAAACACATACACACACCTGTGATTCAATGCTCAGCCTAAACCAGCACACACATACACACACACACACAGCTGTGACTCAATGCACACCCTAGACCACTACGTACACACACACACACATGGCTAATTGTGGCTCAAGAGAGTCCATACCAGCACATACACACACACAACACACCTCACTGTGACTCAATGATCAGACTATACTAGCCCCCCCCCACACACATACACCTCAGTGACTCAATGCAAAGCCCATACGAGCACACATGCACACATACACACACTTAATTGATTCAGTGGTCCACCCATACCAGTGCAGACACACCCGTGATTCAATGCTCAGCCTATACCAGCACACACACACACACCTCATTGACTCAATGCACAGCCTATAGCAGTACACACACACACACATGCTGTGACTCAATGCACAGTCTGTACGAGCACACACACAGACACACGTAACTCACTGTGACTCAGTTCACAGCCTATATCAGCACTCAGATGTACACACGCAAGGCTCACATGACTCAATGCACAGTCTGTAGCACCACACACACACACACACACACACACCTCAGTGAGTCAATACAAAGCCCATAGCAGCACACACACTCCCACACCTGTGATTCAATGCTAAGCCTATAGCAGCACACATATACACACCATACTGTGACTCAGTGCACACTCTACACCATCACAAAGACACACACACACGCACGGCTCATTGTGACTGAATGCACCGTCCATACCAGCACATACACACACACAACACATCTGTCAGTCAATGCTCAGACTGTACAACCCACACACACAACACACGGTGCACTGTGACTCAATGCTCAGCCTATGCCAGAACACACACACACACAAACACACACTCATACATGGCTCACTGTGACTTAGTGAACCACCTATACCATCACACACACAGACACACACAGACACCTCAGTGACTCAATGGAAAGCCCATACCAGCCCCCCCCACACACACCTGTGATTCAGTGTGCAGCCTCTACCAGCACACACACACCATACTGTGACTCAACGCACACTCTACACCACCACATACACACACACACATACGCACACATACGCATGCCTCTTTGTGACTCAATGTGCTGTCCATACCAGCACATATACACACACACAACACACCTCACTGTGACTCTATGCTCAGACCATAGTAGCCCCCACCCCACACACACACGGCACACTGTGACTCAATTCTAAGCCTATACCAGCACATACAGAAACACACACACACCCCAGTGACTCAATGCAAAGTCCATACCAGCATACATACACACATATACGCAGCTAAGTGTGACTCGGTGCTCAGCCTGTACCAGCACACACACAGACACACACGCCACCCACGCGGCTCTGTGACTCATTGCGGAGCCTGTACCAGCATAAAATCACGGCTCACTTATCACTCAATGCTTAGTCTGTAGCAGCACACACACACACACACACACATAAACACCTCACTGTGAGTCAATGCAAAGCCCATACAGGCACACACACACACACCTGAGTCAATGCAGTCTTTGCCAACACACACACACACACACACACCTGTGAGTCAATGCAGTCTTTACCACCACACACACAGACACACACGCATGGCTCAATGTGACTCAATGCACAGCCTATACCATCACATACACACACAAAGACACACAGGCACGGCTCACTGTTAATCAATGCACAGTCCATACCAACACATACACACACACACAGGCACCTTACTGTAACTAAATTCACATTGTATACCAGCACAGACACACAGAAACATGCATTCACACATGGCTCACTGTGAATCAATGAACCGTCTACACCATCACACACATACAGACACACACACACACGGCTCACTGTGACTCAATGCACTGCCGAAAGCAGCACACAAACACACACAGACATACATGGCTCACTGTGACACAATGCAGTCCATACCAGTACACACACAAGCCTCACTGTGACTGAATGCATGGCGTATACCTGCACACACACACACAGCTCACTGTGACTCAATGCACATTCTATACCATCACACACACACACACACAGGCACAGCTCACTGTGACTCAATGCACAGCCTATAGCAGTACACACACACACACACGTGTCTCAATTTGACTCAATGAATAGTCTTTAGCACCACACAAACACACATACAGGCCTCAGTGACTCTGCAAAGCCCATACCAGCACACACACACACACGTGTGACTCAGTGTTCAGCCTGTACCAGCACACACACACACACCTTACAGTAACTCATGCACATTCCACAACATGAACTACAAACACACACACACACATGCACCACTCACTGTGACTCAATGCTCAGACTCTACCAGCCACCCCTCACCACACACACACCTAACCACGACGCACTGTGACTCAATGCTCTGCCTATACCAGCAATACAGAAACACACACAGACACCTCAGTGACTCAATGCAAAGCCCATACCAGCACACTCACACACACAAACACACGGCTCACTGTGACAGAATGCACAGCTTATGTCTTCACACACACAACCTGATTCAATGCTCAGCGTCTACCAGCACACACACACACACACGCATGGCTCATTGTGACTCAATGTACATTTTATACCAGCACAAACACACACACACCTCACTGTAACTCAATGCTCAGACTGTACTACCCACACACACAACATACACACACACGGTGCACAGTGACTCAATGCTCAGCCTATACCAGAACACACACACACACACAAACAGGCACTCATACATGGCTCACTGTGACTCAGTGAACCACCTATACCATCACACACACATGCGGCTCAATGTGACTCAAAGCCTATACCAGCACACGCACACACTCACAAACACCCCTCTGTGACTCACTGCACAGCCTATACCAGCGCTCACACACACACACACACACACAGCTGTGAATCAATGCACAGTCTATGGTAGCACACATACACACACAAGCACACATGGCTCACTGAGTCAATACACAGCGTATACCTACACACACACACACACACACAGCTCAGTGACTCAATGCAA
The DNA here is from genome assembly GCF_964165515.1 of Mesoplodon bidens. Classification (NCBI taxonomy): domain Eukaryota; kingdom Metazoa; phylum Chordata; class Mammalia; order Artiodactyla; family Ziphiidae; genus Mesoplodon; species Mesoplodon bidens. Next base: position 134,556,217 of record NC_138163.1, read on the forward strand.
AGCCTATACTAGCACATGCACCCCCCCCACACACACACCTCACTGTGACTCAATGCACAGCCTATACCAGCATGCACACACACACACACAGCTGTGACTCAGTGCACAGTCTGTACCAGCACATGCACACACACGCATGCACAGCTCTGTGATTCAGTGCACCATCCATACCAGCACATACACACATGCACACGCACCTCACTGTGACTCAATTCTCAGACTCTACCAGCACACACACACACGGCATACTGTGACTCAATGCTCAGCCTATACCAGAACACAGACACACACAAACACGCACTCATACATGGTTCACTGTGACTCAGTGAACCACCGATACCAAGACAAACAGACACACAAACACACATGGCTAACTGTGACTCAGTGCCCAGTCTCTACCGGAACACAAATACACACACACACATACGTAGCTCACAGACTCAATGCACAGCCTGTACTACCACAAACAGCAGGCTCACTGTGACTCAGTGCACAGCCTATACCAGCACAGACACACACACATGGCTCTCTGTGACTCAATGCACTGCCTATAGCAGCACACAAACACACACATGGACATACATGGCTCAGTGCGACACAATGCAGTCCATACCAGTACACACACAAGCCTCACTGTGACTGAATGCACGGCGTATACCTGCACACACACACACACACACAGCTCACTGTGACTCAACGAACGCTCTGTAGCACCACACAAACACACATACAGGCCTCAGTGACTCAATGCAAAGCCCCTACCGGCACACACACACACACACGTAAGTGTGACTCAATGCTTAGCCCATACCTGCGCACACAAACACACACATCTTAAGGTAACTCATGCACATTCCACACCATGAAATACAAAATACAAACACACACACATTCACGGCTCACTCTGACTCAATGCACTGTCCATACGAGCACATACACACACAGCACACACCTCACTGTGACTCAATGATCTGATTATATGAGCACACTCACACACACACACACACAAACACCCCTCACTGTGACTCACTGCACAACCTATACCAGCGTGGACACACACAAACACACATGCTCACTGTGAATAATGCACAGTCTATACGAGCACACACACACACAACTCATTGTGACCCAATGCACACTCTATACCAGCACACACACAGAACTCACTGTGACACAGTGCACAGGCTATATCAGCACGCAGACACACACACACAAGGCTCACTGTGACTCAGTGCACTGTGTGTAGCACCACACACACAAACACACACATACACCTCAGTGAGTCAATGCAAAGCCCATACCAGCACACTCATACACACAGACACACACACACACACACCTTACTGTGTTTCAATGGTCAGCCTATACCAACACACATATACACACCATACTGTGACTCAGTGCACTCTCTGAACCATCACAAAGACACACACACACGCACGGCTCATTGTGACTGAATGCAGCGTCCATACCAGTAAATACACACCACCCATCTGTGACTCAGTGCTCAGACTATTCCACACCCCCCAACACGTCTCATTGTGACTCAACGCACGGCAAATACCAGTCCACACACACAGACACACACATACACAAACACACGGCTCACTGTGACTCAATGCACAGTTTGTATCAACACACACACATACACACCTCCGTGACTCAATGCTCAGCCTGTATCGTCACACACACACATGCATACACAAACACACATACACACACAAGGTTCACTGTGATACAATGCACAGCCTATAGCAGGACACACACACAGACACACGTCACTGTGACACAAAGCACAGCCTATACCAGCACATACACACAAAAACACACTTTACTGTGACTCAATGCACAGCCTATTGCAGCACACACACACACACACACACACACCGCTCACTGTGACAAAATGCAACACCTATACCAGCATGCAAACATGGCTCACTGTGACTCAATGCACCATCCTTACCTACACACACACACACACATGGCTCACTGTGACTCAATGCACAGTTTGTATCAACACACACACATACACACCTCCGTGGCTCAATGCTTAGCCTGTATCGTCACACACACACATGCATACGCAAACACACATACACACACAAGGTTCACTGTGATACAATGCACAGCCTATAGCAGGACACACACACAGACACTCCTCACTGTGACTCAGTGCTCAGACTGTAATAGCCCCCCCCCCACACACACACATACACCTCACTGACTCAATGCAAAGCCCATACGAGCACACATGCACACATACACACACCTGATTCAATGCTCCACCCATACCAGTGCACACACACACACCCCGAACTGTGATTCAATGCTCAGCCTATACCAACACACACACATACACACACACCTCATTGTGACTCAATGCACATCTTGTAGCAGCACACACACACACACATGCTGACTGTGACTCAATGCGCCGTCTATACAAGCACACACAACTCATTGTGACTGAGCGCACAGTCAATACCAGCACACACACACACACACACAACTCATTGTGACTCAGTTCACAGCCTATATCACCACTCAAACACACACGCAAGGCTCACTGTGACTCAATGCACAGTCTGTAGCACCACACACACACACACATACACCTCAGTGACTCAATGCAAAGCCCATACCAGCACACACACACACACACACACCTGCTGACTGTGACTCATTGCACAGTCTATACGAGCATACATACACATAACTCATTGTGACTCAATGCACAGTCAATACCAGCACACACACAGACACACATAACTCACTGTGACTCAGTTCACAGCCTATATCAGCACTCAGACACACACACGCAAGGCTCACTGTGACTGAATGCATAGTCTGTAGCACCACACACACACACACCTCAGTGACTCAATGCAATCCCATACCAGCACACACACACACACACACATGCTGACTGTGACTCAATGCACAGTCTATACGAGCACACACACACAGCTCATTGTGACTCAGTGCCCAGTCAATACCAGCACACACAGATACACATAACTCACTGTGACTCAGTGCACAGTCTGTAGCCCGCCCACACACACATCAGTGACTCAATGAAAAGCCCATACCAGCGCGCACACACACACATACACACCTAAACGTGATTCAGTGCTCAGCCTCTACCAGCACACACACAAACACACACACACACATGCTTGGCTCCTTGTGATTCAATGTACATTTCATACCAGCCCAGATACACACAACACATCTCACTGTAACTCAATGCTCAGACTGTACTACCAACACACACAACACACACACACACGGCGCACTATGACTGAAAGCTCAGGCTGTACCAGAACACACACACACACAAACACGCACTCATACATGGCTCACTGTGACTCAATGAACCAGTTATACCATCACACACACACACACACACACACAAACACACGGCTCACTGTGACTCAGTGCACAGTGTACACCTTCCCCGACTCCCACACACATGGCTCACTGTGACTCAATGCCCAGCTTATATCATTACACACACACACATACACACATGGCTCACTGTGACTCAATGCACTGCCTAAAGCAGCACAGAAACACGCACATGGACATACATGGCTCACTGTGACACAATGCACAGCCCAAACCACTACACACACAAACCTCACTGTGAGTGAATGCACAGCGTATACTGCACACACATACACAAACACAGAGCTCACTGTGACACAATGCACAGCCCAAACCACTACACACACAAACCTCACTGTGAGTGAATGCACAGCGTATACTGCACACACATACACAAACACAGAGCTCACTGTGACGCAATGCACAGCCTATACCAGTACACACGCATACACACGTCTCAATTTGACTCAATGAACAGTCTATAGCACCACACAGACACACATACAGGCTTCAGTGACTCAATGCAAAGCCCATTACCCACACCCACACACACACCTAAATGTGACTCAGTGCTCAGCCTGTACCAGCACACACAAACACACTCACCTTACAGTAACTCACGCACATTCCACACCATGAAATACAAACACACACACACACAGATATGCACAGCTCAATGAGACTCAATGCGCTGTCCATAAAAGCAAATACACGCACACAGCACACCTCACTGTGACTCAATGATCTGATTATACCAGCACACTCACACACATACACACACAAACACATGGCTCACTGTGACTCAGTGCACCGTATGCCTGCCCCCAGTCCCAGACACACATGGCTCACTATGAATGAATGCACAGCCTATATCTTCACAACACACACACACACACCCCTCAGGGACTCAATGCAAAGCCCATACCAGCACACACACACGTATACACACACTGAACTGTGACTCAATGCTCAGATTATACCAGCACAGACACAGAAACACATGACTCACTGTAACTCAGTGCAGAGCATATACCAGCACCCGCACACACACGGCTCACTGTGACTCAATGCACAGCCTATAGCAGCACACACACACACACACACATGCTCACTGTGACTCAATGCACAGTCAATACCAGCACACACACACAGACACACATAACTCACTGTGACTCAGTTCACAGCCTATATCAGCACTCACACACACACACACACATGCTGAGAGTCAATGCACAGTGTATACAAGCACACACACACAACTCATTGTGCCTCAATGCACAATGACTCAATGCACTGTGACTCAATGCACAGTCTGTAGCCCCCCCACACACAACTCAGTGACTCAATGCAAAGCCCATTCCAGCGCACACAGACACACATAAACACACACACACCTCTGATTCAATGCTCAGCCTCTACCAGCACACACACACACACAAACCCACACACACACGCAAGGCTTAATGTGACTCAATGTACATTTCATACCAGCACACACACACACACACACACCACATCTCACTGTAACTCAATGCTCAGACTGTACTACCCCCACACACAACACACACACACGGCACACTGTGACTGAATGCTCAGCCTATAGCAGCCCACACACACACACATGCTCCCTATGACTCAATGCAGTCTATAGGAGCACACACACACACACAAAACTCATTGTGACTCCATGCACAGTCAATACCAGCACACATAGACACACATAACTCATTGTGACTCAGTTCACAGCCTATATCAGCACTCAAACACAAGGCTCACTGTGACTCAATGCACAGTCTGTAGCACCACACAAAAACACACACACATACTCACTGTGACTCAATGCACAGTCTCTACCAGCACACACACACACACATAACTCACTGTGACTCAGTGCACAGGCTATATCATCACACAGACACACACACACAAGGCTGTGACCTAGTGAACAGTCTGTAGCACCACACACACACTCACACATACACCTCAGTGACTCAATGCAAAGCCCATACCAGCACACACAAACACATACACACACCTGTGATTCAATGCTCAGCCTAAACCAGCACACACATACACACACACACACAGCTGTGACTCAATGCACACCCTAGACCACTACGTACACACACACACACATGGCTAATTGTGGCTCAAGAGAGTCCATACCAGCACATACACACACACAACACACCTCACTGTGACTCAATGATCAGACTATACTAGCCCCCCCCCCACACACATACACCTCAGTGACTCAATGCAAAGCCCATACGAGCACACATGCACACATACACACACTTAATTGATTCAGTGGTCCACCCATACCAGTGCAGACACACCCGTGATTCAATGCTCAGCCTATACCAGCACACACACACACACCTCATTGACTCAATGCACAGCCTATAGCAGTACACACACACACACATGCTGTGACTCAATGCACAGTCTGTACGAGCACACACACAGACACACGTAACTCACTGTGACTCAGTTCACAGCCTATATCAGCACTCAGATGTACACACGCAAGGCTCACATGACTCAATGCACAGTCTGTAGCACCACACACACACACACACACACACCTCAGTGAGTCAATACAAAGCCCATAGCAGCACACACACTCCCACACCTGTGATTCAATGCTAAGCCTATAGCAGCACACATATACACACCATACTGTGACTCAGTGCACACTCTACACCATCACAAAGACACACACACACGCACGGCTCATTGTGACTGAATGCACCGTCCATACCAGCACATACACACACACAACACATCTGTCAGTCAATGCTCAGACTGTACAACCCACACACACAACACACGGTGCACTGTGACTCAATGCTCAGCCTATGCCAGAACACACACACACACAAACACACACTCATACATGGATCACTGTGACTTAGTGAACCACCTATACCATCACACACACAGACACACACAGACACCTCAGTGACTCAATGGAAAGCCCATACCAGCCCCCCACACACACACCTGTGATTCAGTGTGCAGCCTCTACCAGCACACACACACCATACTGTGACTCAACGCACACTCTACACCACCACATACACACACACACATACGCACACATACGCATGCCTCTTTGTGACTCAATGTGCTGTCCATACCAGCACATATACACACACACAACACACCTCACTGTGACTCTATGCTCAGACCATAGTAGCCCCCACCCCACACACACACGGCACACTGTGACTCAATTCTAAGCCTATACCAGCACATACAGAAACACACACACACCCCAGTGACTCAATGCAAAGTCCATACCAGCATACATACACACATATACGCAGCTAAGTGTGACTCGGTGCTCAGCCTGTACCAGCACACACACAGACACACACGCCACCCACGCGGCTCTGTGACTCATTGCGGAGCCTGTACCAGCATAAAATCACGGCTCACTTATCACTCAATGCTTAGTCTGTAGCAGCACACACACACACACACACATAAACACCTCACTGTGAGTCAATGCAAAGCCCATACAGGCACACACACACACACCTGAGTCAATGCAGTCTTTGCCAACACACACACACACACACACACCTGTGAGTCAATGCAGTCTTTACCACCACACACACAGACACACACGCATGGCTCAATGTGACTCAATGCACAGCCTATACCATCACATACACACACAAAGACACACAGGCACGGCTCACTGTTAATCAATGCACAGTCCATACCAACACATACACACACACACAGGCACCTTACTGTAACTAAATTCACATTGTATACCAGCACAGACACACAGAAACATGCATTCACACATGGCTCACTGTGAATCAATGAACCGTCTACACCATCACACACATACAGACACACACACACACGGCTCACTGTGACTCAATGCACTGCCGAAAGCAGCACACAAACACACACAGACATACATGGCTCACTGTGACACAATGCAGTCCATACCAGTACACACACAAGCCTCACTGTGACTGAATGCATGGCGTATACCTGCACACACACACACAGCTCACTGTGACTCAATGCACATTCTATACCATCACACACACACACACACAGGCACAGCTCACTGTGACTCAATGCACAGCCTATAGCAGTACACACACACACACACGTGTCTCAATTTGACTCAATGAATAGTCTTTAGCACCACACAAACACACATACAGGCCTCAGTGACTCTGCAAAGCCCATACCAGCACACACACACACACGTGTGACTCAGTGTTCAGCCTGTACCAGCACACACACACACACCTTACAGTAACTCATGCACATTCCACAACATGAACTACAAACACACACACACACATGCACCACTCACTGTGACTCAATGCTCAGACTCTACCAGCCACCCCTCACCACACACACACCTAACCACGACGCACTGTGACTCAATGCTCTGCCTATACCAGCAATACAGAAACACACACAGACACCTCAGTGACTCAATGCAAAGCCCATACCAGCACACTCACACACACAAACACACGGCTCACTGTGACAGAATGCACAGCTTATGTCTTCACACACACAACCTGATTCAATGCTCAGCGTCTACCAGCACACACACACACACACGCATGGCTCATTGTGACTCAATGTACATTTTATACCAGCACAAACACACACACACCTCACTGTAACTCAATGCTCAGACTGTACTACCCACACACACAACATACACACACACGGTGCACAGTGACTCAATGCTCAGCCTATACCAGAACACACACACACACACAAACAGGCACTCATACATGGCTCACTGTGACTCAGTGAACCACCTATACCATCACACACACATGCGGCTCAATGTGACTCAAAGCCTATACCAGCACACGCACACACTCACAAACACCCCTCTGTGACTCACTGCACAGCCTATACCAGCGCTCACACACACACACACACACACAGCTGTGAATCAATGCACAGTCTATGGTAGCACACATACACACACAAGCACACATGGCTCACTGAGTCAATACACAGCGTATACCTACACACACACACACACACACAGCTCAGTGACTCAATGCAAAGCCTATACTAGCACATGCACCCCCCCCACACACACACCTCACTGTGACTCAATGCACAGCCTATACCAGCATGCACACACACACACACAGCTGTGACTCAGTGCACAGTCTGTACCAGCACATGCACACACACGCATGCACAGCTCTGTGATTCAGTGCACCATCCATACCAGCACATACACACATGCACACGCACCTCACTGTGACTCAATTCTCAGACTCTACCAGCACACACACACACGGCATACTGTGACTCAATGCTCAGCCTATACCAGAACACAGACACACACAAACACGCACTCATACATGGTTCACTGTGACTCAGTGAACCACCGATACCAAGACAAACAGACACACAAACACACATGGCTAACTGTGACTCAGTGCCCAGTCTCTACCGGAACACAAATACACACACACACATACGTAGCTCACAGACTCAATGCACAGCCTGTACTACCACAAACAGCAGGCTCACTGTGACTCAGTGCACAGCCTATACCAGCACAGACACACACACATGGCTCTCTGTGACTCAATGCACTGCCTATAGCAGCACACAAACACACACATGGACATACATGGCTCAGTGCGACACAATGCAGTCCATACCAGTACACACACAAGCCTCACTGTGACTGAATGCACGGCGTATACCTGCACACACACACACACACACAGCTCACTGTGACTCAACGAACGCTCTGTAGCACCACACAAACACACATACAGGCCTCAGTGACTCAATGCAAAGCCCCTACCGGCACACACACACACACACGTAAGTGTGACTCAATGCTTAGCCCATACCTGCGCACACAAACACACACATCTTAAGGTAACTCATGCACATTCCACACCATGAAATACAAAATACAAACACACACACATTCACGGCTCACTCTGACTCAATGCACTGTCCATACGAGCACATACACACACAGCACACACCTCACTGTGACTCAATGATCTGATTATATGAGCACACTCACACACACACACACACAAACACCCCTCACTGTGACTCACTGCACAACCTATACCAGCGTGGACACACACAAACACACATGCTCACTGTGAATAATGCACAGTCTATACGAGCACACACACACACAACTCATTGTGACCCAATGCACACTCTATACCAGCACACACACAGAACTCACTGTGACACAGTGCACAGGCTATATCAGCACGCAGACACACACACACAAGGCTCACTGTGACTCAGTGCACTGTGTGTAGCACCACACACACAAACACACACATACACCTCAGTGAGTCAATGCAAAGCCCATACCAGCACACTCATACACACAGACACACACACACACACACCTTACTGTGTTTCAATGGTCAGCCTATACCAACACACATATACACACCATACTGTGACTCAGTGCACTCTCTGAACCATCACAAAGACACACACACACGCACGGCTCATTGTGACTGAATGCAGCGTCCATACCAGTAAATACACACCACCCATCTGTGACTCAGTGCTCAGACTATTCCACACCCCCCAACACGTCTCATTGTGACTCAACGCACGGCAAATACCAGTCCACACACACAGACACACACATACACAAACACACGGCTCACTGTGACTCAATGCACAGTTTGTATCAACACACACACATACACACCTCCGTGACTCAATGCTCAGCCTGTATCGTCACACACACACATGCATACACAAACACACATACACACACAAGGTTCACTGTGATACAATGCACAGCCTATAGCAGGACACACACACAGACACACGTCACTGTGACACAAAGCACAGCCTATACCAGCACATACACACAAAAACACACTTTACTGTGACTCAATGCACAGCCTATTGCAGCACACACACACACACACACACACACACCGCTCACTGTGACAAAATGCAACACCTATACCAGCATGCAAACATGGCTCACTGTGACTCAATGCACCATCCTTACCTACACACACACACACATGGCTCACTGTGACTCAATGCACAGTTTGTATCAACACACACACATACACACCTCCGTGGCTCAATGCTTAGCCTGTATCGTCACACACACACATGCATACGCAAACACACATACACACACAAGGTTCACTGTGATACAATGCACAGCCTATAGCAGGACACACACACAGACACTCCTCACTGTGACTCAGTGCTCAGACTGTAATAGCCCCCCCCCACACACACACATACACCTCACTGACTCAATGCAAAGCCCATACGAGCACACATGCACACATACACACACCTGATTCAATGCTCCACCCATACCAGTGCACACACACACACCCCGAACTGTGATTCAATGCTCAGCCTATACCAACACACACACATACACACACACCTCATTGTGACTCAATGCACATCTTGTAGCAGCACACACACACACACATGCTGACTGTGACTCAATGCGCCGTCTATACAAGCACACACAACTCATTGTGACTGAGTGCACAGTCAATACCAGCACACACACACACACACACAACTCATTGTGACTCAGTTCACAGCCTATATCACCACTCAAACACACACGCAAGGCTCACTGTGACTCAATGCACAGTCTGTAGCACCACACACACACACACATACACCTCAGTGACTCAATGCAAAGCCCATACCAGCACACACACACACACACACACCTGCTGACTGTGACTCATTGCACAGTCTATACGAGCATACATACACATAACTCATTGTGACTCAATGCACAGTCAATACCAGCACACACACAGACACACATAACTCACTGTGACTCAGTTCACAGCCTATATCAGCACTCAGACACACACACGCAAGGCTCACTGTGACTGAATGCATAGTCTGTAGCACCACACACACACACACCTCAGTGACTCAATGCAATCCCATACCAGCACACACACACACACACACATGCTGACTGTGACTCAATGCACAGTCTATACGAGCACACACACACAGCTCATTGTGACTCAGTGCCCAGTCAATACCAGCACACACAGATACACATAACTCACTGTGACTCAGTGCACAGTCTGTAGCCCGCCCACACACACATCAGTGACTCAATGAAAAGCCCATACCAGCGCGCACACACACACATACACACCTAAACGTGATTCAGTGCTCAGCCTCTACCAGCACACACACAAACACACACACACACATGCTTGGCTCCTTGTGATTCAATGTACATTTCATACCAGCCCAGATACACACAACACATCTCACTGTAACTCAATGCTCAGACTGTACTACCAACACACACAACACACACACACACGGCGCACTATGACTGAAAGCTCAGGCTGTACCAGAACACACACACACACAAACACGCACTCATACATGGCTCACTGTGACTCAATGAACCAGTTATACCATCACACACACACACACACACACACAAACACACGGCTCACTGTGACTCAGTGCACAGTGTACACCTTCCCCGACTCCCACACACATGGCTCACTGTGACTCAATGCCCAGCTTATATCATTACACACACACACATACACACATGGCTCACTGTGACTCAATGCACTGCCTAAAGCAGCACAGAAACACGCACATGGACATACATGGCTCACTGTGACACAATGCACAGCCCAAACCACTACACACACAAACCTCACTGTGAGTGAATGCACAGCGTATACTGCACACACATACACAAACACAGAGCTCACTGTGACGCAATGCACAGCCTATACCAGTACACACGCATACACACGTCTCAATTTGACTCAATGAACAGTCTATAGCACCACACAGACACACATACAGGCTTCAGTGACTCAATGCAAAGCCCATTACCCACACCCACACACACACCTAAATGTGACTCAGTGCTCAGCCTGTACCAGCACACACAAACACACTCACCTTACAGTAACTCACGCACATTCCACACCATGAAATACAAACACACACACACACAGATATGCACAGCTCAATGAGACTCAATGCGCTGTCCATAAAAGCAAATACACGCACACAGCACACCTCACTGTGACTCAATGATCTGATTATACCAGCACACTCACACACATACACACACAAACACATGGCTCACTGTGACTCAGTGCACCGTATGCCTGCCCCCAGTCCCAGACACACATGGCTCACTATGAATGAATGCACAGCCTATATCTTCACAACACACACACACACACCCCTCAGGGACTCAATGCAAAGCCCATACCAGCACACACACACGTATACACACACTGAACTGTGACTCAATGCTCAGATTATACCAGCACAGACACAGAAACACATGACTCACTGTAACTCAGTGCAGAGCATATACCAGCACCCGCACACACACGGCTCACTGTGACTCAATGCACAGCCTATAGCAGCACACACACACACACACACATGCTCACTGTGACTCAATGCACAGTCAATACCAGCACACACACACAGACACACATAACTCACTGTGACTCAGTTCACAGCCTATATCAGCACTCACACACACACACACACACATGCTGAGAGTCAATGCACAGTGTATACAAGCACACACACACAACTCATTGTGCCTCAATGCACAATGACTCAATGCACTGTGACTCAATGCACAGTCTGTAGCCCCCCCACACACAACTCAGTGACTCAATGCAAAGCCCATTCCAGCGCACACAGACACACATAAACACACACACACCTCTGATTCAATGCTCAGCCTCTACCAGCACACACACACACACAAACCCACACACACGCAAGGCTTAATGTGACTCAATGTACATTTCATACCAGCACACACACACACACACACACCACATCTCACTGTAACTCAATGCTCAGACTGTACTACCCCCACACACAACACACACACACGGCACACTGTGACTGAATGCTCAGCCTATAGCAGCCCACACACACACACATGCTCCCTATGACTCAATGCAGTCTATAGGAGCACACACACACACACAAAACTCATTGTGACTCCATGCACAGTCAATACCAGCACACATAGACACACATAACTCATTGTGACTCAGTTCACAGCCTATATCAGCACTCAAACACAAGGCTCACTGTGACTCAATGCACAGTCTGTAGCACCACACAAAAACACACACACATACTCACTGTGACTCAATGCACAGTCTCTACCAGCACACACACACACACATAACTCACTGTGACTCAGTGCACAGGCTATATCATCACACAGACACACACACACAAGGCTGTGACCTAGTGAACAGTCTGTAGCACCACACACACACTCACACATACACCTCAGTGACTCAATGCAAAGCCCATACCAGCACACACAAACACATACACACACCTGTGATTCAATGCTCAGCCTAAACCAGCACACACATACACACACACACACAGCTGTGACTCAATGCACACCCTAGACCACTACGTACACACACACACACATGGCTAATTGTGGCTCAAGAGAGTCCATACCAGCACATACACACACACAACACACCTCACTGTGACTCAATGATCAGACTATACTAGCCCCCCCCCCACACACATACACCTCAGTGACTCAATGCAAAGCCCATACGAGCACACATGCACACATACACACACTTAATTGATTCAGTGGTCCACCCATACCAGTGCAGACACACCCGTGATTCAATGCTCAGCCTATACCAGCACACACACACACACCTCATTGACTCAATGCACAGCCTATAGCAGTACACACACACACACATGCTGTGACTCAATGCACAGTCTGTACGAGCACACACACAGACACACGTAACTCACTGTGACTCAGTTCACAGCCTATATCAGCACTCAGATGTACACACGCAAGGCTCACATGACTCAATGCACAGTCTGTAGCACCACACACACACACACACACACACCTCAGTGAGTCAATACAAAGCCCATAGCAGCACACACACTCCCACACCTGTGATTCAATGCTAAGCCTATAGCAGCACACATATACACACCATACTGTGACTCAGTGCACACTCTACACCATCACAAAGACACACACACACGCACGGCTCATTGTGACTGAATGCACCGTCCATACCAGCACATACACACACACAACACATCTGTCAGTCAATGCTCAGACTGTACAACCCACACACACAACACACGGTGCACTGTGACTCAATGCTCAGCCTATGCCAGAACACACACACACACAAACACACACTCATACATGGCTCACTGTGACTTAGTGAACCACCTATACCATCACACACACAGACACACACAGACACCTCAGTGACTCAATGGAAAGCCCATACCAGCCCCCCACACACACACCTGTGATTCAGTGTGCAGCCTCTACCAGCACACACACACCATACTGTGACTCAACGCACACTCTACACCACCACATACACACACACACATACGCACACATACGCATGCCTCTTTGTGACTCAATGTGCTGTCCATACCAGCACATATACACACACACAACACACCTCACTGTGACTCTATGCTCAGACCATAGTAGCCCCCACCCCACACACACACGGCACACTGTGACTCAATTCTAAGCCTATACCAGCACATACAGAAACACACACACACCCCAGTGACTCAATGCAAAGTCCATACCAGCATACATACACACCTATACGCAGCTAAGTGTGACTCGGTGCTCAGCCTGTACCAGCACACACACAGACACACACGCCACCCACGCGGCTCTGTGACTCATTGCGGAGCCTGTACCAGCATAAAATCACGGCTCACTTATCACTCAATGCTTAGTCTGTAGCAGCACACACACACACACACACATAAACACCTCACTGTGAGTCAATGCAAAGCCCATACAGGCACACACACACACACCTGAGTCAATGCAGTCTTTGCCAACACACACACACACACACACACCTGTGAGTCAATGCAGTCTTTACCACCACACACACAGACACACACGCATGGCTCAATGTGACTCAATGCACAGCCTATACCATCACATACACACACAAAGACACACAGGCACGGCTCACTGTTAATCAATGCACAGTCCATACCAACACATACACACACACACAGGCACCTTACTGTAACTAAATTCACATTGTATACCAGCACAGACACACAGAAACATGCATTCACACATGGCTCACTGTGAATCAATGAACCGTCTACACCATCACACACATACAGACACACACACACACGGCTCACTGTGACTCAATGCACTGCCGAAAGCAGCACACAAACACACACAGACATACATGGCTCACTGTGACACAATGCAGTCCATACCAGTACACACACAAGCCTCACTGTGACTGAATGCATGGCGTATACCTGCACACACACACACAGCTCACTGTGACTCAATGCACATTCTATACCATCACACACACACACACACAGGCACAGCTCACTGTGACTCAATGCACAGCCTATAGCAGTACACACACACACACACGTGTCTCAATTTGACTCAATGAATAGTCTTTAGCACCACACAAACACACATACAGGCCTCAGTGACTCTGCAAAGCCCATACCAGCACACACACACACACGTGTGACTCAGTGTTCAGCCTGTACCAGCACACACACACACACCTTACAGTAACTCATGCACATTCCACAACATGAACTACAAACACACACACACACATGCACCACTCACTGTGACTCAATGCTCAGACTCTACCAGCCACCCCTCACCACACACACACCTAACCACGACGCACTGTGACTCAATGCTCTGCCTATACCAGCAATACAGAAACACACACAGACACCTCAGTGACTCAATGCAAAGCCCATACCAGCACACTCACACACACAAACACACGGCTCACTGTGACAGAATGCACAGCTTATGTCTTCACACACACAACCTGATTCAATGCTCAGCGTCTACCAGCACACACACACACACACGCATGGCTCATTGTGACTCAATGTACATTTTATACCAGCACAAACACACACACACCTCACTGTAACTCAATGCTCAGACTGTACTACCCACACACACAACATACACACACACGGTGCACAGTGACTCAATGCTCAGCCTATACCAGAACACACACACACAAACAGGCACTCATACATGGCTCACTGTGACTCAGTGAACCACCTATACCATCACACACACATGCGGCTCAATGTGACTCAAAGCCTATACCAGCACACGCACACACTCACAAACACCCCTCTGTGACTCACTGCACAGCCTATACCAGCGCTCACACACACACACACACACACAGCTGTGAATCAATGCACAGTCTATGGTAGCACACATACACACACAAGCACACATGGCTCACTGAGTCAATACACAGCGTATACCTACACACACACACACACACACAGCTCAGTGACTCAATGCAAAGCCTATACTAGCACATGCACCCCCCCCACACACACACCTCACTGTGACTCAATGCACAGCCTATACCAGCATGCACACACACACACACAGCTGTGACTCAGTGCACAGTCTGTACCAGCACATGCACACACACGCATGCACAGCTCTGTGATTCAGTGCACCATCCATACCAGCACATACACACATGCACACGCACCTCACTGTGACTCAATTCTCAGACTCTACCAGCACACACACACACGGCATACTGTGACTCAATGCTCAGCCTATACCAGAACACAGACACACACAAACACGCACTCATACATGGTTCACTGTGACTCAGTGAACCACCGATACCAAGACAAACAGACACACAAACACACATGGCTAACTGTGACTCAGTGCCCAGTCTCTACCGGAACACAAATACACACACACACATACGTAGCTCACAGACTCAATGCACAGCCTGTACTACCACAAACAGCAGGCTCACTGTGACTCAGTGCACAGCCTATACCAGCACAGACACACACACATGGCTCTCTGTGACTCAATGCACTGCCTATAGCAGCACACAAACACACACATGGACATACATGGCTCAGTGCGACACAATGCAGTCCATACCAGTACACACACAAGCCTCACTGTGACTGAATGCACGGCGTATACCTGCACACACACACACACACACAGCTCACTGTGACTCAACGAACGCTCTGTAGCACCACACAAACACACATACAGGCCTCAGTGACTCAATGCAAAGCCCCTACCGGCACACACACACACACACGTAAGTGTGACTCAATGCTTAGCCCATACCTGCGCACACAAACACACACATCTTAAGGTAACTCATGCACATTCCACACCATGAAATACAAAATACAAACACACACACATTCACGGCTCACTCTGACTCAATGCACTGTCCATACGAGCACATACACACACAGCACACACCTCACTGTGACTCAATGATCTGATTATATGAGCACACTCACACACACACACACACAAACACCCCTCACTGTGACTCACTGCACAACCTATACCAGCGTGGACACACACAAACACACATGCTCACTGTGAATAATGCACAGTCTATACGAGCACACACACACACAACTCATTGTGACCCAATGCACACTCTATACCAGCACACACACAGAACTCACTGTGACACAGTGCACAGGCTATATCAGCACGCAGACACACACACACAAGGCTCACTGTGACTCAGTGCACTGTGTGTAGCACCACACACACAAACACACACATACACCTCAGTGAGTCAATGCAAAGCCCATACCAGCACACTCATACACACAGACACACACACACACACACCTTACTGTGTTTCAATGGTCAGCCTATACCAACACACATATACACACCATACTGTGACTCAGTGCACTCTCTGAACCATCACAAAGACACACACACACGCACGGCTCATTGTGACTGAATGCAGCGTCCATACCAGTAAATACACACCACCCATCTGTGACTCAGTGCTCAGACTATTCCACACCCCCCAACACGTCTCATTGTGACTCAACGCACGGCAAATACCAGTCCACACACACAGACACACACATACACAAACACACGGCTCACTGTGACTCAATGCACAGTTTGTATCAACACACACACATACACACCTCCGTGACTCAATGCTCAGCCTGTATCGTCACACACACACATGCATACACAAACACACATACACACACAAGGTTCACTGTGATACAATGCACAGCCTATAGCAGGACACACACACAGACACACGTCACTGTGACACAAAGCACAGCCTATACCAGCACATACACACAAAAACACACTTTACTGTGACTCAATGCACAGCCTATTGCAGCACACACACACACACACACACACACACCGCTCACTGTGACAAAATGCAACACCTATACCAGCATGCAAACATGGCTCACTGTGACTCAATGCACCATCCTTACCTACACACACACACACATGGCTCACTGTGACTCAATGCACAGTTTGTATCAACACACACACATACACACCTCCGTGGCTCAATGCTTAGCCTGTATCGTCACACACACACATGCATACGCAAACACACATACACACACAAGGTTCACTGTGATACAATGCACAGCCTATAGCAGGACACACACACAGACACTCCTCACTGTGACTCAGTGCTCAGACTGTAATAGCCCCCCCCCACACACACATACACCTCACTGACTCAATGCAAAGCCCATACGAGCACACATGCACACATACACACACCTGATTCAATGCTCCACCCATACCAGTGCACACACACACACCCCGAACTGTGATTCAATGCTCAGCCTATACCAACACACACACATACACACACACCTCATTGTGACTCAATGCACATCTTGTAGCAGCACACACACACACACATGCTGACTGTGACTCAATGCGCCGTCTATACAAGCACACACAACTCATTGTGACTGAGCGCACAGTCAATACCAGCACACACACACACACACACAACTCATTGTGACTCAGTTCACAGCCTATATCACCACTGAAACACACACGCAAGGCTCACTGTGACACAATGCACAGTCTGTAGCACCACACACACACACACATACACCTCAGTGACTCAATGCAAAGCCCATACCAGCACACACACACACACACACACCTGCTGACTGTGACTCATTGCACAGTCTATACGAGCATACATACACATAACTCATTGTGACTCAATGCACAGTCAATACCAGCACACACACAGACACACATAACTCACTGTGACTCAGTTCACAGCCTATAGCAGCACTCAGACACACACACGCAAGGCTCACTGTGACTGAATGCATAGTCTGTAGCACCACACACACACACACCTCAGTGACTCAATGCAATCCCATACCAGCACACACACACACACACACATGCTGACTGTGACTCAATGCACAGTCTATACGAGCACACACACACAGCTCATTGTGACTCAGTGCCCAGTCAATACCAGCACACACAGATACACATAACTCACTGTGACTCAGTGCACAGTCTGTAGCCCGCCCACACACACATCAGTGACTCAATGAAAAGCCCATACCAGCGCGCACACACACACATACACACCTAAACGTGATTCAGTGCTCAGCCTCTACCAGCACACACACAAACACACACACACACATGCTTGGCTCCTTGTGATTCAATGTACATTTCATACCAGCACAGATACACACAACACATCTCACTGTAACTCAATGCTCAGACTGTACTACCAACACACACAACACACACACACACGGCGCACTATGACTGAAAGCTCAGGCTGTACCAGAACACACACACACAAAAACATGCACTCATACATGGCTCACTGTGACTCAATGAAGCAGTTATACCATCACACACACACACACACACACAAACACACGGCTCACTGTGACTCAGTGCACAGTGTACACCTTCCCCGACTCCCACACACATGGCTCACTGTGACTCAATGCCCAGCTTATATCATTACACACACACACATACACACATGGCTCACTGTGACTCAATGCACTGCCTAAAGCAGCACAGAAACACGCACATGGACATACATGGCTCACTGTGACACAATGCACAGCCCAAACCACTACACACACAAACCTCACTGTGAGTGAATGCACAGCGTATACTGCACACACATACACAAACACAGAGCTCACTGTGACGCAATGCACAGCCTATACCAGTACACACGCATACACACGTCTCAATTTGACTCAATGAACAGTCTATAGCACCACACAGACACACATACAGGCTTCAGTGACTCAATGCAAAGCCCATTACCCACACCCACACACACACCTAAATGTGACTCAGTGCTCAGCCTGTACCAGCACACACAAACACACTCACCTTACAGTAACTCACGCACATTCCACACCATGAAATACAAACACACACACACACAGATATGCACAGCTCAATGAGACTCAATGCGCTGTCCATAAAAGCAAATACACGCACACAGCACACCTCACTGTGACTCAATGATCTGATTATACCAGCACACTCACACACATACACACACAAACACATGGCTCACTGTGACTCAGTGCACCGTATGCCTGCCCCCAGTCCCAGACACACATGGCTCACTATGAATGAATGCACAGCCTATATCTTCACAACACACACACACACACCCCTCAGGGACTCAATGCAAAGCCCATACCAGCACACACACACGTATACACACACTGAACTGTGACTCAATGCTCAGATTATACCAGCACAGACACAGAAACACATGACTCACTGTAACTCAGTGCAGAGCATATACCAGCACCCGCACACACACGGCTCACTGTGACTCAATGCACAGCCTATAGCAGCACACACACACACACACACATGCTCACTGTGACTCAATGCACAGTCAATACCAGCACACACACACAGACACACATAACTCACTGTGACTCAGTTCACAGCCTATATCAGCACTCACACACACACACACACACATGCTGAGAGTCAATGCACAGTGTATACAAGCACACACACACAACTCATTGTGCCTCAATGCACAATGACTCAATGCACTGTGACTCAATGCACAGTCTGTAGCCCCCCCACACACAACTCAGTGACTCAATGCAAAGCCCATTCCAGCGCACACAGACACACATAAACACACACACACCTCTGATTCAATGCTCAGCCTCTACCAGCACACACACACACACAAACCCACACACACACGCAAGGCTTAATGTGACTCAATGTACATTTCATACCAGCACACACACACACACACACACCACATCTCACTGTAACTCAATGCTCAGACTGTACTACCCCCACACACAACACACACACACGGCACACTGTGACTGAATGCTCAGCCTATAGCAGCCCACACACACACACATGCTCCCTATGACTCAATGCAGTCTATAGGAGCACACACACACACACAAAACTCATTGTGACTCCATGCACAGTCAATACCAGCACACATAGACACACATAACTCATTGTGACTCAGTTCACAGCCTATATCAGCACTCAAACACAAGGCTCACTGTGACTCAATGCACAGTCTGTAGCACCACACAAAAACACACACACATACTCACTGTGACTCAATGCACAGTCTCTACCAGCACACACACACACACATAACTCACTGTGACTCAGTGCACAGGCTATATCATCACACAGACACACACACACAAGGCTGTGACCTAGTGAACAGTCTGTAGCACCACACACACACTCACACATACACCTCAGTGACTCAATGCAAAGCCCATACCAGCACACACAAACACATACACACACCTGTGATTCAATGCTCAGCCTAAACCAGCACACACATACATACACACACACAGCTGTGACTCAATGCACACCCTAGACCACTACGTACACACACACACACATGGCTAATTGTGGCTCAAGAGAGTCCATACCAGCACATACACACACACAACACACCTCACTGTTACTCAATGATCAGACTATACTAGCCCCCACACACACACACATACACCTCAGTGACTCAATGCAAAGCCCATACGAGCACACATGCACACATACACACACTTAATTGATTCAGTGGTCCACCCATACCAGTGCAGACACACCCGTGATTCAATGCTCAGCCTATACCAGCACACACACACACACACCTCATTGACTCAATGCACAGCCTATAGCAGTACACACACACACACATGCTGTGACTCAATGCACAGTCTGTACGAGCACACACACAGACACACGTAACTCACTGTGACTCAGTTCACAGCCTATATCAGCACTCAGATGTACACACGCAAGGCTCACATGACTCAATGCACAGTCTGTAGCACCACACACACACACACACACACACCTCAGTGAGTCAATACAAAGCCCATAGCAGCACACACACTCCCACACCTGTGATTCAATGCTAAGCCTATAGCAGCACACATATACACACCATACTGTGACTCAGTGCACACTCTACACCATCACAAAGACACACACACACGCACGGCTCATTGTGACTGAATGCACCGTCCATACCAGCACATACACACACACAACACATCTGTCAGTCAATGCTCAGACTGTACAACCCACACACACAACACACGGTGCACTGTGACTCAATGCTCAGCCTATGCCAGAACACACACACACACAAACACACACTCATACATGGCTCACTGTGACTTAGTGAACCACCTATACCATCACACACACAGACACACACAGACACCTCAGTGACTCAATGGAAAGCCCATACCAGCCCCCCACACACACACCTGTGATTCAGTGTGCAGCCTCTACCAGCACACACACACCATACTGTGACTCAACGCACACTCTACACCACCACATACACACACACACATACGCACACATACGCATGCCTCTTTGTGACTCAATGTGCTGTCCATACCAGCACATATACACACACACAACACACCTCACTGTGACTCTATGCTCAGACCATAGTAGCCCCCACCCCACACACACACGGCACACTGTGACTCAATTCTAAGCCTATACCAGCACATACAGAAACACACACACACCCCAGTGACTCAATGCAAAGTCCATACCAGCATACATACACACCTATACGCAGCTAAGTGTGACTCGGTGCTCAGCCTGTACCAGCACACACACAGACACACACGCCACCCACGCGGCTCTGTGACTCATTGCGGAGCCTGTACCAGCATAAAATCACGGCTCACTTATCACTCAATGCTTAGTCTGTAGCAGCACACACACACACACACACATAAACACCTCACTGTGAGTCAATGCAAAGCCCATACAGGCACACACACACACACCTGAGTCAATGCAGTCTTTGCCAACACACACACACACACACACACCTGTGAGTCAATGCAGTCTTTACCACCACACACACAGACACACACGCATGGCTCAATGTGACTCAATGCACAGCCTATACCATCACATACACACACAAAGACACACAGGCACGGCTCACTGTTAATCAATGCACAGTCCATACCAACACATACACACACACACAGGCACCTTACTGTAACTAAATTCACATTGTATACCAGCACAGACACACAGAAACATGCATTCACACATGGCTCACTGTGAATCAATGAACCGTCTACACCATCACACACATACAGACACACACACACACGGCTCACTGTGACTCAATGCACTGCCGAAAGCAGCACACAAACACACACAGACATACATGGCTCACTGTGACACAATGCAGTCCATACCAGTACACACACAAGCCTCACTGTGACTGAATGCATGGCGTATACCTGCACACACACACACAGCTCACTGTGACTCAATGCACATTCTATACCATCACACACACACACACACAGGCACAGCTCACTGTGACTCAATGCACAGCCTATAGCAGTACACACACACACACACGTGTCTCAATTTGACTCAATGAATAGTCTTTAGCACCACACAAACACACATACAGGCCTCAGTGACTCTGCAAAGCCCATACCAGCACACACACACACACGTGTGACTCAGTGTTCAGCCTGTACCAGCACACACACACACACCTTACAGTAACTCATGCACATTCCACAACATGAACTACAAACACACACACACACATGCACCACTCACTGTGACTCAATGCTCAGACTCTACCAGCCACCCCTCACCACACACACACCTAACCACGACGCACTGTGACTCAATGCTCTGCCTATACCAGCAATACAGAAACACACACAGACACCTCAGTGACTCAATGCAAAGCCCATACCAGCACACTCACACACACAAACACACGGCTCACTGTGACAGAATGCACAGCTTATGTCTTCACACACACAACCTGATTCAATGCTCAGCGTCTACCAGCACACACACACACACACGCATGGCTCATTGTGACTCAATGTACATTTTATACCAGCACAAACACACACACACCTCACTGTAACTCAATGCTCAGACTGTACTACCCACACACACAACATACACACACACGGTGCACAGTGACTCAATGCTCAGCCTATACCAGAACACACACACACAAACAGGCACTCATACATGGCTCACTGTGACTCAGTGAACCACCTATACCATCACACACACATGCGGCTCAATGTGACTCAAAGCCTATACCAGCACACGCACACACTCACAAACACCCCTCTGTGACTCACTGCACAGCCTATACCAGCGCTCACACACACACACACACACACAGCTGTGAATCAATGCACAGTCTATGGTAGCACACATACACACACAAGCACACATGGCTCACTGAGTCAATACACAGCGTATACCTACACACACACACACACACACAGCTCAGTGACTCAATGCAAAGCCTATACTAGCACATGCACCCCCCCCACACACACACCTCACTGTGACTCAATGCACAGCCTATACCAGCATGCACACACACACACACAGCTGTGACTCAGTGCACAGTCTGTACCAGCACATGCACACACACGCATGCACAGCTCTGTGATTCAGTGCACCATCCATACCAGCACATACACACATGCACACGCACCTCACTGTGACTCAATTCTCAGACTCTACCAGCACACACACACACGGCATACTGTGACTCAATGCTCAGCCTATACCAGAACACAGACACACACAAACACGCACTCATACATGGTTCACTGTGACTCAGTGAACCACCGATACCAAGACAAACAGACACACAAACACACATGGCTAACTGTGACTCAGTGCCCAGTCTCTACCGGAACACAAATACACACACACACATACGTAGCTCACAGACTCAATGCACAGCCTGTACTACCACAAACAGCAGGCTCACTGTGACTCAGTGCACAGCCTATACCAGCACAGACACACACACATGGCTCTCTGTGACTCAATGCACTGCCTATAGCAGCACACAAACACACACATGGACATACATGGCTCAGTGCGACACAATGCAGTCCATACCAGTACACACACAAGCCTCACTGTGACTGAATGCACGGCGTATACCTGCACACACACACACACACACAGCTCACTGTGACTCAACGAACGCTCTGTAGCACCACACAAACACACATACAGGCCTCAGTGACTCAATGCAAAGCCCCTACCGGCACACACACACACACACGTAAGTGTGACTCAATGCTTAGCCCATACCTGCGCACACAAACACACACATCTTAAGGTAACTCATGCACATTCCACACCATGAAATACAAAATACAAACACACACACATTCACGGCTCACTCTGACTCAATGCACTGTCCATACGAGCACATACACACACAGCACACACCTCACTGTGACTCAATGATCTGATTATATGAGCACACTCACACACACACACACACAAACACCCCTCACTGTGACTCACTGCACAACCTATACCAGCGTGGACACACACAAACACACATGCTCACTGTGAATAATGCACAGTCTATACGAGCACACACACACACAACTCATTGTGACCCAATGCACACTCTATACCAGCACACACACAGAACTCACTGTGACACAGTGCACAGGCTATATCAGCACGCAGACACACACACACAAGGCTCACTGTGACTCAGTGCACTGTGTGTAGCACCACACACACAAACACACACATACACCTCAGTGAGTCAATGCAAAGCCCATACCAGCACACTCATACACACAGACACACACACACACACACCTTACTGTGTTTCAATGGTCAGCCTATACCAACACACATATACACACCATACTGTGACTCAGTGCACTCTCTGAACCATCACAAAGACACACACACACGCACGGCTCATTGTGACTGAATGCAGCGTCCATACCAGTAAATACACACCACCCATCTGTGACTCAGTGCTCAGACTATTCCACACCCCCCAACACGTCTCATTGTGACTCAACGCACGGCAAATACCAGTCCACACACACAGACACACACATACACAAACACACGGCTCACTGTGACTCAATGCACAGTTTGTATCAACACACACACATACACACCTCCGTGACTCAATGCTCAGCCTGTATCGTCACACACACACATGCATACACAAACACACATACACACACAAGGTTCACTGTGATACAATGCACAGCCTATAGCAGGACACACACACAGACACACGTCACTGTGACACAAAGCACAGCCTATACCAGCACATACACACAAAAACACACTTTACTGTGACTCAATGCACAGCCTATTGCAGCACACACACACACACACACACACACACCGCTCACTGTGACAAAATGCAACACCTATACCAGCATGCAAACATGGCTCACTGTGACTCAATGCACCATCCTTACCTACACACACACACACATGGCTCACTGTGACTCAATGCACAGTTTGTATCAACACACACACATACACACCTCCGTGGCTCAATGCTTAGCCTGTATCGTCACACACACACATGCATACGCAAACACACATACACACACAAGGTTCACTGTGATACAATGCACAGCCTATAGCAGGACACACACACAGACACTCCTCACTGTGACTCAGTGCTCAGACTGTAATAGCCCCCCCCCCACACACACATACACCTCACTGACTCAATGCAAAGCCCATACGAGCACACATGCACACATACACACACCTGATTCAATGCTCCACCCATACCAGTGCACACACACACACCCCGAACTGTGATTCAATGCTCAGCCTATACCAACACACACACATACACACACACCTCATTGTGACTCAATGCACATCTTGTAGCAGCACACACACACACACATGCTGACTGTGACTCAATGCGCCGTCTATACAAGCACACACAACTCATTGTGACTGAGTGCACAGTCAATACCAGCACACACACACACACACACAACTCATTGTGACTCAGTTCACAGCCTATATCACCACTCAAACACACACGCAAGGCTCACTGTGACTCAATGCACAGTCTGTAGCACCACACACACACACACATACACCTCAGTGACTCAATGCAAAGCCCATACCAGCACACACACACACACACACACCTGCTGACTGTGACTCATTGCACAGTCTATACGAGCATACATACACATAACTCATTGTGACTCAATGCACAGTCAATACCAGCACACACACAGACACACATAACTCACTGTGACTCAGTTCACAGCCTATATCAGCACTCAGACACACACACGCAAGGCTCACTGTGACTGAATGCATAGTCTGTAGCACCACACACACACACACCTCAGTGACTCAATGCAATCCCATACCAGCACACACACACACACACACATGCTGACTGTGACTCAATGCACAGTCTATACGAGCACACACACACAGCTCATTGTGACTCAGTGCCCAGTCAATACCAGCACACACAGATACACATAACTCACTGTGACTCAGTGCACAGTCTGTAGCCCGCCCACACACACATCAGTGACTCAATGAAAAGCCCATACCAGCGCGCACACACACACATACACACCTAAACGTGATTCAGTGCTCAGCCTCTACCAGCACACACACAAACACACACACACACATGCTTGGCTCCTTGTGATTCAATGTACATTTCATACCAGCCCAGATACACACAACACATCTCACTGTAACTCAATGCTCAGACTGTACTACCAACACACACAACACACACACACACGGCGCACTATGACTGAAAGCTCAGGCTGTACCAGAACACACACACACACACAAACACGCACTCATACATGGCTCACTGTGACTCAATGAACCAGTTATACCATCACACACACACACACACACACACAAACACATGGCTCACTGTGACTCAGTGCACAGTGTACACCTTCCCCGACTCCCACACACATGGCTCACTGTGACTCAATGCCCAGCTTATATCATTACACACACACACATACACACATGGCTCACTGTGACTCAATGCACTGCCTAAAGCAGCACAGAAACACGCACATGGACATACATGGCTCACTGTGACACAATGCACAGCCCAAACCACTACACACACAAACCTCACTGTGAGTGAATGCACAGCGTATACTGCACACACATACACAAACACAGAGCTCACTGTGACGCAATGCACAGCCTATACCAGTACACACGCATACACACGTCTCAATTTGACTCAATGAACAGTCTATAGCACCACACAGACACACATACAGGCTTCAGTGACTCAATGCAAAGCCCATTACCCACACCCACACACACACCTAAATGTGACTCAGTGCTCAGCCTGTACCAGCACACACAAACACACTCACCTTACAGTAACTCACGCACATTCCACACCATGAAATACAAACACACACACACACAGATATGCACAGCTCAATGAGACTCAATGCGCTGTCCATAAAAGCAAATACACACACACAGCACACCTCACTGTGACTCAATGATCTGATTATACCAGCACACTCACACACATACACACACAAACACATGGCTCACTGTGACTCAGTGCACCGTATGCCTGCCCCCAGTCCCAGACACACATGGCTCACTATGAATGAATGCACAGCCTATATCTTCACAACACACACACACACACCCCTCAGGGACTCAATGCAAAGCCCATACCAGCACACACACACGTATACACACACTGAACTGTGACTCAATGCTCAGATTATACCAGCACAGACACAGAAACACATGACTCACTGTAACTCAGTGCAGAGCATATACCAGCACCCGCACACACACGGCTCACTGTGACTCAATGCACAGCCTATAGCAGCACACACACACACACACACATGCTCACTGTGACTCAATGCACAGTCAATACCAGCACACACACACAGACACACATAACTCACTGTGACTCAGTTCACAGCCTATATCAGCACTCACACACACACACACACACATGCTGAGAGTCAATGCACAGTGTATACAAGCACACACACACAACTCATTGTGCCTCAATGCACAATGACTCAATGCACTGTGACTCAATGCACAGTCTGTAGCCCCCCCACACACAACTCAGTGACTCAATGCAAAGCCCATTCCAGCGCACACAGACACACATAAACACACACACACCTCTGATTCAATGCTCAGCCTCTACCAGCACACACACACACACAAACCCACACACACACGCAAGGCTTAATGTGACTCAATGTACATTTCATACCAGCACACACACACACACACACACCACATCTCACTGTAACTCAATGCTCAGACTGTACTACCCCCACACACAACACACACACACGGCACACTGTGACTGAATGCTCAGCCTATAGCAGCCCACACACACACACATGCTCCCTATGACTCAATGCAGTCTATAGGAGCACACACACACACACAAAACTCATTGTGACTCCATGCACAGTCAATACCAGCACACACAGACACACATAACTCATTGTGACTCAGTTCACAGCCTATATCAGCACTCAAACACAAGGCTCACTGTGACTCAATGCACAGTCTGTAGCACCACACAAAAACACACACACATACTCACTGTGACTCAATGCACAGTCTCTACCAGCACACACACACACACATAACTCACTGTGACTCAGTGCACAGGCTATATCATCACACAGACACACACACACAAGGCTGTGACCTAGTGAACAGTCTGTAGCACCACACACACACTCACACATACACCTCAGTGACTCAATGCAAAGCCCATACCAGCACACACAAACACATACACACAGCTGTGATTCAATGCTCAGCCTAAACCAGCACACACATACACACACACACACAGCTGTGACTCAATGCACACCCTAGACCACTACGTACACACACACACACATGGCTAATTGTGGCTCAAGAGAGTCCATACCAGCACATACACACACACAACACACCTCACTGTGACTCAATGATCAGACTATACTAGCCCCCCCCCCCACACACATACACCTCAGTGACTCAATGCAAAGCCCATACGAGCACACATGCACACATACACACACTTAATTGATTCAGTGGTCCACCCATACCAGTGCAGACACACCCGTGATTCAATGCTCAGCCTATACCAGCACACACACACACACCTCATTGACTCAATGCACAGCCTATAGCAGTACACACACACACACATGCTGTGACTCAATGCACAGTCTGTACGAGCACACACACAGACACACGTAACTCACTGTGACTCAGTTCACAGCCTATATCAGCACTCAGATGTACACACGCAAGGCTCACATGACTCAATGCACAGTCTGTAGCACCACACACACACACACACACACACCTCAGTGAGTCAATACAAAGCCCATAGCAGCACACACACTCCCACACCTGTGATTCAATGCTAAGCCTATAGCAGCACACATATACACACCATACTGTGACTCAGTGCACACTCTACACCATCACAAAGACACACACACACGCACGGCTCATTGTGACTGAATGCACCGTCCATACCAGCACATACACACACACAACACATCTGTCAGTCAATGCTCAGACTGTACAACCCACACACACAACACACGGTGCACTGTGACTCAATGCTCAGCCTATGCCAGAACACACACACACACAAACACACACTCATACATGGCTCACTGTGACTTAGTGAACCACCTATACCATCACACACACAGACACACACAGACACCTCAGTGACTCAATGGAAAGCCCATACCAGCCCCCCACACACACACCTGTGATTCAGTGTGCAGCCTCTACCAGCACACACACACCATACTGTGACTCAACGCACACTCTACACCACCACATACACACACACACATACGCACACATACGCATGCCTCTTTGTGACTCAATGTGCTGTCCATACCAGCACATATACACACACACAACACACCTCACTGTGACTCTATGCTCAGACCATAGTAGCCCCCACCCCACACACACACGGCACACTGTGACTCAATTCTAAGCCTATACCAGCACATACAGAAACACACACACACCCCAGTGACTCAATGCAAAGTCCATACCAGCATACATACACACCTATACGCAGCTAAGTGTGACTCGGTGCTCAGCCTGTACCAGCACACACACAGACACACACGCCACCCACGCGGCTCTGTGACTCATTGCGGAGCCTGTACCAGCATAAAATCACGGCTCACTTATCACTCAATGCTTAGTCTGTAGCAGCACACACACACACACACACATAAACACCTCACTGTGAGTCAATGCAAAGCCCATACAGGCACACACACACACACCTGAGTCAATGCAGTCTTTGCCAACACACACACACACACACACACCTGTGAGTCAATGCAGTCTTTACCACCACACACACAGACACACACGCATGGCTCAATGTGACTCAATGCACAGCCTATACCATCACATACACACACAAAGACACACAGGCACGGCTCACTGTTAATCAATGCACAGTCCATACCAACACATACACACACACACAGGCACCTTACTGTAACTAAATTCACATTGTATACCAGCACAGACACACAGAAACATGCATTCACACATGGCTCACTGTGAATCAATGAACCGTCTACACCATCACACACATACAGACACACACACACACGGCTCACTGTGACTCAATGCACTGCCGAAAGCAGCACACAAACACACACAGACATACATGGCTCACTGTGACACAATGCAGTCCATACCAGTACACACACAAGCCTCACTGTGACTGAATGCATGGCGTATACCTGCACACACACACACAGCTCACTGTGACTCAATGCACATTCTATACCATCACACACACACACACACAGGCACAGCTCACTGTGACTCAATGCACAGCCTATAGCAGTACACACACACACACACGTGTCTCAATTTGACTCAATGAATAGTCTTTAGCACCACACAAACACACATACAGGCCTCAGTGACTCTGCAAAGCCCATACCAGCACACACACACACACGTGTGACTCAGTGTTCAGCCTGTACCAGCACACACACACACACCTTACAGTAACTCATGCACATTCCACAACATGAACTACAAACACACACACACACATGCACCACTCACTGTGACTCAATGCTCAGACTCTACCAGCCACCCCTCACCACACACACACCTAACCACGACGCACTGTGACTCAATGCTCTGCCTATACCAGCAATACAGAAACACACACAGACACCTCAGTGACTCAATGCAAAGCCCATACCAGCACACTCACACACACAAACACACGGCTCACTGTGACAGAATGCACAGCTTATGTCTTCACACACACAACCTGATTCAATGCTCAGCGTCTACCAGCACACACACACACACACGCATGGCTCATTGTGACTCAATGTACATTTTATACCAGCACAAACACACACACACCTCACTGTAACTCAATGCTCAGACTGTACTACCCACACACACAACATACACACACACGGTGCACAGTGACTCAATGCTCAGCCTATACCAGAACACACACACACACACAAACAGGCACTCATACATGGCTCACTGTGACTCAGTGAACCACCTATACCATCACACACACATGCGGCTCAATGTGACTCAAAGCCTATACCAGCACACGCACACACTCACAAACACCCCTCTGTGACTCACTGCACAGCCTATACCAGCGCTCACACACACACACACACACACAGCTGTGAATCAATGCACAGTCTATGGTAGCACACATACACACACAAGCACACATGGCTCACTGAGTCAATACACAGCGTATACCTACACACACACACACACACACAGCTCAGTGACTCAATGCAAAGCCTATACTAGCACATGCACCCCCCCCACACACACACCTCACTGTGACTCAATGCACAGCCTATACCAGCATGCACACACACACACACAGCTGTGACTCAGTGCACAGTCTGTACCAGCACATGCACACACACGCATGCACAGCTCTGTGATTCAGTGCACCATCCATACCAGCACATACACACATGCACACGCACCTCACTGTGACTCAATTCTCAGACTCTACCAGCACACACACACACGGCATACTGTGACTCAATGCTCAGCCTATACCAGAACACAGACACACACAAACACGCACTCATACATGGTTCACTGTGACTCAGTGAACCACCGATACCAAGACAAACACACACACAAACACACATGGCTAACTGTGACTCAGTGCCCAGTCTCTACCGGAACACAAATACACACACACACATACGTAGCTCACAGACTCAATGCACAGCCTGTACTACCACAAACAGCAGGCTCACTGTGACTCAGTGCACAGCCTATACCAGCACAGACACACACACATGGCTCTCTGTGACTCAATGCACTGCCTATAGCAGCACACAAACACACACATGGACATACATGGCTCAGTGCGACACAACGCAGTCCATACCAGTACACACACAAGCCTCACTGTGACTGAATGCACGGCGTATACCTGCACACACACACACACACACAGCTCACTGTGACTCAACGAACGCTCTGTAGCACCACACAAACACACATACAGGCCTCAGTGACTCAATGCAAAGCCCCTACCGGCACACACACACACACACGTAAGTGTGACTCAATGCTTAGCCCATACCTGCGCACACAAACACACACATCTTAAGGTAACTCATGCACATTCCACACCATGAAATACAAAATACAAACACACACACATTCACGGCTCACTCTGACTCAATGCACTGTCCATACGAGCACATACACACACAGCACACACCTCACTGTGACTCAATGATCTGATTATATGAGCACACTCACACACACACACACACAAACACCCCTCACTGTGACTCACTGCACAACCTATACCAGCGTGGACACACACAAACACACATGCTCACTGTGAATAATGCACAGTCTATACGAGCACACACACACACAACTCATTGTGACCCAATGCACACTCTATACCAGCACACACACAGAACTCACTGTGACACAGTGCACAGGCTATATCAGCACGCAGACACACACACACAAGGCTCACTGTGACTCAGTGCACTGTGTGTAGCACCACACACACAAACACACACATACACCTCAGTGAGTCAATGCAAAGCCCATACCAGCACACTCATACACACAGACACACACACACACACACCTTACTGTGTTTCAATGGTCAGCCTATACCAACACACATATACACACCATACTGTGACTCAGTGCACTCTCTGAACCATCACAAAGACACACACACACGCACGGCTCATTGTGACTGAATGCAGCGTCCATACCAGTAAATACACACCACCCATCTGTGACTCAGTGCTCAGACTATTCCACACCCCCCAACACGTCTCATTGTGACTCAACGCACGGCAAATACCAGTCCACACACACAGACACACACATACACAAACACACGGCTCACTGTGACTCAATGCACAGTTTGTATCAACACACACACATACACACCTCCGTGACTCAATGCTCAGCCTGTATCGTCACACACACACATGCATACACAAACACACATACACACACAAGGTTCACTGTGATACAATGCACAGCCTATAGCAGGACACACACACAGACACACGTCACTGTGACACAAAGCACAGCCTATACCAGCACATACACACAAAAACACACTTTACTGTGACTCAATGCACAGCCTATTGCAGCACACACACACACACACACACACACACCGCTCACTGTGACAAAATGCAACACCTATACCAGCATGCAAACATGGCTCACTGTGACTCAATGCACCATCCTTACCTACACACACACACACATGGCTCACTGTGACTCAATGCACAGTTTGTATCAACACACACACATACACACCTCCGTGGCTCAATGCTTAGCCTGTATCGTCACACACACACATGCATACGCAAACACACATACACACACAAGGTTCACTGTGATACAATGCACAGCCTATAGCAGGACACACACACAGACACTCCTCACTGTGACTCAGTGCTCAGACTGTAATAGCCCCCCCACACACACACATACACCTCACTGACTCAATGCAAAGCCCATACGAGCACACATGCACACATACACACACCTGATTCAATGCTCCACCCATACCAGTGCACACACACACACCCCGAACTGTGATTCAATGCTCAGCCTATACCAACACACACACATACACACACACCTCATTGTGACTCAATGCACATCTTGTAGCAGCACACACACACACACATGCTGACTGTGACTCAATGCGCCGTCTATACAAGCACACACAACTCATTGTGACTGAGCGCACAGTCAATACCAGCACACACACACACACACACAACTCATTGTGACTCAGTTCACAGCCTATATCACCACTGAAACACACACGCAAGGCTCACTGTGACACAATGCACAGTCTGTAGCACCACACACACACACACATACACCTCAGTGACTCAATGCAAAGCCCATACCAGCACACACACACACACACACACCTGCTGACTGTGACTCATTGCACAGTCTATACGAGCATACATACACATAACTCATTGTGACTCAATGCACAGTCAATACCAGCACACACACAGACACACATAACTCACTGTGACTCAGTTCACAGCCTATAGCAGCACTCAGACACACACACGCAAGGCTCACTGTGACTGAATGCATAGTCTGTAGCACCACACACACACACACCTCAGTGACTCAATGCAATCCCATACCAGCACACACACACACACACACATGCTGACTGTGACTCAATGCACAGTCTATACGAGCACACACACACAGCTCATTGTGACTCAGTGCCCAGTCAATACCAGCACACACAGATACACATAACTCACTGTGACTCAGTGCACAGTCTGTAGCCCGCCCACACACACATCAGTGACTCAATGAAAAGCCCATACCAGCGCGCACACACACACATACACACCTAAACGTGATTCAGTGCTCAGCCTCTACCAGCACACACACAAACACACACACACACATGCTTGGCTCCTTGTGATTCAATGTACATTTCATACCAGCACAGATACACACAACACATCTCACTGTAACTCAATGCTCAGACTGTACTACCAACACACACAACACACACACACACGGCGCACTATGACTGAAAGCTCAGGCTGTACCAGAACACACACACACACAAACACGCACTCATACATGGCTCACTGTGACTCAATGAAGCAGTTATACCATCACACACACACACACACACACAAACACACGGCTCACTGTGACTCAGTGCACAGTGTACACCTTCCCCGACTCCCACACACATGGCTCACTGTGACTCAATGCCCAGCTTATATCATTACACACACACACATACACACATGGCTCACTGTGACTCAATGCACTGCCTAAAGCAGCACAGAAACACGCACATGGACATACATGGCTCACTGTGACACAATGCACAGCCCAAACCACTACACACACAAACCTCACTGTGAGTGAATGCACAGCGTATACTGCACACACATACACAAACACAGAGCTCACTGTGACGCAATGCACAGCCTATACCAGTACACACGCATACACACGTCTCAATTTGACTCAATGAACAGTCTATAGCACCACACAGACACACATACAGGCTTCAGTGACTCAATGCAAAGCCCATTACCCACACCCACACACACACCTAAATGTGACTCAGTGCTCAGCCTGTACCAGCACACACAAACACACTCACCTTACAGTAACTCACGCACATTCCACACCATGAAATACAAACACACACACACACAGATATGCACAGCTCAATGAGACTCAATGCGCTGTCCATAAAAGCAAATACACGCACACAGCACACCTCACTGTGACTCAATGATCTGATTATACCAGCACACTCACACACATACACACACAAACACATGGCTCACTGTGACTCAGTGCACCGTATGCCTGCCCCCAGTCCCAGACACACATGGCTCACTATGAATGAATGCACAGCCTATATCTTCACAACACACACACACACACCCCTCAGGGACTCAATGCAAAGCCCATACCAGCACACACACACGTATACACACACTGAACTGTGACTCAATGCTCAGATTATACCAGCACAGACACAGAAACACATGACTCACTGTAACTCAGTGCAGAGCATATACCAGCACCCGCACACACACGGCTCACTGTGACTCAATGCACAGCCTATAGCAGCACACACACACACACACACATGCTCACTGTGACTCAATGCACAGTCAATACCAGCACACACACACAGACACACATAACTCACTGTGACTCAGTTCACAGCCTATATCAGCACTCACACACACACACACACACATGCTGAGAGTCAATGCACAGTGTATACAAGCACACACACACAACTCATTGTGCCTCAATGCACAATGACTCAATGCACTGTGACTCAATGCACAGTCTGTAGCCCCCCCACACACAACTCAGTGACTCAATGCAAAGCCCATTCCAGCGCACACAGACACACATAAACACACACACACCTCTGATTCAATGCTCAGCCTCTACCAGCACACACACACACACAAACCCACACACACACGCAAGGCTTAATGTGACTCAATGTACATTTCATACCAGCACACACACACACACACACACCACATCTCACTGTAACTCAATGCTCAGACTGTACTACCCCCACACACAACACACACACACGGCACACTGTGACTGAATGCTCAGCCTATAGCAGCCCACACACACACACATGCTCCCTATGACTCAATGCAGTCTATAGGAGCACACACACACACACAAAACTCATTGTGACTCCATGCACAGTCAATACCAGCACACATAGACACACATAACTCATTGTGACTCAGTTCACAGCCTATATCAGCACTCAAACACAAGGCTCACTGTGACTCAATGCACAGTCTGTAGCACCACACAAAAACACACACACATACTCACTGTGACTCAATGCACAGTCTCTACCAGCACACACACACACACATAACTCACTGTGACTCAGTGCACAGGCTATATCATCACACAGACACACACACACAAGGCTGTGACCTAGTGAACAGTCTGTAGCACCACACACACACTCACACATACACCTCAGTGACTCAATGCAAAGCCCATACCAGCACACACAAACACATACACACACCTGTGATTCAATGCTCAGCCTAAACCAGCACACACATACATACACACACACAGCTGTGACTCAATGCACACCCTAGACCACTACGTACACACACACACACATGGCTAATTGTGGCTCAAGAGAGTCCATACCAGCACATACACACACACAACACACCTCACTGTTACTCAATGATCAGACTATACTAGCCCCCCCACACACACACATACACCTCAGTGACTCAATGCAAAGCCCATACGAGCACACATGCACACATACACACACTTAATTGATTCAGTGGTCCACCCATACCAGTGCAGACACACCCGTGATTCAATGCTCAGCCTATACCAGCACACACACACACACACCTCATTGACTCAATGCACAGCCTATAGCAGTACACACACACACACATGCTGTGACTCAATGCACAGTCTGTACGAGCACACACACAGACACACGTAACTCACTGTGACTCAGTTCACAGCCTATATCAGCACTCAGATGTACACACGCAAGGCTCACATGACTCAATGCACAGTCTGTAGCACCACACACACACACACACACACACCTCAGTGAGTCAATACAAAGCCCATAGCAGCACACACACTCCCACACCTGTGATTCAATGCTAAGCCTATAGCAGCACACATATACACACCATACTGTGACTCAGTGCACACTCTACACCATCACAAAGACACACACACACGCACGGCTCATTGTGACTGAATGCACCGTCCATACCAGCACATACACACACACAACACATCTGTCAGTCAATGCTCAGACTGTACAACCCACACACACAACACACGGTGCACTGTGACTCAATGCTCAGCCTATGCCAGAACACACACACACACAAACACACACTCATACATGGCTCACTGTGACTTAGTGAACCACCTATACCATCACACACACAGACACACACAGACACCTCAGTGACTCAATGGAAAGCCCATACCAGCCCCCCACACACACACCTGTGATTCAGTGTGCAGCCTCTACCAGCACACACACACCATACTGTGACTCAACGCACACTCTACACCACCACATACACACACACACATACGCACACATACGCATGCCTCTTTGTGACTCAATGTGCTGTCCATACCAGCACATATACACACACACAACACACCTCACTGTGACTCTATGCTCAGACCATAGTAGCCCCCACCCCACACACACACGGCACACTGTGACTCAATTCTAAGCCTATACCAGCACATACAGAAACACACACACACCCCAGTGACTCAATGCAAAGTCCATACCAGCATACATACACACCTATACGCAGCTAAGTGTGACTCGGTGCTCAGCCTGTACCAGCACACACACAGACACACACGCCACCCACGCGGCTCTGTGACTCATTGCGGAGCCTGTACCAGCATAAAATCACGGCTCACTTATCACTCAATGCTTAGTCTGTAGCAGCACACACACACACACACACATAAACACCTCACTGTGAGTCAATGCAAAGCCCATACAGGCACACACACACACACCTGAGTCAATGCAGTCTTTGCCAACACACACACACACACACACCTGTGAGTCAATGCAGTCTTTACCACCACACACACAGACACACACGCATGGCTCAATGTGACTCAATGCACAGCCTATACCATCACATACACACACAAAGACACACAGGCACGGCTCACTGTTAATCAATGCACAGTCCATACCAACACATACACACACACACAGGCACCTTACTGTAACTAAATTCACATTGTATACCAGCACAGACACACAGAAACATGCATTCACACATGGCTCACTGTGAATCAATGAACCGTCTACACCATCACACACATACAGACACACACACACACGGCTCACTGTGACTCAATGCACTGCCGAAAGCAGCACACAAACACACACAGACATACATGGCTCACTGTGACACAATGCAGTCCATACCAGTACACACACAAGCCTCACTGTGACTGAATGCATGGCGTATACCTGCACACACACACACAGCTCACTGTGACTCAATGCACATTCTATACCATCACACACACACACACACAGGCACAGCTCACTGTGACTCAATGCACAGCCTATAGCAGTACACACACACACACACGTGTCTCAATTTGACTCAATGAATAGTCTTTAGCACCACACAAACACACATACAGGCCTCAGTGACTCTGCAAAGCCCATACCAGCACACACACACACACGTGTGACTCAGTGTTCAGCCTGTACCAGCACACACACACACACCTTACAGTAACTCATGCACATTCCACAACATGAACTACAAACACACACACACACATGCACCACTCACTGTGACTCAATGCTCAGACTCTACCAGCCACCCCTCACCACACACACACCTAACCACGACGCACTGTGACTCAATGCTCTGCCTATACCAGCAATACAGAAACACACACAGACACCTCAGTGACTCAATGCAAAGCCCATACCAGCACACTCACACACACAAACACACGGCTCACTGTGACAGAATGCACAGCTTATGTCTTCACACACACAACCTGATTCAATGCTCAGCGTCTACCAGCACACACACACACACACGCATGGCTCATTGTGACTCAATGTACATTTTATACCAGCACAAACACACACACACCTCACTGTAACTCAATGCTCAGACTGTACTACCCACACACACAACATACACACACACGGTGCACAGTGACTCAATGCTCAGCCTATACCAGAACACACACACACACACAAACAGGCACTCATACATGGCTCACTGTGACTCAGTGAACCACCTATACCATCACACACACATGCGGCTCAATGTGACTCAAAGCCTATACCAGCACACGCACACACTCACAAACACCCCTCTGTGACTCACTGCACAGCCTATACCAGCGCTCACACACACACACACACACACAGCTGTGAATCAATGCACAGTCTATGGTAGCACACATACACACACAAGCACACATGGCTCACTGAGTCAATACACAGCGTATACCTACACACACACACACACACACAGCTCAGTGACTCAATGCAAAGCCTATACTAGCACATGCACCCCCCCCACACACACACCTCACTGTGACTCAATGCACAGCCTATACCAGCATGCACACACACACACACAGCTGTGACTCAGTGCACAGTCTGTACCAGCACATGCACACACACGCATGCACAGCTCTGTGATTCAGTGCACCATCCATACCAGCACATACACACATGCACACGCACCTCACTGTGACTCAATTCTCAGACTCTACCAGCACACACACACACGGCATACTGTGACTCAATGCTCAGCCTATACCAGAACACAGACACACACAAACACGCACTCATACATGGTTCACTGTGACTCAGTGAACCACCGATACCAAGACAAACAGACACACAAACACACATGGCTAACTGTGACTCAGTGCCCAGTCTCTACCGGAACACAAATACACACACACACATACGTAGCTCACAGACTCAATGCACAGCCTGTACTACCACAAACAGCAGGCTCACTGTGACTCAGTGCACAGCCTATACCAGCACAGACACACACACATGGCTCTCTGTGACTCAATGCACTGCCTATAGCAGCACACAAACACACACATGGACATACATGGCTCAGTGCGACACAATGCAGTCCATACCAGTACACACACAAGCCTCACTGTGACTGAATGCACGGCGTATACCTGCACACACACACACACACACAGCTCACTGTGACTCAACGAACGCTCTGTAGCACCACACAAACACACATACAGGCCTCAGTGACTCAATGCAAAGCCCCTACCGGCACACACACACACACACGTAAGTGTGACTCAATGCTTAGCCCATACCTGCGCACACAAACACACACATCTTAAGGTAACTCATGCACATTCCACACCATGAAATACAAAATACAAACACACACACATTCACGGCTCACTCTGACTCAATGCACTGTCCATACGAGCACATACACACACAGCACACACCTCACTGTGACTCAATGATCTGATTATATGAGCACACTCACACACACACACACACAAACACCCCTCACTGTGACTCACTGCACAACCTATACCAGCGTGGACACACACAAACACACATGCTCACTGTGAATAATGCACAGTCTATACGAGCACACACACACACAACTCATTGTGACCCAATGCACACTCTATACCAGCACACACACAGAACTCACTGTGACACAGTGCACAGGCTATATCAGCACGCAGACACACACACACAAGGCTCACTGTGACTCAGTGCACTGTGTGTAGCACCACACACACAAACACACACATACACCTCAGTGAGTCAATGCAAAGCCCATACCAGCACACTCATACACACAGACACACACACACACACACCTTACTGTGTTTCAATGGTCAGCCTATACCAACACACATATACACACCATACTGTGACTCAGTGCACTCTCTGAACCATCACAAAGACACACACACACGCACGGCTCATTGTGACTGAATGCAGCGTCCATACCAGTAAATACACACCACCCATCTGTGACTCAGTGCTCAGACTATTCCACACCCCCCAACACGTCTCATTGTGACTCAACGCACGGCAAATACCAGTCCACACACACAGACACACACATACACAAACACACGGCTCACTGTGACTCAATGCACAGTTTGTATCAACACACACACATACACACCTCCGTGACTCAATGCTCAGCCTGTATCGTCACACACACACATGCATACACAAACACACATACACACACAAGGTTCACTGTGATACAATGCACAGCCTATAGCAGGACACACACACAGACACACGTCACTGTGACACAAAGCACAGCCTATACCAGCACATACACACAAAAACACACTTTACTGTGACTCAATGCACAGCCTATTGCAGCACACACACACACACACACACACACACCGCTCACTGTGACAAAATGCAACACCTATACCAGCATGCAAACATGGCTCACTGTGACTCAATGCACCATCCTTACCTACACACACACACACATGGCTCACTGTGACTCAATGCACAGTTTGTATCAACACACACACATACACACCTCCGTGGCTCAATGCTTAGCCTGTATCGTCACACACACACATGCATACGCAAACACACATACACACACAAGGTTCACTGTGATACAATGCACAGCCTATAGCAGGACACACACACAGACACTCCTCACTGTGACTCAGTGCTCAGACTGTAATAGCCCCCCCCACACACACACATACACCTCACTGACTCAATGCAAAGCCCATACGAGCACACATGCACACATACACACACCTGATTCAATGCTCCACCCATACCAGTGCACACACACACACCCCGAACTGTGATTCAATGCTCAGCCTATACCAACACACACACATACACACACACCTCATTGTGACTCAATGCACATCTTGTAGCAGCACACACACACACACATGCTGACTGTGACTCAATGCGCCGTCTATACAAGCACACACAACTCAT
Source organism: Mesoplodon bidens (assembly GCF_964165515.1). Taxonomy (NCBI): domain Eukaryota; kingdom Metazoa; phylum Chordata; class Mammalia; order Artiodactyla; family Ziphiidae; genus Mesoplodon; species Mesoplodon bidens. The sequence continues at coordinate 134,600,562 of NC_138163.1, forward strand.
TGTGACTGAGTGCACAGTCAATACCAGCACACACACACACACACACAACTCATTGTGACTCAGTTCACAGCCTATATCACCACTCAAACACACACGCAAGGCTCACTGTGACTCAATGCACAGTCTGTAGCACCACACACACACACACATACACCTCAGTGACTCAATGCAAAGCCCATACCAGCACACACACACACACACACACCTGCTGACTGTGACTCATTGCACAGTCTATACGAGCATACATACACATAACTCATTGTGACTCAATGCACAGTCAATACCAGCACACACACAGACACACATAACTCACTGTGACTCAGTTCACAGCCTATATCAGCACTCAGACACACACACGCAAGGCTCACTGTGACTGAATGCATAGTCTGTAGCACCACACACACACACACCTCAGTGACTCAATGCAATCCCATACCAGCACACACACACACACACACATGCTGACTGTGACTCAATGCACAGTCTATACGAGCACACACACACAGCTCATTGTGACTCAGTGCCCAGTCAATACCAGCACACACAGATACACATAACTCACTGTGACTCAGTGCACAGTCTGTAGCCCGCCCACACACACATCAGTGACTCAATGAAAAGCCCATACCAGCGCGCACACACACACATACACACCTAAACGTGATTCAGTGCTCAGCCTCTACCAGCACACACACAAACACACACACACACATGCTTGGCTCCTTGTGATTCAATGTACATTTCATACCAGCCCAGATACACACAACACATCTCACTGTAACTCAATGCTCAGACTGTACTACCAACACACACAACACACACACACACGGCGCACTATGACTGAATGCTCAGGCTGTACCAGAACACACACACACACACAAACACGCACTCATACATGGCTCACTGTGACTCAATGAACCAGTTATACCATCACACACACACACACACACACACAAACACATGGCTCACTGTGACTCAGTGCACAGTGTACACCTTCCCCGACTCCCACACACATGGCTCACTGTGACTCAATGCCCAGCTTATATCATTACACACACACACATACACACATGGCTCACTGTGACTCAATGCACTGCCTAAAGCAGCACAGAAACACGCACATGGACATACATGGCTCACTGTGACACAATGCACAGCCCAAACCACTACACACACAAACCTCACTGTGAGTGAATGCACAGCGTATACTGCACACACATACACAAACACAGAGCTCACTGTGACGCAATGCACAGCCTATACCAGTACACACGCATACACACGTCTCAATTTGACTCAATGAACAGTCTATAGCACCACACAGACACACATACAGGCTTCAGTGACTCAATGCAAAGCCCATTACCCACACCCACACACACACCTAAATGTGACTCAGTGCTCAGCCTGTACCAGCACACACAAACACACTCACCTTACAGTAACTCACGCACATTCCACACCATGAAATACAAACACACACACACACAGATATGCACAGCTCAATGAGACTCAATGCGCTGTCCATAAAAGCAAATACACACACACAGCACACCTCACTGTGACTCAATGATCTGATTATACCAGCACACTCACACACATACACACACAAACACATGGCTCACTGTGACTCAGTGCACCGTATGCCTGCCCCCAGTCCCAGACACACATGGCTCACTATGAATGAATGCACAGCCTATATCTTCACAACACACACACACACACCCCTCAGGGACTCAATGCAAAGCCCATACCAGCACACACACACGTATACACACACTGAACTGTGACTCAATGCTCAGATTATACCAGCACAGACACAGAAACACATGACTCACTGTAACTCAGTGCAGAGCATATACCAGCACCCACACACACACGGCTCACTGTGACTCAATGCACAGCCTATAGCAGCACACACACACACACACACATGCTCACTGTGACTCAATGCACAGTCAATACCAGCACACACACACAGACACACATAACTCACTGTGACTCAGTTCACAGCCTATATCAGCACTCACACACACACACACACACATGCTGAGAGTCAATGCACAGTGTATACAAGCACACACACACAACTCATTGTGCCTCAATGCACAATGACTCAATGCACTGTGACTCAATGCACAGTCTGTAGCCCCCCCACACACAACTCAGTGACTCAATGCAAAGCCCATTCCAGCGCACACAGACACACATAAACACACACACACCTCTGATTCAATGCTCAGCCTCTACCAGCACACACACACACACAAACCCACACACACACGCAAGGCTTAATGTGACTCAATGTACATTTCATACCAGCACACACACACACACACACACCACATCTCACTGTAACTCAATGCTCAGACTGTACTACCCCCACACACAACACACACACACGGCACACTGTGACTGAATGCTCAGCCTATAGCAGCCCACACACACACACATGCTCCCTATGACTCAATGCAGTCTATAGGAGCACACACACACACACAAAACTCATTGTGACTCCATGCACAGTCAATACCAGCACACACAGACACACATAACTCATTGTGACTCAGTTCACAGCCTATATCAGCACTCAAACACAAGGCTCACTGTGACTCAATGCACAGTCTGTAGCACCACACAAAAACACACACACATACTCACTGTGACTCAATGCACAGTCTCTACCAGCACACACACACACACATAACTCACTGTGACTCAGTGCACAGGCTATATCATCACACAGACACACACACACAAGGCTGTGACCTAGTGAACAGTCTGTAGCACCACACACACACTCACACATACACCTCAGTGACTCAATGCAAAGCCCATACCAGCACACACAAACACATACACACAGCTGTGATTCAATGCTCAGCCTAAACCAGCACACACATACACACACACACACAGCTGTGACTCAATGCACACCCTAGACCACTACGTACACACACACACACATGGCTAATTGTGGCTCAAGAGAGTCCATACCAGCACATACACACACACAACACACCTCACTGTGACTCAATGATCAGACTATACTAGCCCCCCCCCCCCACACACATACACCTCAGTGACTCAATGCAAAGCCCATACGAGCACACATGCACACATACACACACTTAATTGATTCAGTGGTCCACCCATACCAGTGCAGACACACCCGTGATTCAATGCTCAGCCTATACCAGCACACACACACACACCTCATTGACTCAATGCACAGCCTATAGCAGTACACACACACACACATGCTGTGACTCAATGCACAGTCTGTACGAGCACACACACAGACACACGTAACTCACTGTGACTCAGTTCACAGCCTATATCAGCACTCAGATGTACACACGCAAGGCTCACATGACTCAATGCACAGTCTGTAGCACCACACACACACACACACACACACCTCAGTGAGTCAATACAAAGCCCATAGCAGCACACACACTCCCACACCTGTGATTCAATGCTAAGCCTATAGCAGCACACATATACACACCATACTGTGACTCAGTGCACACTCTACACCATCACAAAGACACACACACACGCACGGCTCATTGTGACTGAATGCACCGTCCATACCAGCACATACACACACACAACACATCTGTCAGTCAATGCTCAGACTGTACAACCCACACACACAACACACGGTGCACTGTGACTCAATGCTCAGCCTATGCCAGAACACACACACACACAAACACACACTCATACATGGCTCACTGTGACTTAGTGAACCACCTATACCATCACACACACAGACACACACAGACACCTCAGTGACTCAATGGAAAGCCCATACCAGCCCCCCACACACACACCTGTGATTCAGTGTGCAGCCTCTACCAGCACACACACACCATACTGTGACTCAACGCACACTCTACACCACCACATACACACACACACATACGCACACATACGCATGCCTCTTTGTGACTCAATGTGCTGTCCATACCAGCACATATACACACACACAACACACCTCACTGTGACTCTATGCTCAGACCATAGTAGCCCCCACCCCACACACACACGGCACACTGTGACTCAATTCTAAGCCTATACCAGCACATACAGAAACACACACACACCCCAGTGACTCAATGCAAAGTCCATACCAGCATACATACACACCTATACGCAGCTAAGTGTGACTCGGTGCTCAGCCTGTACCAGCACACACACAGACACACACGCCACCCACGCGGCTCTGTGACTCATTGCGGAGCCTGTACCAGCATAAAATCACGGCTCACTTATCACTCAATGCTTAGTCTGTAGCAGCACACACACACACACACACATAAACACCTCACTGTGAGTCAATGCAAAGCCCATACAGGCACACACACACACACCTGAGTCAATGCAGTCTTTGCCAACACACACACACACACACACACCTGTGAGTCAATGCAGTCTTTACCACCACACACACAGACACACACGCATGGCTCAATGTGACTCAATGCACAGCCTATACCATCACATACACACACAAAGACACACAGGCACGGCTCACTGTTAATCAATGCACAGTCCATACCAACACATACACACACACACAGGCACCTTACTGTAACTAAATTCACATTGTATACCAGCACAGACACACAGAAACATGCATTCACACATGGCTCACTGTGAATCAATGAACCGTCTACACCATCACACACATACAGACACACACACACACGGCTCACTGTGACTCAATGCACTGCCGAAAGCAGCACACAAACACACACAGACATACATGGCTCACTGTGACACAATGCAGTCCATACCAGTACACACACAAGCCTCACTGTGACTGAATGCATGGCGTATACCTGCACACACACACACAGCTCACTGTGACTCAATGCACATTCTATACCATCACACACACACACACACAGGCACAGCTCACTGTGACTCAATGCACAGCCTATAGCAGTACACACACACACACACGTGTCTCAATTTGACTCAATGAATAGTCTTTAGCACCACACAAACACACATACAGGCCTCAGTGACTCTGCAAAGCCCATACCAGCACACACACACACACGTGTGACTCAGTGTTCAGCCTGTACCAGCACACACACACACACCTTACAGTAACTCATGCACATTCCACAACATGAACTACAAACACACACACACACATGCACCACTCACTGTGACTCAATGCTCAGACTCTACCAGCCACCCCTCACCACACACACACCTAACCACGACGCACTGTGACTCAATGCTCTGCCTATACCAGCAATACAGAAACACACACAGACACCTCAGTGACTCAATGCAAAGCCCATACCAGCACACTCACACACACAAACACACGGCTCACTGTGACAGAATGCACAGCTTATGTCTTCACACACACAACCTGATTCAATGCTCAGCGTCTACCAGCACACACACACACACACGCATGGCTCATTGTGACTCAATGTACATTTTATACCAGCACAAACACACACACACCTCACTGTAACTCAATGCTCAGACTGTACTACCCACACACACAACATACACACACACGGTGCACAGTGACTCAATGCTCAGCCTATACCAGAACACACACACACACACAAACAGGCACTCATACATGGCTCACTGTGACTCAGTGAACCACCTATACCATCACACACACATGCGGCTCAATGTGACTCAAAGCCTATACCAGCACACGCACACACTCACAAACACCCCTCTGTGACTCACTGCACAGCCTATACCAGCGCTCACACACACACACACACACACAGCTGTGAATCAATGCACAGTCTATGGTAGCACACATACACACACAAGCACACATGGCTCACTGAGTCAATACACAGCGTATACCTACACACACACACACACACACAGCTCAGTGACTCAATGCAAAGCCTATACTAGCACATGCACCCCCCCCACACACACACCTCACTGTGACTCAATGCACAGCCTATACCAGCATGCACACACACACACACAGCTGTGACTCAGTGCACAGTCTGTACCAGCACATGCACACACACGCATGCACAGCTCTGTGATTCAGTGCACCATCCATACCAGCACATACACACATGCACACGCACCTCACTGTGACTCAATTCTCAGACTCTACCAGCACACACACACACGGCATACTGTGACTCAATGCTCAGCCTATACCAGAACACAGACACACACAAACACGCACTCATACATGGTTCACTGTGACTCAGTGAACCACCGATACCAAGACAAACAGACACACAAACACACATGGCTAACTGTGACTCAGTGCCCAGTCTCTACCGGAACACAAATACACACACACACATACGTAGCTCACAGACTCAATGCACAGCCTGTACTACCACAAACAGCAGGCTCACTGTGACTCAGTGCACAGCCTATACCAGCACAGACACACACACATGGCTCTCTGTGACTCAATGCACTGCCTATAGCAGCACACAAACACACACATGGACATACATGGCTCAGTGCGACACAACGCAGTCCATACCAGTACACACACAAGCCTCACTGTGACTGAATGCACGGCGTATACCTGCACACACACACACACACACAGCTCACTGTGACTCAACGAACGCTCTGTAGCACCACACAAACACACATACAGGCCTCAGTGACTCAATGCAAAGCCCCTACCGGCACACACACACACACACGTAAGTGTGACTCAATGCTTAGCCCATACCTGCGCACACAAACACACACATCTTAAGGTAACTCATGCACATTCCACACCATGAAATACAAAATACAAACACACACACATTCACGGCTCACTCTGACTCAATGCACTGTCCATACGAGCACATACACACACAGCACACACCTCACTGTGACTCAATGATCTGATTATATGAGCACACTCACACACACACACACACAAACACCCCTCACTGTGACTCACTGCACAACCTATACCAGCGTGGACACACACAAACACACATGCTCACTGTGAATAATGCACAGTCTATACGAGCACACACACACACAACTCATTGTGACCCAATGCACACTCTATACCAGCACACACACAGAACTCACTGTGACACAGTGCACAGGCTATATCAGCACGCAGACACACACACACAAGGCTCACTGTGACTCAGTGCACTGTGTGTAGCACCACACACACAAACACACACATACACCTCAGTGAGTCAATGCAAAGCCCATACCAGCACACTCATACACACAGACACACACACACACACACCTTACTGTGTTTCAATGGTCAGCCTATACCAACACACATATACACACCATACTGTGACTCAGTGCACTCTCTGAACCATCACAAAGACACACACACACGCACGGCTCATTGTGACTGAATGCAGCGTCCATACCAGTAAATACACACCACCCATCTGTGACTCAGTGCTCAGACTATTCCACACCCCCCAACACGTCTCATTGTGACTCAACGCACGGCAAATACCAGTCCACACACACAGACACACACATACACAAACACACGGCTCACTGTGACTCAATGCACAGTTTGTATCAACACACACACATACACACCTCCGTGACTCAATGCTCAGCCTGTATCGTCACACACACACATGCATACACAAACACACATACACACACAAGGTTCACTGTGATACAATGCACAGCCTATAGCAGGACACACACACAGACACACGTCACTGTGACACAAAGCACAGCCTATACCAGCACATACACACAAAAACACACTTTACTGTGACTCAATGCACAGCCTATTGCAGCACACACACACACACACACACACACACCGCTCACTGTGACAAAATGCAACACCTATACCAGCATGCAAACATGGCTCACTGTGACTCAATGCACCATCCTTACCTACACACACACACACATGGCTCACTGTGACTCAATGCACAGTTTGTATCAACACACACACATACACACCTCCGTGGCTCAATGCTTAGCCTGTATCGTCACACACACACATGCATACGCAAACACACATACACACACAAGGTTCACTGTGATACAATGCACAGCCTATAGCAGGACACACACACAGACACTCCTCACTGTGACTCAGTGCTCAGACTGTAATAGCCCCCCCACACACACACATACACCTCACTGACTCAATGCAAAGCCCATACGAGCACACATGCACACATACACACACCTGATTCAATGCTCCACCCATACCAGTGCACACACACACACCCCGAACTGTGATTCAATGCTCAGCCTATACCAACACACACACATACACACACACCTCATTGTGACTCAATGCACATCTTGTAGCAGCACACACACACACACATGCTGACTGTGACTCAATGCGCCGTCTATACAAGCACACACAACTCATTGTGACTGAGCGCACAGTCAATACCAGCACACACACACACACACACAACTCATTGTGACTCAGTTCACAGCCTATATCACCACTGAAACACACACGCAAGGCTCACTGTGACACAATGCACAGTCTGTAGCACCACACACACACACACATACACCTCAGTGACTCAATGCAAAGCCCATACCAGCACACACACACACACACACACCTGCTGACTGTGACTCATTGCACAGTCTATACGAGCATACATACACATAACTCATTGTGACTCAATGCACAGTCAATACCAGCACACACACAGACACACATAACTCACTGTGACTCAGTTCACAGCCTATAGCAGCACTCAGACACACACACGCAAGGCTCACTGTGACTGAATGCATAGTCTGTAGCACCACACACACACACACCTCAGTGACTCAATGCAATCCCATACCAGCACACACACACACACACACATGCTGACTGTGACTCAATGCACAGTCTATACGAGCACACACACACAGCTCATTGTGACTCAGTGCCCAGTCAATACCAGCACACACAGATACACATAACTCACTGTGACTCAGTGCACAGTCTGTAGCCCGCCCACACACACATCAGTGACTCAATGAAAAGCCCATACCAGCGCGCACACACACACATACACACCTAAACGTGATTCAGTGCTCAGCCTCTACCAGCACACACACAAACACACACACACACATGCTTGGCTCCTTGTGATTCAATGTACATTTCATACCAGCACAGATACACACAACACATCTCACTGTAACTCAATGCTCAGACTGTACTACCAACACACACAACACACACACACACGGCGCACTATGACTGAAAGCTCAGGCTGTACCAGAACACACACACACACAAACACGCACTCATACATGGCTCACTGTGACTCAATGAAGCAGTTATACCATCACACACACACACACACACACAAACACACGGCTCACTGTGACTCAGTGCACAGTGTACACCTTCCCCGACTCCCACACACATGGCTCACTGTGACTCAATGCCCAGCTTATATCATTACACACACACACATACACACATGGCTCACTGTGACTCAATGCACTGCCTAAAGCAGCACAGAAACACGCACATGGACATACATGGCTCACTGTGACACAATGCACAGCCCAAACCACTACACACACAAACCTCACTGTGAGTGAATGCACAGCGTATACTGCACACACATACACAAACACAGAGCTCACTGTGACGCAATGCACAGCCTATACCAGTACACACGCATACACACGTCTCAATTTGACTCAATGAACAGTCTATAGCACCACACAGACACACATACAGGCTTCAGTGACTCAATGCAAAGCCCATTACCCACACCCACACACACACCTAAATGTGACTCAGTGCTCAGCCTGTACCAGCACACACAAACACACTCACCTTACAGTAACTCACGCACATTCCACACCATGAAATACAAACACACACACACACAGATATGCACAGCTCAATGAGACTCAATGCGCTGTCCATAAAAGCAAATACACGCACACAGCACACCTCACTGTGACTCAATGATCTGATTATACCAGCACACTCACACACATACACACACAAACACATGGCTCACTGTGACTCAGTGCACCGTATGCCTGCCCCCAGTCCCAGACACACATGGCTCACTATGAATGAATGCACAGCCTATATCTTCACAACACACACACACACACCCCTCAGGGACTCAATGCAAAGCCCATACCAGCACACACACACGTATACACACACTGAACTGTGACTCAATGCTCAGATTATACCAGCACAGACACAGAAACACATGACTCACTGTAACTCAGTGCAGAGCATATACCAGCACCCGCACACACACGGCTCACTGTGACTCAATGCACAGCCTATAGCAGCACACACACACACACACACATGCTCACTGTGACTCAATGCACAGTCAATACCAGCACACACACACAGACACACATAACTCACTGTGACTCAGTTCACAGCCTATATCAGCACTCACACACACACACACACACATGCTGAGAGTCAATGCACAGTGTATACAAGCACACACACACAACTCATTGTGCCTCAATGCACAATGACTCAATGCACTGTGACTCAATGCACAGTCTGTAGCCCCCCCACACACAACTCAGTGACTCAATGCAAAGCCCATTCCAGCGCACACAGACACACATAAACACACACACACCTCTGATTCAATGCTCAGCCTCTACCAGCACACACACACACACAAACCCACACACACACGCAAGGCTTAATGTGACTCAATGTACATTTCATACCAGCACACACACACACACACACACCACATCTCACTGTAACTCAATGCTCAGACTGTACTACCCCCACACACAACACACACACACGGCACACTGTGACTGAATGCTCAGCCTATAGCAGCCCACACACACACACATGCTCCCTATGACTCAATGCAGTCTATAGGAGCACACACACACACACAAAACTCATTGTGACTCCATGCACAGTCAATACCAGCACACATAGACACACATAACTCATTGTGACTCAGTTCACAGCCTATATCAGCACTCAAACACAAGGCTCACTGTGACTCAATGCACAGTCTGTAGCACCACACAAAAACACACACACATACTCACTGTGACTCAATGCACAGTCTCTACCAGCACACACACACACACATAACTCACTGTGACTCAGTGCACAGGCTATATCATCACACAGACACACACACACAAGGCTGTGACCTAGTGAACAGTCTGTAGCACCACACACACACTCACACATACACCTCAGTGACTCAATGCAAAGCCCATACCAGCACACACAAACACATACACACACCTGTGATTCAATGCTCAGCCTAAACCAGCACACACATACATACACACACACAGCTGTGACTCAATGCACACCCTAGACCACTACGTACACACACACACACATGGCTAATTGTGGCTCAAGAGAGTCCATACCAGCACATACACACACACAACACACCTCACTGTTACTCAATGATCAGACTATACTAGCCCCCACACACACACACATACACCTCAGTGACTCAATGCAAAGCCCATACGAGCACACATGCACACATACACACACTTAATTGATTCAGTGGTCCACCCATACCAGTGCAGACACACCCGTGATTCAATGCTCAGCCTATACCAGCACACACACACACACACCTCATTGACTCAATGCACAGCCTATAGCAGTACACACACACACACATGCTGTGACTCAATGCACAGTCTGTACGAGCACACACACAGACACACGTAACTCACTGTGACTCAGTTCACAGCCTATATCAGCACTCAGATGTACACACGCAAGGCTCACATGACTCAATGCACAGTCTGTAGCACCACACACACACACACACACACACCTCAGTGAGTCAATACAAAGCCCATAGCAGCACACACACTCCCACACCTGTGATTCAATGCTAAGCCTATAGCAGCACACATATACACACCATACTGTGACTCAGTGCACACTCTACACCATCACAAAGACACACACACACGCACGGCTCATTGTGACTGAATGCACCGTCCATACCAGCACATACACACACACAACACATCTGTCAGTCAATGCTCAGACTGTACAACCCACACACACAACACACGGTGCACTGTGACTCAATGCTCAGCCTATGCCAGAACACACACACACACAAACACACACTCATACATGGCTCACTGTGACTTAGTGAACCACCTATACCATCACACACACAGACACACACAGACACCTCAGTGACTCAATGGAAAGCCCATACCAGCCCCCCACACACACACCTGTGATTCAGTGTGCAGCCTCTACCAGCACACACACACCATACTGTGACTCAACGCACACTCTACACCACCACATACACACACACACATACGCACACATACGCATGCCTCTTTGTGACTCAATGTGCTGTCCATACCAGCACATATACACACACACAACACACCTCACTGTGACTCTATGCTCAGACCATAGTAGCCCCCACCCCACACACACACGGCACACTGTGACTCAATTCTAAGCCTATACCAGCACATACAGAAACACACACACACCCCAGTGACTCAATGCAAAGTCCATACCAGCATACATACACACCTATACGCAGCTAAGTGTGACTCGGTGCTCAGCCTGTACCAGCACACACACAGACACACACGCCACCCACGCGGCTCTGTGACTCATTGCGGAGCCTGTACCAGCATAAAATCACGGCTCACTTATCACTCAATGCTTAGTCTGTAGCAGCACACACACACACACACACATAAACACCTCACTGTGAGTCAATGCAAAGCCCATACAGGCACACACACACACACCTGAGTCAATGCAGTCTTTGCCAACACACACACACACACACACCTGTGAGTCAATGCAGTCTTTACCACCACACACACAGACACACACGCATGGCTCAATGTGACTCAATGCACAGCCTATACCATCACATACACACACAAAGACACACAGGCACGGCTCACTGTTAATCAATGCACAGTCCATACCAACACATACACACACACACAGGCACCTTACTGTAACTAAATTCACATTGTATACCAGCACAGACACACAGAAACATGCATTCACACATGGCTCACTGTGAATCAATGAACCGTCTACACCATCACACACATACAGACACACACACACACGGCTCACTGTGACTCAATGCACTGCCGAAAGCAGCACACAAACACACACAGACATACATGGCTCACTGTGACACAATGCAGTCCATACCAGTACACACACAAGCCTCACTGTGACTGAATGCATGGCGTATACCTGCACACACACACACAGCTCACTGTGACTCAATGCACATTCTATACCATCACACACACACACACACAGGCACAGCTCACTGTGACTCAATGCACAGCCTATAGCAGTACACACACACACACACGTGTCTCAATTTGACTCAATGAATAGTCTTTAGCACCACACAAACACACATACAGGCCTCAGTGACTCTGCAAAGCCCATACCAGCACACACACACACACGTGTGACTCAGTGTTCAGCCTGTACCAGCACACACACACACACCTTACAGTAACTCATGCACATTCCACAACATGAACTACAAACACACACACACACATGCACCACTCACTGTGACTCAATGCTCAGACTCTACCAGCCACCCCTCACCACACACACACCTAACCACGACGCACTGTGACTCAATGCTCTGCCTATACCAGCAATACAGAAACACACACAGACACCTCAGTGACTCAATGCAAAGCCCATACCAGCACACTCACACACACAAACACACGGCTCACTGTGACAGAATGCACAGCTTATGTCTTCACACACACAACCTGATTCAATGCTCAGCGTCTACCAGCACACACACACACACACGCATGGCTCATTGTGACTCAATGTACATTTTATACCAGCACAAACACACACACACCTCACTGTAACTCAATGCTCAGACTGTACTACCCACACACACAACATACACACACACGGTGCACAGTGACTCAATGCTCAGCCTATACCAGAACACACACACACACACAAACAGGCACTCATACATGGCTCACTGTGACTCAGTGAACCACCTATACCATCACACACACATGCGGCTCAATGTGACTCAAAGCCTATACCAGCACACGCACACACTCACAAACACCCCTCTGTGACTCACTGCACAGCCTATACCAGCGCTCACACACACACACACACACACAGCTGTGAATCAATGCACAGTCTATGGTAGCACACATACACACACAAGCACACATGGCTCACTGAGTCAATACACAGCGTATACCTACACACACACACACACACACAGCTCAGTGACTCAATGCAAAGCCTATACTAGCACATGCACCCCCCCCACACACACACCTCACTGTGACTCAATGCACAGCCTATACCAGCATGCACACACACACACACAGCTGTGACTCAGTGCACAGTCTGTACCAGCACATGCACACACACGCATGCACAGCTCTGTGATTCAGTGCACCATCCATACCAGCACATACACACATGCACACGCACCTCACTGTGACTCAATTCTCAGACTCTACCAGCACACACACACACGGCATACTGTGACTCAATGCTCAGCCTATACCAGAACACAGACACACACAAACACGCACTCATACATGGTTCACTGTGACTCAGTGAACCACCGATACCAAGACAAACAGACACACAAACACACATGGCTAACTGTGACTCAGTGCCCAGTCTCTACCGGAACACAAATACACACACACACATACGTAGCTCACAGACTCAATGCACAGCCTGTACTACCACAAACAGCAGGCTCACTGTGACTCAGTGCACAGCCTATACCAGCACAGACACACACACATGGCTCTCTGTGACTCAATGCACTGCCTATAGCAGCACACAAACACACACATGGACATACATGGCTCAGTGCGACACAATGCAGTCCATACCAGTACACACACAAGCCTCACTGTGACTGAATGCACGGCGTATACCTGCACACACACACACACACACAGCTCACTGTGACTCAACGAACGCTCTGTAGCACCACACAAACACACATACAGGCCTCAGTGACTCAATGCAAAGCCCCTACCGGCACACACACACACACACGTAAGTGTGACTCAATGCTTAGCCCATACCTGCGCACACAAACACACACATCTTAAGGTAACTCATGCACATTCCACACCATGAAATACAAAATACAAACACACACACATTCACGGCTCACTCTGACTCAATGCACTGTCCATACGAGCACATACACACACAGCACACACCTCACTGTGACTCAATGATCTGATTATATGAGCACACTCACACACACACACACACAAACACCCCTCACTGTGACTCACTGCACAACCTATACCAGCGTGGACACACACAAACACACATGCTCACTGTGAATAATGCACAGTCTATACGAGCACACACACACACAACTCATTGTGACCCAATGCACACTCTATACCAGCACACACACAGAACTCACTGTGACACAGTGCACAGGCTATATCAGCACGCAGACACACACACACAAGGCTCACTGTGACTCAGTGCACTGTGTGTAGCACCACACACACAAACACACACATACACCTCAGTGAGTCAATGCAAAGCCCATACCAGCACACTCATACACACAGACACACACACACACACACCTTACTGTGTTTCAATGGTCAGCCTATACCAACACACATATACACACCATACTGTGACTCAGTGCACTCTCTGAACCATCACAAAGACACACACACACGCACGGCTCATTGTGACTGAATGCAGCGTCCATACCAGTAAATACACACCACCCATCTGTGACTCAGTGCTCAGACTATTCCACACCCCCCAACACGTCTCATTGTGACTCAACGCACGGCAAATACCAGTCCACACACACAGACACACACATACACAAACACACGGCTCACTGTGACTCAATGCACAGTTTGTATCAACACACACACATACACACCTCCGTGACTCAATGCTCAGCCTGTATCGTCACACACACACATGCATACACAAACACACATACACACACAAGGTTCACTGTGATACAATGCACAGCCTATAGCAGGACACACACACAGACACACGTCACTGTGACACAAAGCACAGCCTATACCAGCACATACACACAAAAACACACTTTACTGTGACTCAATGCACAGCCTATTGCAGCACACACACACACACACACACACACACCGCTCACTGTGACAAAATGCAACACCTATACCAGCATGCAAACATGGCTCACTGTGACTCAATGCACCATCCTTACCTACACACACACACACATGGCTCACTGTGACTCAATGCACAGTTTGTATCAACACACACACATACACACCTCCGTGGCTCAATGCTTAGCCTGTATCGTCACACACACACATGCATACGCAAACACACATACACACACAAGGTTCACTGTGATACAATGCACAGCCTATAGCAGGACACACACACAGACACTCCTCACTGTGACTCAGTGCTCAGACTGTAATAGCCCCCCCCACACACACACATACACCTCACTGACTCAATGCAAAGCCCATACGAGCACACATGCACACATACACACACCTGATTCAATGCTCCACCCATACCAGTGCACACACACACACCCCGAACTGTGATTCAATGCTCAGCCTATACCAACACACACACATACACACACACCTCATTGTGACTCAATGCACATCTTGTAGCAGCACACACACACACACATGCTGACTGTGACTCAATGCGCCGTCTATACAAGCACACACAACTCATTGTGACTGAGTGCACAGTCAATACCAGCACACACACACACACACACAACTCATTGTGACTCAGTTCACAGCCTATATCACCACTCAAACACACACGCAAGGCTCACTGTGACTCAATGCACAGTCTGTAGCACCACACACACACACACATACACCTCAGTGACTCAATGCAAAGCCCATACCAGCACACACACACACACACACACCTGCTGACTGTGACTCATTGCACAGTCTATACGAGCATACATACACATAACTCATTGTGACTCAATGCACAGTCAATACCAGCACACACACAGACACACATAACTCACTGTGACTCAGTTCACAGCCTATATCAGCACTCAGACACACACACGCAAGGCTCACTGTGACTGAATGCATAGTCTGTAGCACCACACACACACACACCTCAGTGACTCAATGCAATCCCATACCAGCACACACACACACACACACATGCTGACTGTGACTCAATGCACAGTCTATACGAGCACACACACACAGCTCATTGTGACTCAGTGCCCAGTCAATACCAGCACACACAGATACACATAACTCACTGTGACTCAGTGCACAGTCTGTAGCCCGCCCACACACACATCAGTGACTCAATGAAAAGCCCATACCAGCGCGCACACACACACATACACACCTAAACGTGATTCAGTGCTCAGCCTCTACCAGCACACACACAAACACACACACACACATGCTTGGCTCCTTGTGATTCAATGTACATTTCATACCAGCCCAGATACACACAACACATCTCACTGTAACTCAATGCTCAGACTGTACTACCAACACACACAACACACACACACACGGCGCACTATGACTGAATGCTCAGGCTGTACCAGAACACACACACACACACAAACACGCACTCATACATGGCTCACTGTGACTCAATGAACCAGTTATACCATCACACACACACACACACACACACAAACACATGGCTCACTGTGACTCAGTGCACAGTGTACACCTTCCCCGACTCCCACACACATGGCTCACTGTGACTCAATGCCCAGCTTATATCATTACACACACACACATACACACATGGCTCACTGTGACTCAATGCACTGCCTAAAGCAGCACAGAAACACGCACATGGACATACATGGCTCACTGTGACACAATGCACAGCCCAAACCACTACACACACAAACCTCACTGTGAGTGAATGCACAGCGTATACTGCACACACATACACAAACACAGAGCTCACTGTGACGCAATGCACAGCCTATACCAGTACACACGCATACACACGTCTCAATTTGACTCAATGAACAGTCTATAGCACCACACAGACACACATACAGGCTTCAGTGACTCAATGCAAAGCCCATTACCCACACCCACACACACACCTAAATGTGACTCAGTGCTCAGCCTGTACCAGCACACACAAACACACTCACCTTACAGTAACTCACGCACATTCCACACCATGAAATACAAACACACACACACACAGATATGCACAGCTCAATGAGACTCAATGCGCTGTCCATAAAAGCAAATACACACACACAGCACACCTCACTGTGACTCAATGATCTGATTATACCAGCACACTCACACACATACACACACAAACACATGGCTCACTGTGACTCAGTGCACCGTATGCCTGCCCCCAGTCCCAGACACACATGGCTCACTATGAATGAATGCACAGCCTATATCTTCACAACACACACACACACACCCCTCAGGGACTCAATGCAAAGCCCATACCAGCACACACACACGTATACACACACTGAACTGTGACTCAATGCTCAGATTATACCAGCACAGACACAGAAACACATGACTCACTGTAACTCAGTGCAGAGCATATACCAGCACCCACACACACACGGCTCACTGTGACTCAATGCACAGCCTATAGCAGCACACACACACACACACACATGCTCACTGTGACTCAATGCACAGTCAATACCAGCACACACACACAGACACACATAACTCACTGTGACTCAGTTCACAGCCTATATCAGCACTCACACACACACACACACACATGCTGAGAGTCAATGCACAGTGTATACAAGCACACACACACAACTCATTGTGCCTCAATGCACAATGACTCAATGCACTGTGACTCAATGCACAGTCTGTAGCCCCCCCACACACAACTCAGTGACTCAATGCAAAGCCCATTCCAGCGCACACAGACACACATAAACACACACACACCTCTGATTCAATGCTCAGCCTCTACCAGCACACACACACACACAAACCCACACACACACGCAAGGCTTAATGTGACTCAATGTACATTTCATACCAGCACACACACACACACACACACCACATCTCACTGTAACTCAATGCTCAGACTGTACTACCCCCACACACAACACACACACACGGCACACTGTGACTGAATGCTCAGCCTATAGCAGCCCACACACACACACATGCTCCCTATGACTCAATGCAGTCTATAGGAGCACACACACACACACAAAACTCATTGTGACTCCATGCACAGTCAATACCAGCACACACAGACACACATAACTCATTGTGACTCAGTTCACAGCCTATATCAGCACTCAAACACAAGGCTCACTGTGACTCAATGCACAGTCTGTAGCACCACACAAAAACACACACACATACTCACTGTGACTCAATGCACAGTCTCTACCAGCACACACACACACACATAACTCACTGTGACTCAGTGCACAGGCTATATCATCACACAGACACACACACACAAGGCTGTGACCTAGTGAACAGTCTGTAGCACCACACACACACTCACACATACACCTCAGTGACTCAATGCAAAGCCCATACCAGCACACACAAACACATACACACAGCTGTGATTCAATGCTCAGCCTAAACCAGCACACACATACACACACACACACAGCTGTGACTCAATGCACACCCTAGACCACTACGTACACACACACACACATGGCTAATTGTGGCTCAAGAGAGTCCATACCAGCACATACACACACACAACACACCTCACTGTGACTCAATGATCAGACTATACTAGCCCCCCCCCCCCACACACATACACCTCAGTGACTCAATGCAAAGCCCATACGAGCACACATGCACACATACACACACTTAATTGATTCAGTGGTCCACCCATACCAGTGCAGACACACCCGTGATTCAATGCTCAGCCTATACCAGCACACACACACACACCTCATTGACTCAATGCACAGCCTATAGCAGTACACACACACACACATGCTGTGACTCAATGCACAGTCTGTACGAGCACACACACAGACACACGTAACTCACTGTGACTCAGTTCACAGCCTATATCAGCACTCAGATGTACACACGCAAGGCTCACATGACTCAATGCACAGTCTGTAGCACCACACACACACACACACACACACCTCAGTGAGTCAATACAAAGCCCATAGCAGCACACACACTCCCACACCTGTGATTCAATGCTAAGCCTATAGCAGCACACATATACACACCATACTGTGACTCAGTGCACACTCTACACCATCACAAAGACACACACACACGCACGGCTCATTGTGACTGAATGCACCGTCCATACCAGCACATACACACACACAACACATCTGTCAGTCAATGCTCAGACTGTACAACCCACACACACAACACACGGTGCACTGTGACTCAATGCTCAGCCTATGCCAGAACACACACACACACAAACACACACTCATACATGGCTCACTGTGACTTAGTGAACCACCTATACCATCACACACACAGACACACACAGACACCTCAGTGACTCAATGGAAAGCCCATACCAGCCCCCCACACACACACCTGTGATTCAGTGTGCAGCCTCTACCAGCACACACACACCATACTGTGACTCAACGCACACTCTACACCACCACATACACACACACACATACGCACACATACGCATGCCTCTTTGTGACTCAATGTGCTGTCCATACCAGCACATATACACACACACAACACACCTCACTGTGACTCTATGCTCAGACCATAGTAGCCCCCACCCCACACACACACGGCACACTGTGACTCAATTCTAAGCCTATACCAGCACATACAGAAACACACACACACCCCAGTGACTCAATGCAAAGTCCATACCAGCATACATACACACCTATACGCAGCTAAGTGTGACTCGGTGCTCAGCCTGTACCAGCACACACACAGACACACACGCCACCCACGCGGCTCTGTGACTCATTGCGGAGCCTGTACCAGCATAAAATCACGGCTCACTTATCACTCAATGCTTAGTCTGTAGCAGCACACACACACACACACACATAAACACCTCACTGTGAGTCAATGCAAAGCCCATACAGGCACACACACACACACCTGAGTCAATGCAGTCTTTGCCAACACACACACACACACACACACCTGTGAGTCAATGCAGTCTTTACCACCACACACACAGACACACACGCATGGCTCAATGTGACTCAATGCACAGCCTATACCATCACATACACACACAAAGACACACAGGCACGGCTCACTGTTAATCAATGCACAGTCCATACCAACACATACACACACACACAGGCACCTTACTGTAACTAAATTCACATTGTATACCAGCACAGACACACAGAAACATGCATTCACACATGGCTCACTGTGAATCAATGAACCGTCTACACCATCACACACATACAGACACACACACACACGGCTCACTGTGACTCAATGCACTGCCGAAAGCAGCACACAAACACACACAGACATACATGGCTCACTGTGACACAATGCAGTCCATACCAGTACACACACAAGCCTCACTGTGACTGAATGCATGGCGTATACCTGCACACACACACACAGCTCACTGTGACTCAATGCACATTCTATACCATCACACACACACACACACAGGCACAGCTCACTGTGACTCAATGCACAGCCTATAGCAGTACACACACACACACACGTGTCTCAATTTGACTCAATGAATAGTCTTTAGCACCACACAAACACACATACAGGCCTCAGTGACTCTGCAAAGCCCATACCAGCACACACACACACACGTGTGACTCAGTGTTCAGCCTGTACCAGCACACACACACACACCTTACAGTAACTCATGCACATTCCACAACATGAACTACAAACACACACACACACATGCACCACTCACTGTGACTCAATGCTCAGACTCTACCAGCCACCCCTCACCACACACACACCTAACCACGACGCACTGTGACTCAATGCTCTGCCTATACCAGCAATACAGAAACACACACAGACACCTCAGTGACTCAATGCAAAGCCCATACCAGCACACTCACACACACAAACACACGGCTCACTGTGACAGAATGCACAGCTTATGTCTTCACACACACAACCTGATTCAATGCTCAGCGTCTACCAGCACACACACACACACACGCATGGCTCATTGTGACTCAATGTACATTTTATACCAGCACAAACACACACACACCTCACTGTAACTCAATGCTCAGACTGTACTACCCACACACACAACATACACACACACGGTGCACAGTGACTCAATGCTCAGCCTATACCAGAACACACACACACACACAAACAGGCACTCATACATGGCTCACTGTGACTCAGTGAACCACCTATACCATCACACACACATGCGGCTCAATGTGACTCAAAGCCTATACCAGCACACGCACACACTCACAAACACCCCTCTGTGACTCACTGCACAGCCTATACCAGCGCTCACACACACACACACACACACAGCTGTGAATCAATGCACAGTCTATGGTAGCACACATACACACACAAGCACACATGGCTCACTGAGTCAATACACAGCGTATACCTACACACACACACACACACACAGCTCAGTGACTCAATGCAAAGCCTATACTAGCACATGCACCCCCCCCACACACACACCTCACTGTGACTCAATGCACAGCCTATACCAGCATGCACACACACACACACAGCTGTGACTCAGTGCACAGTCTGTACCAGCACATGCACACACACGCATGCACAGCTCTGTGATTCAGTGCACCATCCATACCAGCACATACACACATGCACACGCACCTCACTGTGACTCAATTCTCAGACTCTACCAGCACACACACACACGGCATACTGTGACTCAATGCTCAGCCTATACCAGAACACAGACACACACAAACACGCACTCATACATGGTTCACTGTGACTCAGTGAACCACCGATACCAAGACAAACAGACACACAAACACACATGGCTAACTGTGACTCAGTGCCCAGTCTCTACCGGAACACAAATACACACACACACATACGTAGCTCACAGACTCAATGCACAGCCTGTACTACCACAAACAGCAGGCTCACTGTGACTCAGTGCACAGCCTATACCAGCACAGACACACACACATGGCTCTCTGTGACTCAATGCACTGCCTATAGCAGCACACAAACACACACATGGACATACATGGCTCAGTGCGACACAACGCAGTCCATACCAGTACACACACAAGCCTCACTGTGACTGAATGCACGGCGTATACCTGCACACACACACACACACACAGCTCACTGTGACTCAACGAACGCTCTGTAGCACCACACAAACACACATACAGGCCTCAGTGACTCAATGCAAAGCCCCTACCGGCACACACACACACACACGTAAGTGTGACTCAATGCTTAGCCCATACCTGCGCACACAAACACACACATCTTAAGGTAACTCATGCACATTCCACACCATGAAATACAAAATACAAACACACACACATTCACGGCTCACTCTGACTCAATGCACTGTCCATACGAGCACATACACACACAGCACACACCTCACTGTGACTCAATGATCTGATTATATGAGCACACTCACACACACACACACACAAACACCCCTCACTGTGACTCACTGCACAACCTATACCAGCGTGGACACACACAAACACACATGCTCACTGTGAATAATGCACAGTCTATACGAGCACACACACACACAACTCATTGTGACCCAATGCACACTCTATACCAGCACACACACAGAACTCACTGTGACACAGTGCACAGGCTATATCAGCACGCAGACACACACACACAAGGCTCACTGTGACTCAGTGCACTGTGTGTAGCACCACACACACAAACACACACATACACCTCAGTGAGTCAATGCAAAGCCCATACCAGCACACTCATACACACAGACACACACACACACACACCTTACTGTGTTTCAATGGTCAGCCTATACCAACACACATATACACACCATACTGTGACTCAGTGCACTCTCTGAACCATCACAAAGACACACACACACGCACGGCTCATTGTGACTGAATGCAGCGTCCATACCAGTAAATACACACCACCCATCTGTGACTCAGTGCTCAGACTATTCCACACCCCCCAACACGTCTCATTGTGACTCAACGCACGGCAAATACCAGTCCACACACACAGACACACACATACACAAACACACGGCTCACTGTGACTCAATGCACAGTTTGTATCAACACACACACATACACACCTCCGTGACTCAATGCTCAGCCTGTATCGTCACACACACACATGCATACACAAACACACATACACACACAAGGTTCACTGTGATACAATGCACAGCCTATAGCAGGACACACACACAGACACACGTCACTGTGACACAAAGCACAGCCTATACCAGCACATACACACAAAAACACACTTTACTGTGACTCAATGCACAGCCTATTGCAGCACACACACACACACACACACACACACCGCTCACTGTGACAAAATGCAACACCTATACCAGCATGCAAACATGGCTCACTGTGACTCAATGCACCATCCTTACCTACACACACACACACATGGCTCACTGTGACTCAATGCACAGTTTGTATCAACACACACACATACACACCTCCGTGGCTCAATGCTTAGCCTGTATCGTCACACACACACATGCATACGCAAACACACATACACACACAAGGTTCACTGTGATACAATGCACAGCCTATAGCAGGACACACACACAGACACTCCTCACTGTGACTCAGTGCTCAGACTGTAATAGCCCCCCCCCACACACACACATACACCTCACTGACTCAATGCAAAGCCCATACGAGCACACATGCACACATACACACACCTGATTCAATGCTCCACCCATACCAGTGCACACACACACACCCCGAACTGTGATTCAATGCTCAGCCTATACCAACACACACACATACACACACACCTCATTGTGACTCAATGCACATCTTGTAGCAGCACACACACACACACATGCTGACTGTGACTCAATGCGCCGTCTATACAAGCACACACAACTCATTGTGACTGAGTGCACAGTCAATACCAGCACACACACACACACACACAACTCATTGTGACTCAGTTCACAGCCTATATCACCACTCAAACACACACGCAAGGCTCACTGTGACTCAATGCACAGTCTGTAGCACCACACACACACACACATACACCTCAGTGACTCAATGCAAAGCCCATACCAGCACACACACACACACACACACCTGCTGACTGTGACTCATTGCACAGTCTATACGAGCATACATACACATAACTCATTGTGACTCAATGCACAGTCAATACCAGCACACACACAGACACACATAACTCACTGTGACTCAGTTCACAGCCTATAGCAGCACTCAGACACACACACGCAAGGCTCACTGTGACTGAATGCATAGTCTGTAGCACCACACACACACACACCTCAGTGACTCAATGCAATCCCATACCAGCACACACACACACACACACATGCTGACTGTGACTCAATGCACAGTCTATACGAGCACACACACACAGCTCATTGTGACTCAGTGCCCAGTCAATACCAGCACACACAGATACACATAACTCACTGTGACTCAGTGCACAGTCTGTAGCCCGCCCACACACACATCAGTGACTCAATGAAAAGCCCATACCAGCGCGCACACACACACATACACACCTAAACGTGATTCAGTGCTCAGCCTCTACCAGCACACACACAAACACACACACACACATGCTTGGCTCCTTGTGATTCAATGTACATTTCATACCAGCCCAGATACACACAACACATCTCACTGTAACTCAATGCTCAGACTGTACTACCAACACACACAACACACACACACACGGCGCACTATGACTGAAAGCTCAGGCTGTACCAGAACACACACACACACAAACACGCACTCATACATGGCTCACTGTGACTCAATGAACCAGTTATACCATCACACACACACACACACACACACAAACACATGGCTCACTGTGACTCAGTGCACAGTGTACACCTTCCCCGACTCCCACACACATGGCTCACTGTGACTCAATGCCCAGCTTATATCATTACACACACACACATACACACATGGCTCACTGTGACTCAATGCACTGCCTAAAGCAGCACAGAAACACGCACATGGACATACATGGCTCACTGTGACACAATGCACAGCCCAAACCACTACACACACAAACCTCACTGTGAGTGAATGCACAGCGTATACTGCACACACATACACAAACACAGAGCTCACTGTGACGCAATGCACAGCCTATACCAGTACACACGCATACACACGTCTCAATTTGACTCAATGAACAGTCTATAGCACCACACAGACACACATACAGGCTTCAGTGACTCAATGCAAAGCCCATTACCCACACCCACACACACACCTAAATGTGACTCAGTGCTCAGCCTGTACCAGCACACACAAACACACTCACCTTACAGTAACTCACGCACATTCCACACCATGAAATACAAACACACACACACACAGATATGCACAGCTCAATGAGACTCAATGCGCTGTCCATAAAAGCAAATACACGCACACAGCACACCTCACTGTGACTCAATGATCTGATTATACCAGCACACTCACACACATACACACACAAACACATGGCTCACTGTGACTCAGTGCACCGTATGCCTGCCCCCAGTCCCAGACACACATGGCTCACTATGAATGAATGCACAGCCTATATCTTCACAACACACACACACACACCCCTCAGGGACTCAATGCAAAGCCCATACCAGCACACACACACGTATACACACACTGAACTGTGACTCAATGCTCAGATTATACCAGCACAGACACAGAAACACATGACTCACTGTAACTCAGTGCAGAGCATATACCAGCACCCGCACACACACGGCTCACTGTGACTCAATGCACAGCCTATAGCAGCACACACACACACACACACATGCTCACTGTGACTCAATGCACAGTCAATACCAGCACACACACACAGACACACATAACTCACTGTGACTCAGTTCACAGCCTATATCAGCACTCACACACACACACACACACATGCTGAGAGTCAATGCACAGTGTATACAAGCACACACACACAACTCATTGTGCCTCAATGCACAATGACTCAATGCACTGTGACTCAATGCACAGTCTGTAGCCCCCCCACACACAACTCAGTGACTCAATGCAAAGCCCATTCCAGCGCACACAGACACACATAAACACACACACACCTCTGATTCAATGCTCAGCCTCTACCAGCACACACACACACACAAACCCACACACACACGCAAGGCTTAATGTGACTCAATGTACATTTCATACCAGCACACACACACACACACACACCACATCTCACTGTAACTCAATGCTCAGACTGTACTACCCCCACACACAACACACACACACGGCACACTGTGACTGAATGCTCAGCCTATAGCAGCCCACACACACACACATGCTCCCTATGACTCAATGCAGTCTATAGGAGCACACACACACACACAAAACTCATTGTGACTCCATGCACAGTCAATACCAGCACACATAGACACACATAACTCATTGTGACTCAGTTCACAGCCTATATCAGCACTCAAACACAAGGCTCACTGTGACTCAATGCACAGTCTGTAGCACCACACAAAAACACACACACATACTCACTGTGACTCAATGCACAGTCTCTACCAGCACACACACACACACATAACTCACTGTGACTCAGTGCACAGGCTATATCATCACACAGACACACACACACAAGGCTGTGACCTAGTGAACAGTCTGTAGCACCACACACACACTCACACATACACCTCAGTGACTCAATGCAAAGCCCATACCAGCACACACAAACACATACACACACCTGTGATTCAATGCTCAGCCTAAACCAGCACACACATACACACACACACACAGCTGTGACTCAATGCACACCCTAGACCACTACGTACACACACACACACATGGCTAATTGTGGCTCAAGAGAGTCCATACCAGCACATACACACACACAACACACCTCACTGTGACTCAATGATCAGACTATACTAGCCCCCCCACACACACACATACACCTCAGTGACTCAATGCAAAGCCCATACGAGCACACATGCACACATACACACACTTAATTGATTCAGTGGTCCACCCATACCAGTGCAGACACACCCGTGATTCAATGCTCAGCCTATACCAGCACACACACACACACCTCATTGACTCAATGCACAGCCTATAGCAGTACACACACACACACATGCTGTGACTCAATGCACAGTCTGTACGAGCACACACACAGACACACGTAACTCACTGTGACTCAGTTCACAGCCTATATCAGCACTCAGATGTACACACGCAAGGCTCACATGACTCAATGCACAGTCTGTAGCACCACACACACACACACACACACACACCTCAGTGAGTCAATACAAAGCCCATAGCAGCACACACACTCCCACACCTGTGATTCAATGCTAAGCCTATAGCAGCACACATATACACACCATACTGTGACTCAGTGCACACTCTACACCATCACAAAGACACACACACACGCACGGCTCATTGTGACTGAATGCACCGTCCATACCAGCACATACACACACACAACACATCTGTCAGTCAATGCTCAGACTGTACAACCCACACACACAACACACGGTGCACTGTGACTCAATGCTCAGCCTATGCCAGAACACACACACACACAAACACACACTCATACATGGCTCACTGTGACTTAGTGAACCACCTATACCATCACACACACAGACACACACAGACACCTCAGTGACTCAATGGAAAGCCCATACCAGCCCCCCACACACACACCTGTGATTCAGTGTGCAGCCTCTACCAGCACACACACACCATACTGTGACTCAACGCACACTCTACACCACCACATACACACACACACATACGCACACATACGCATGCCTCTTTGTGACTCAATGTGCTGTCCATACCAGCACATATACACACACACAACACACCTCACTGTGACTCTATGCTCAGACCATAGTAGCCCCCACCCCACACACACACGGCACACTGTGACTCAATTCTAAGCCTATACCAGCACATACAGAAACACACACACACCCCAGTGACTCAATGCAAAGTCCATACCAGCATACATACACACCTATACGCAGCTAAGTGTGACTCGGTGCTCAGCCTGTACCAGCACACACACAGACACACACGCCACCCACACGGCTCTGTGACTCATTGCGGAGCCTGTACCAGCATAAAATCACGGCTCACTTATCACTCAATGCTTAGTCTGTAGCAGCACACACACACACACACACATAAACACCTCACTGTGAGTCAATGCAAAGCCCATACAGGCACACACACACACACCTGAGTCAATGCAGTCTTTGCCAACACACACACACACACACACACCTGTGAGTCAATGCAGTCTTTACCACCACACACACAGACACACACGCATGGCTCAATGTGACTCAATGCACAGCCTATACCATCACATACACACACAAAGACACACAGGCACGGCTCACTGTTAATCAATGCACAGTCCATACCAACACATACACACACACACAGGCACCTTACTGTAACTAAATTCACATTGTATACCAGCACAGACACACAGAAACATGCATTCACACATGGCTCACTGTGAATCAATGAACCGTCTACACCATCACACACATACAGACACACACACACACGGCTCACTGTGACTCAATGCACTGCCGAAAGCAGCACACAAACACACACAGACATACATGGCTCACTGTGACACAATGCAGTCCATACCAGTACACACACAAGCCTCACTGTGACTGAATGCATGGCGTATACCTGCACACACACACACAGCTCACTGTGACTCAATGCACATTCTATACCATCACACACACACACACACAGGCACAGCTCACTGTGACTCAATGCACAGCCTATAGCAGTACACACACACACACACGTGTCTCAATTTGACTCAATGAATAGTCTTTAGCACCACACAAACACACATACAGGCCTCAGTGACTCTGCAAAGCCCATACCAGCACACACACACACACGTGTGACTCAGTGTTCAGCCTGTACCAGCACACACACACACACCTTACAGTAACTCATGCACATTCCACAACATGAACTACAAACACACACACACACATGCACCACTCACTGTGACTCAATGCTCAGACTCTACCAGCCACCCCTCACCACACACACACCTAACCACGACGCACTGTGACTCAATGCTCTGCCTATACCAGCAATACAGAAACACACACAGACACCTCAGTGACTCAATGCAAAGCCCATACCAGCACACTCACACACACAAACACACGGCTCACTGTGACAGAATGCACAGCTTATGTCTTCACACACACAACCTGATTCAATGCTCAGCGTCTACCAGCACACACACACACACACGCATGGCTCATTGTGACTCAATGTACATTTTATACCAGCACAAACACACACACACCTCACTGTAACTCAATGCTCAGACTGTACTACCCACACACACAACATACACACACACGGTGCACAGTGACTCAATGCTCAGCCTATACCAGAACACACACACACACACAAACAGGCACTCATACATGGCTCACTGTGACTCAGTGAACCACCTATACCATCACACACACATGCGGCTCAATGTGACTCAAAGCCTATACCAGCACACGCACACACTCACAAACACCCCTCTGTGACTCACTGCACAGCCTATACCAGCGCTCACACACACACACACACACACAGCTGTGAATCAATGCACAGTCTATGGTAGCACACATACACACACAAGCACACATGGCTCACTGAGTCAATACACAGCGTATACCTACACACACACACACACACACAGCTCAGTGACTCAATGCAAAGCCTATACTAGCACATGCACCCCCCCACACACACACCTCACTGTGACTCAATGCACAGCCTATACCAGCATGCACACACACACACACAGCTGTGACTCAGTGCACAGTCTGTACCAGCACATGCACACACACGCATGCACAGCTCTGTGATTCAGTGCACCATCCATACCAGCACATACACACATGCACACGCACCTCACTGTGACTCAATTCTCAGACTCTACCAGCACACACACACACGGCATACTGTGACTCAATGCTCAGCCTATACCAGAACACAGACACACACAAACACGCACTCATACATGGTTCACTGTGACTCAGTGAACCACCGATACCAAGACAAACACACACACAAACACACATGGCTAACTGTGACTCAGTGCCCAGTCTCTACTGGAACACAAATATACACACACACATACGTAGCTCACAGACTCAATGCACAGCCTGTACTACCACAAACAGCAGGCTCACTGTGACTCAGTGCACAGCCTATACCAGCACAGACACACACACATGGCTCTCTGTGACTCAATGCACTGCCTATAGCAGCACACAAACACACACACGGACATACATGGCTCAGTGCGACACAATGCAGTCCATACCAGTACACACACAAGCCTCACTGTGACTGAATGCACGGCGTATACCTGCACACACACACACACACACAGCTCACTGTGACTCAACGAACGCTCTGTAGCACCACACAAACACACATACAGGCCTCAGTGACTCAATGCAAAGCCCCTACCGGCACACACACACACACCTAAGTGTGACTCAATGCTCAGCCCATACCTGCGCACACAAACACACACATCTTAAGGTAACTCATGCACATTCCACACCATGAAATACAAAATACAAACACACACACATTCACGGCTCACTCTGACTCAATGCACTGTCCATACGAGCACATACACACACAGCACACACCTCACTGTGACTCAATGATCTGATTATATGAGCACACTCACACACACACACACAAACACCCCTCACTGTGACTCACTGCACAACCTATACCAGCGTGGACACACACAAACACACATGCTCACTGTGAATAATGCACAGTCTATACGAGCACACACACACACAACTCATTGTGACCCAATGCACACTCTATACCAGCACACACACATAACTCACTGTGACACAGTGCACAGGCTATATCAGCACGCAGACACACACACACATGCTTGGCTCCTTGTGATTCAATGTACATTTCATACCAGCCCAGATACACACAACACATCTCACTGTAACTCAATGCTCAGACTGTACTACCAACACACACAACACACACACACACGGCGCACTATGACTGAAAGCTCAGGCTGTACCAGAACACACACACACACAAACACGCACTCATACATGGCTCACTGTGACTCAATGAACCAGTTATACCATCACACACACACACACACACACACAAACACATGGCTCACTGTGACTCAGTGCACAGTGTACACCTTCCCCGACTCCCACACACATGGCTCACTGTGACTCAATGCCCAGCTTATATCATTACACACACACACATACACACATGGCTCACTGTGACTCAATGCACTGCCTAAAGCAGCACAGAAACACGCACATGGACATACATGGCTCACTGTGACACAATGCACAGCCCAAACCACTACACACACAAACCTCACTGTGAGTGAATGCACAGCGTATACTGCACACACATACACAAACACAGAGCTCACTGTGACGCAATGCACAGCCTATACCAGTACACACGCATACACACGTCTCAATTTGACTCAATGAACAGTCTATAGCACCACACAGACACACATACAGGCTTCAGTGACTCAATGCAAAGCCCATTACCCACACCCACACACACACCTAAATGTGACTCAGTGCTCAGCCTGTACCAGCACACACAAACACACTCACCTTACAGTAACTCACGCACATTCCACACCATGAAATACAAACACACACACACACAGATATGCACAGCTCAATGAGACTCAATGCGCTGTCCATAAAAGCAAATACACGCACACAGCACACCTCACTGTGACTCAATGATCTGATTATACCAGCACACTCACACACATACACACACAAACACATGGCTCACTGTGACTCAGTGCACCGTATGCCTGCCCCCAGTCCCAGACACACATGGCTCACTATGAATGAATGCACAGCCTATATCTTCACAACACACACACACACACCCCTCAGGGACTCAATGCAAAGCCCATACCAGCACACACACACGTATACACACACTGAACTGTGACTCAATGCTCAGATTATACCAGCACAGACACAGAAACACATGACTCACTGTAACTCAGTGCAGAGCATATACCAGCACCCGCACACACACGGCTCACTGTGACTCAATGCACAGCCTATAGCAGCACACACACACACACACACATGCTCACTGTGACTCAATGCACAGTCAATACCAGCACACACACACAGACACACATAACTCACTGTGACTCAGTTCACAGCCTATATCAGCACTCACACACACACACACACATGCTGAGAGTCAATGCACAGTGTATACAAGCACACACACACAACTCATTGTGCCTCAATGCACAATGACTCAATGCACTGTGACTCAATGCACAGTCTGTAGCCCCCCCACACACAACTCAGTGACTCAATGCAAAGCCCATTCCAGCGCACACAGACACACATAAACACACACACACCTCTGATTCAATGCTCAGCCTCTACCAGCACACACACACACACAAACCCACACACACACGCAAGGCTTAATGTGACTCAATGTACATTTCATACCAGCACACACACACACACACACACCACATCTCACTGTAACTCAATGCTCAGACTGTACTACCCCCACACACAACACACACACACGGCACACTGTGACTGAATGCTCAGCCTATAGCAGCCCACACACACACACATGCTCCCTATGACTCAATGCAGTCTATAGGAGCACACACACACACACAAAACTCATTGTGACTCCATGCACAGTCAATACCAGCACACATAGACACACATAACTCATTGTGACTCAGTTCACAGCCTATATCAGCACTCAAACACAAGGCTCACTGTGACTCAATGCACAGTCTGTAGCACCACACAAAAACACACACACATACTCACTGTGACTCAATGCACAGTCTCTACCAGCACACACACACACACATAACTCACTGTGACTCAGTGCACAGGCTATATCATCACACAGACACACACACACAAGGCTGTGACCTAGTGAACAGTCTGTAGCACCACACACACACTCACACATACACCTCAGTGACTCAATGCAAAGCCCATACCAGCACACACAAACACATACACACACCTGTGATTCAATGCTCAGCCTAAACCAGCACACACATACACACACACACACAGCTGTGACTCAATGCACACCCTAGACCACTACGTACACACACACACACATGGCTAATTGTGGCTCAAGAGAGTCCATACCAGCACATACACACACACAACACACCTCACTGTGACTCAATGATCAGACTATACTAGCCCCCCCACACACACACATACACCTCAGTGACTCAATGCAAAGCCCATACGAGCACACATGCACACATACACACACTTAATTGATTCAGTGGTCCACCCATACCAGTGCAGACACACCCGTGATTCAATGCTCAGCCTATACCAGCACACACACACACACCTCATTGACTCAATGCACAGCCTATAGCAGTACACACACACACATGCTGTGACTCAATGCACAGTCTGTACGAGCACACACACAGACACACGTAACTCACTGTGACTCAGTTCACAGCCTATATCAGCACTCAGATGTACACACGCAAGGCTCACATGACTCAATGCACAGTCTGTAGCACCACACACACACACACACACACACCTCAGTGAGTCAATACAAAGCCCATAGCAGCACACACACTCCCACACCTGTGATTCAATGCTAAGCCTATAGCAGCACACATATACACACCATACTGTGACTCAGTGCACACTCTACACCATCACAAAGACACACACACACGCACGGCTCATTGTGACTGAATGCACCGTCCATACCAGCACATACACACACACAACACATCTGTCAGTCAATGCTCAGACTGTACAACCCACACACACAACACACGGTGCACTGTGACTCAATGCTCAGCCTATGCCAGAACACACACACACACAAACACACACTCATACATGGCTCACTGTGACTTAGTGAACCACCTATACCATCACACACACAGACACACACAGACACCTCAGTGACTCAATGGAAAGCCCATACCAGCCCCCCACACACACACCTGTGATTCAGTGTGCAGCCTCTACCAGCACACACACACCATACTGTGACTCAACGCACACTCTACACCACCACATACACACACACACATACGCACACATACGCATGCCTCTTTGTGACTCAATGTGCTGTCCATACCAGCACATATACACACACACAACACACCTCACTGTGACTCTATGCTCAGACCATAGTAGCCCCCACCCCACACACACACGGCACACTGTGACTCAATTCTAAGCCTATACCAGCACATACAGAAACACACACACACCCCAGTGACTCAATGCAAAGTCCATACCAGCATACATACACACATATACGCAGCTAAGTGTGACTCGGTGCTCAGCCTGTACCAGCACACACACAGACACACACGCCACCCACGCGGCTCTGTGACTCATTGCGGAGCCTGTACCAGCATAAAATCACGGCTCACTTATCACTCAATGCTTAGTCTGTAGCAGCACACACACACACACACACATAAACACCTCACTGTGAGTCAATGCAAAGCCCATACAGGCACACACACACACACCTGAGTCAATGCAGTCTTTGCCAACACACACACACACACACACACCTGTGAGTCAATGCAGTCTTTACCACCACACACACAGACACACACGCATGGCTCAATGTGACTCAATGCACAGCCTATACCATCACATACACACACAAAGACACACAGGCACGGCTCACTGTTAATCAATGCACAGTCCATACCAACACATACACACACACACAGGCACCTTACTGTAACTAAATTCACATTGTATACCAGCACAGACACACAGAAACATGCATTCACACATGGCTCACTGTGAATCAATGAACCGTCTACACCATCACACACATACAGACACACACACACACGGCTCACTGTGACTCAATGCACTGCCGAAAGCAGCACACAAACACACACAGACATACATGGCTCACTGTGACACAATGCAGTCCATACCAGTACACACACAAGCCTCACTGTGACTGAATGCATGGCGTATACCTGCACACACACACACAGCTCACTGTGACTCAATGCACATTCTATACCATCACACACACACACACACAGGCACAGCTCACTGTGACTCAATGCACAGCCTATAGCAGTACACACACACACACACGTGTCTCAATTTGACTCAATGAATAGTCTTTAGCACCACACAAACACACATACAGGCCTCAGTGACTCTGCAAAGCCCATACCAGCACACACACACACACGTGTGACTCAGTGTTCAGCCTGTACCAGCACACACACACACACCTTACAGTAACTCATGCACATTCCACAACATGAACTACAAACACACACACACACATGCACCACTCACTGTGACTCAATGCTCAGACTCTACCAGCCACCCCTCACCACACACACACCTAACCACGACGCACTGTGACTCAATGCTCTGCCTATACCAGCAATACAGAAACACACACAGACACCTCAGTGACTCAATGCAAAGCCCATACCAGCACACTCACACACACAAACACACGGCTCACTGTGACAGAATGCACAGCTTATGTCTTCACACACACAACCTGATTCAATGCTCAGCGTCTACCAGCACACACACACACACACGCATGGCTCATTGTGACTCAATGTACATTTTATACCAGCACAAACACACACACACCTCACTGTAACTCAATGCTCAGACTGTACTACCCACACACACAACATACACACACACGGTGCACAGTGACTCAATGCTCAGCCTATACCAGAACACACACACACACACAAACAGGCACTCATACATGGCTCACTGTGACTCAGTGAACCACCTATACCATCACACACACATGCGGCTCAATGTGACTCAAAGCCTATACCAGCACACGCACACACTCACAAACACCCCTCTGTGACTCACTGCACAGCCTATACCAGCGCTCACACACACACACACACACACAGCTGTGAATCAATGCACAGTCTATGGTAGCACACATACACACACAAGCACACATGGCTCACTGAGTCAATACACAGCGTATACCTACACACACACACACACACACAGCTCAGTGACTCAATGCAAAGCCTATACTAGCACATGCACCCCCCCACACACACACCTCACTGTGACTCAATGCACAGCCTATACCAGCATGCACACACACACACACAGCTGTGACTCAGTGCACAGTCTGTACCAGCACATGCACACACACGCATGCACAGCTCTGTGATTCAGTGCACCATCCATACCAGCACATACACACATGCACACGCACCTCACTGTGACTCAATTCTCAGACTCTACCAGCACACACACACACGGCATACTGTGACTCAATGCTCAGCCTATACCAGAACACAGACACACACAAACACGCACTCATACATGGTTCACTGTGACTCAGTGAACCACCGATACCAAGACAAACACACACACAAACACACATGGCTAACTGTGACTCAGTGCCCAGTCTCTACTGGAACACAAATATACACACACACATACGTAGCTCACAGACTCAATGCACAGCCTGTACTACCACAAACAGCAGGCTCACTGTGACTCAGTGCACAGCCTATACCAGCACAGACACACACACATGGCTCTCTGTGACTCAATGCACTGCCTATAGCAGCACACAAACACACACACGGACATACATGGCTCAGTGCGACACAATGCAGTCCATACCAGTACACACACAAGCCTCACTGTGACTGAATGCACGGCGTATACCTGCACACACACACACACACACAGCTCACTGTGACTCAACGAACGCTCTGTAGCACCACACAAACACACATACAGGCCTCAGTGACTCAATGCAAAGCCCCTACCGGCACACACACACACACCTAAGTGTGACTCAATGCTCAGCCCATACCTGCGCACACAAACACACACATCTTAAGGTAACTCATGCACATTCCACACCATGAAATACAAAATACAAACACACACACATTCACGGCTCACTCTGACTCAATGCACTGTCCATACGAGCACATACACACACAGCACACACCTCACTGTGACTCAATGATCTGATTATATGAGCACACTCACACACACACACACAAACACCCCTCACTGTGACTCACTGCACAACCTATACCAGCGTGGACACACACAAACACACATGCTCACTGTGAATAATGCACAGTCTATACGAGCACACACACACACAACTCATTGTGACCCAATGCACACTCTATACCAGCACACACACATAACTCACTGTGACACAGTGCACAGGCTATATCAGCACGCAGACACACACACACATGCTTGGCTCCTTGTGATTCAATGTACATTTCATACCAGCCCAGATACACACAACACATCTCACTGTAACTCAATGCTCAGACTGTACTACCAACACACACAACACACACACACACGGCGCACTATGACTGAAAGCTCAGGCTGTACCAGAACACACACACACACAAACACGCACTCATACATGGCTCACTGTGACTCAATGAACCAGTTATACCATCACACACACACACACACACACACAAACACATGGCTCACTGTGACTCAGTGCACAGTGTACACCTTCCCCGACTCCCACACACATGGCTCACTGTGACTCAATGCCCAGCTTATATCATTACACACACACACATACACACATGGCTCACTGTGACTCAATGCACTGCCTAAAGCAGCACAGAAACACGCACATGGACATACATGGCTCACTGTGACACAATGCACAGCCCAAACCACTACACACACAAACCTCACTGTGAGTGAATGCACAGCGTATACTGCACACACATACACAAACACAGAGCTCACTGTGATGCAATGCACAGCCTATACCAGTACACACGCATACACACGTCTCAATTTGACTCAATGAACAGTCTATAGCACCACACAGACACACATACAGGCTTCAGTGACTCAATGCAAAGCCCATTACCCACACCCACACACACACCTAAATGTGACTCAGTGCTCAGCCTGTACCAGCACACACAAACACACTCACCTTACAGTAACTCACGCACATTCCACACCATGAAATACAAACACACACACACACAGATATGCACAGCTCAATGAGACTCAATGCGCTGTCCATAAAAGCAAATACACGCACACAGCACACCTCACTGTGACTCAATGATCTGATTATACCAGCACACTCACACACATACACACACAAACACATGGCTCACTGTGACTCAGTGCACCGTATGCCTGCCCCCAGTCCCAGACACACATGGCTCACTATGAATGAATGCACAGCCTATATCTTCACAACACACACACACACACCCCTCAGGGACTCAATGCAAAGCCCATACCAGCACACACACACGTATACACACACTGAACTGTGACTCAATGCTCAGATTATACCAGCACAGACACAGAAACACATGACTCACTGTAACTCAGTGCAGAGCATATACCAGCACCCGCACACACACGGCTCACTGTGACTCAATGCACAGCCTATAGCAGCACACACACACACACACACATGCTCACTGTGACTCAATGCACAGTCAATACCAGCACACACACACAGACACACATAACTCACTGTGACTCAGTTCACAGCCTATATCAGCACTCACACACACACACACACACATGCTGAGAGTCAATGCACAGTGTATACAAGCACACACACACAACTCATTGTGCCTCAATGCACAATGACTCAATGCACTGTGACTCAATGCACAGTCTGTAGCCCCCCCACACACAACTCAGTGACTCAATGCAAAGCCCATTCCAGCGCACACAGACACACATAAACACACACACACCTCTGATTCAATGCTCAGCCTCTACCAGCACACACACACACACAAACCCACACACACACGCAAGGCTTAATGTGACTCAATGTACATTTCATACCAGCACACACACACACACACACACCACATCTCACTGTAACTCAATGCTCAGACTGTACTACCCCCACACACAACACACACACACGGCACACTGTGACTGAATGCTCAGCCTATAGCAGCCCACACACACACACATGCTCCCTATGACTCAATGCAGTCTATAGGAGCACACACACACACACAAAACTCATTGTGACTCCATGCACAGTCAATACCAGCACACATAGACACACATAACTCATTGTGACTCAGTTCACAGCCTATATCAGCACTCAAACACAAGGCTCACTGTGACTCAATGCACAGTCTGTAGCACCACACAAAAACACACACACATACTCACTGTGACTCAATGCACAGTCTCTACCAGCACACACACACACACATAACTCACTGTGACTCAGTGCACAGGCTATATCATCACACAGACACACACACACAAGGCTGTGACCTAGTGAACAGTCTGTAGCACCACACACACACTCACACATACACCTCAGTGACTCAATGCAAAGCCCATACCAGCACACACAAACACATACACACACCTGTGATTCAATGCTCAGCCTAAACCAGCACACACATACACACACACACACAGCTGTGACTCAATGCACACCCTAGACCACTACGTACACACACACACACATGGCTAATTGTGGCTCAAGAGAGTCCATACCAGCACATACACACACACAACACACCTCACTGTGACTCAATGATCAGACTATACTAGCCCCCCCACACACACACATACACCTCAGTGACTCAATGCAAAGCCCATACGAGCACACATGCACACATACACACACTTAATTGATTCAGTGGTCCACCCATACCAGTGCAGACACACCCGTGATTCAATGCTCAGCCTATACCAGCACACACACACACACCTCATTGACTCAATGCACAGCCTATAGCAGTACACACACACACACATGCTGTGACTCAATGCACAGTCTGTACGAGCACACACACAGACACACGTAACTCACTGTGACTCAGTTCACAGCCTATATCAGCACTCAGATGTACACACGCAAGGCTCACATGACTCAATGCACAGTCTGTAGCACCACACACACACACACACACACACACCTCAGTGAGTCAATACAAAGCCCATAGCAGCACACACACTCCCACACCTGTGATTCAATGCTAAGCCTATAGCAGCACACATATACACACCATACTGTGACTCAGTGCACACTCTACACCATCACAAAGACACACACACACGCACGGCTCATTGTGACTGAATGCACCGTCCATACCAGCACATACACACACACAACACATCTGTCAGTCAATGCTCAGACTGTACAACCCACACACACAACACACGGTGCACTGTGACTCAATGCTCAGCCTATGCCAGAACACACACACACACAAACACACACTCATACATGGCTCACTGTGACTTAGTGAACCACCTATACCATCACACACACAGACACACACAGACACCTCAGTGACTCAATGGAAAGCCCATACCAGCCCCCCACACACACACCTGTGATTCAGTGTGCAGC
This sequence comes from Mesoplodon bidens, assembly GCF_964165515.1. Classification (NCBI taxonomy): domain Eukaryota; kingdom Metazoa; phylum Chordata; class Mammalia; order Artiodactyla; family Ziphiidae; genus Mesoplodon; species Mesoplodon bidens. The sequence goes on from NC_138163.1 coordinate 134,642,297, forward strand.
CTCTACCAGCACACACACACCATACTGTGACTCAACGCACACTCTACACCACCACATACACACACACACATACGCACACATACGCATGCCTCTTTGTGACTCAATGTGCTGTCCATACCAGCACATATACACACACACAACACACCTCACTGTGACTCTATGCTCAGACCATAGTAGCCCCCACCCCACACACACACGGCACACTGTGACTCAATTCTAAGCCTATACCAGCACATACAGAAACACACACACACCCCAGTGACTCAATGCAAAGTCCATACCAGCATACATACACACATATACGCAGCTAAGTGTGACTCGGTGCTCAGCCTGTACCAGCACACACACAGACACACACGCCACCCACGCGGCTCTGTGACTCATTGCGGAGCCTGTACCAGCATAAAATCACGGCTCACTTATCACTCAATGCTTAGTCTGTAGCAGCACACACACACACACACACATAAACACCTCACTGTGAGTCAATGCAAAGCCCATACAGGCACACACACACACACCTGAGTCAATGCAGTCTTTGCCAACACACACACACACACACACACCTGTGAGTCAATGCAGTCTTTACCACCACACACACAGACACACACGCATGGCTCAATGTGACTCAATGCACAGCCTATACCATCACATACACACACAAAGACACACAGGCACGGCTCACTGTTAATCAATGCACAGTCCATACCAACACATACACACACACACAGGCACCTTACTGTAACTAAATTCACATTGTATACCAGCACAGACACACAGAAACATGCATTCACACATGGCTCACTGTGAATCAATGAACCGTCTACACCATCACACACATACAGACACACACACACACGGCTCACTGTGACTCAATGCACTGCCGAAAGCAGCACACAAACACACACAGACATACATGGCTCACTGTGACACAATGCAGTCCATACCAGTACACACACAAGCCTCACTGTGACTGAATGCATGGCGTATACCTGCACACACACACACAGCTCACTGTGACTCAATGCACATTCTATACCATCACACACACACACACACAGGCACAGCTCACTGTGACTCAATGCACAGCCTATAGCAGTACACACACACACACACGTGTCTCAATTTGACTCAATGAATAGTCTTTAGCACCACACAAACACACATACAGGCCTCAGTGACTCTGCAAAGCCCATACCAGCACACACACACACACGTGTGACTCAGTGTTCAGCCTGTACCAGCACACACACACACACCTTACAGTAACTCATGCACATTCCACAACATGAACTACAAACACACACACACACATGCACCACTCACTGTGACTCAATGCTCAGACTCTACCAGCCACCCCTCACCACACACACACCTAACCACGACGCACTGTGACTCAATGCTCTGCCTATACCAGCAATACAGAAACACACACAGACACCTCAGTGACTCAATGCAAAGCCCATACCAGCACACTCACACACACAAACACACGGCTCACTGTGACAGAATGCACAGCTTATGTCTTCACACACACAACCTGATTCAATGCTCAGCGTCTACCAGCACACACACACACACACGCATGGCTCATTGTGACTCAATGTACATTTTATACCAGCACAAACACACACACACCTCACTGTAACTCAATGCTCAGACTGTACTACCCACACACACAACATACACACACACGGTGCACAGTGACTCAATGCTCAGCCTATACCAGAACACACACACACACACAAACAGGCACTCATACATGGCTCACTGTGACTCAGTGAACCACCTATACCATCACACACACATGCGGCTCAATGTGACTCAAAGCCTATACCAGCACACGCACACACTCACAAACACCCCTCTGTGACTCACTGCACAGCCTATACCAGCGCTCACACACACACACACACACACAGCTGTGAATCAATGCACAGTCTATGGTAGCACACATACACACACAAGCACACATGGCTCACTGAGTCAATACACAGCGTATACCTACACACACACACACACACACAGCTCAGTGACTCAATGCAAAGCCTATACTAGCACATGCACCCCCCCCACACACACCTCACTGTGACTCAATGCACAGCCTATACCAGCATGCACACACACACACACAGCTGTGACTCAGTGCACAGTCTGTACCAGCACATGCACACACACGCATGCACAGCTCTGTGATTCAGTGCACCATCCATACCAGCACATACACACATGCACACGCACCTCACTGTGACTCAATTCTCAGACTCTACCAGCACACACACACACGGCATACTGTGACTCAATGCTCAGCCTATACCAGAACACAGACACACACAAACACGCACTCATACATGGTTCACTGTGACTCAGTGAACCACCGATACCAAGACAAACACACACACAAACACACATGGCTAACTGTGACTCAGTGCCCAGTCTCTACTGGAACACAAATATACACACACACATACGTAGCTCACAGACTCAATGCACAGCCTGTACTACCACAAACAGCAGGCTCACTGTGACTCAGTGCACAGCCTATACCAGCACAGACACACACACATGGCTCTCTGTGACTCAATGCACTGCCTATAGCAGCACACAAACACACACACGGACATACATGGCTCAGTGCGACACAATGCAGTCCATACCAGTACACACACAAGCCTCACTGTGACTGAATGCACGGCGTATACCTGCACACACACACACACACACAGCTCACTGTGACTCAACGAACGCTCTGTAGCACCACACAAACACACATACAGGCCTCAGTGACTCAATGCAAAGCCCCTACCGGCACACACACACACACCTAAGTGTGACTCAATGCTCAGCCCATACCTGCGCACACAAACACACACATCTTAAGGTAACTCATGCACATTCCACACCATGAAATACAAAATACAAACACACACACATTCACGGCTCACTCTGACTCAATGCACTGTCCATACGAGCACATACACACACAGCACACACCTCACTGTGACTCAATGATCTGATTATATGAGCACACTCACACACACACACACAAACACCCCTCACTGTGACTCACTGCACAACCTATACCAGCGTGGACACACACAAACACACATGCTCACTGTGAATAATGCACAGTCTATACGAGCACACACACACACAACTCATTGTGACCCAATGCACACTCTATACCAGCACACACACATAACTCACTGTGACACAGTGCACAGGCTATATCAGCACGCAGACACACACACACATGCTTGGCTCCTTGTGATTCAATGTACATTTCATACCAGCCCAGATACACACAACACATCTCACTGTAACTCAATGCTCAGACTGTACTACCAACACACACAACACACACACACACGGCGCACTATGACTGAAAGCTCAGGCTGTACCAGAACACACACACACACAAACACGCACTCATACATGGCTCACTGTGACTCAATGAACCAGTTATACCATCACACACACACACACACACACACAAACACATGGCTCACTGTGACTCAGTGCACAGTGTACACCTTCCCCGACTCCCACACACATGGCTCACTGTGACTCAATGCCCAGCTTATATCATTACACACACACACATACACACATGGCTCACTGTGACTCAATGCACTGCCTAAAGCAGCACAGAAACACGCACATGGACATACATGGCTCACTGTGACACAATGCACAGCCCAAACCACTACACACACAAACCTCACTGTGAGTGAATGCACAGCGTATACTGCACACACATACACAAACACAGAGCTCACTGTGACGCAATGCACAGCCTATACCAGTACACACGCATACACACGTCTCAATTTGACTCAATGAACAGTCTATAGCACCACACAGACACACATACAGGCTTCAGTGACTCAATGCAAAGCCCATTACCCACACCCACACACACACCTAAATGTGACTCAGTGCTCAGCCTGTACCAGCACACACAAACACACTCACCTTACAGTAACTCACGCACATTCCACACCATGAAATACAAACACACACACACACAGATATGCACAGCTCAATGAGACTCAATGCGCTGTCCATAAAAGCAAATACACGCACACAGCACACCTCACTGTGACTCAATGATCTGATTATACCAGCACACTCACACACATACACACACAAACACATGGCTCACTGTGACTCAGTGCACCGTATGCCTGCCCCCAGTCCCAGACACACATGGCTCACTATGAATGAATGCACAGCCTATATCTTCACAACACACACACACACACCCCTCAGGGACTCAATGCAAAGCCCATACCAGCACACACACACGTATACACACACTGAACTGTGACTCAATGCTCAGATTATACCAGCACAGACACAGAAACACATGACTCACTGTAACTCAGTGCAGAGCATATACCAGCACCCGCACACACACGGCTCACTGTGACTCAATGCACAGCCTATAGCAGCACACACACACACACACACATGCTCACTGTGACTCAATGCACAGTCAATACCAGCACACACACACAGACACACATAACTCACTGTGACTCAGTTCACAGCCTATATCAGCACTCACACACACACACACACATGCTGAGAGTCAATGCACAGTGTATACAAGCACACACACACAACTCATTGTGCCTCAATGCACAATGACTCAATGCACTGTGACTCAATGCACAGTCTGTAGCCCCCCCACACACAACTCAGTGACTCAATGCAAAGCCCATTCCAGCGCACACAGACACACATAAACACACACACACCTCTGATTCAATGCTCAGCCTCTACCAGCACACACACACACACAAACCCACACACACACGCAAGGCTTAATGTGACTCAATGTACATTTCATACCAGCACACACACACACACACACACCACATCTCACTGTAACTCAATGCTCAGACTGTACTACCCCCACACACAACACACACACACGGCACACTGTGACTGAATGCTCAGCCTATAGCAGCCCACACACACACACATGCTCCCTATGACTCAATGCAGTCTATAGGAGCACACACACACACACAAAACTCATTGTGACTCCATGCACAGTCAATACCAGCACACATAGACACACATAACTCATTGTGACTCAGTTCACAGCCTATATCAGCACTCAAACACAAGGCTCACTGTGACTCAATGCACAGTCTGTAGCACCACACAAAAACACACACACATACTCACTGTGACTCAATGCACAGTCTCTACCAGCACACACACACACACATAACTCACTGTGACTCAGTGCACAGGCTATATCATCACACAGACACACACACACAAGGCTGTGACCTAGTGAACAGTCTGTAGCACCACACACACACTCACACATACACCTCAGTGACTCAATGCAAAGCCCATACCAGCACACACAAACACATACACACACCTGTGATTCAATGCTCAGCCTAAACCAGCACACACATACACACACACACACAGCTGTGACTCAATGCACACCCTAGACCACTACGTACACACACACACACATGGCTAATTGTGGCTCAAGAGAGTCCATACCAGCACATACACACACACAACACACCTCACTGTGACTCAATGATCAGACTATACTAGCCCCCCCCCACACACACATACACCTCAGTGACTCAATGCAAAGCCCATACGAGCACACATGCACACATACACACACTTAATTGATTCAGTGGTCCACCCATACCAGTGCAGACACACCCGTGATTCAATGCTCAGCCTATACCAGCACACACACACACACCTCATTGACTCAATGCACAGCCTATAGCAGTACACACACACACATGCTGTGACTCAATGCACAGTCTGTACGAGCACACACACAGACACACGTAACTCACTGTGACTCAGTTCACAGCCTATATCAGCACTCAGATGTACACACGCAAGGCTCACATGACTCAATGCACAGTCTGTAGCACCACACACACACACACACACACACCTCAGTGAGTCAATACAAAGCCCATAGCAGCACACACACTCCCACACCTGTGATTCAATGCTAAGCCTATAGCAGCACACATATACACACCATACTGTGACTCAGTGCACACTCTACACCATCACAAAGACACACAGACACGCACGGCTCATTGTGACTGAATGCACCGTCCATACCAGCACATACACACACACAACACATCTGTCAGTCAATGCTCAGACTGTACAACCCACACACACAACACACGGTGCACTGTGACTCAATGCTCAGCCTATGCCAGAACACACACACACACAAACACACACTCATACATGGCTCACTGTGACTTAGTGAACCACCTATACCATCACACACACAGACACACACAGACACCTCAGTGACTCAATGGAAAGCCCATACCAGCCCCCCCCACACACACCTGTGATTCAGTGTGCAGCCTCTACCAGCACACACACACCATACTGTGACTCAACGCACACTCTACACCACCACATACACACACACACATACGCACACATACGCATGCCTCTTTGTGACTCAATGTGCTGTCCATACCAGCACATATACACACACACAACACACCTCACTGTGACTCTATGCTCAGACCATAGTAGCCCCCACCCCACACACACACGGCACACTGTGACTCAATTCTAAGCCTATACCAGCACATACAGAAACACACACACACCCCAGTGACTCAATGCAAAGTCCATACCAGCATACATACACACATATACGCAGCTAAGTGTGACTCGGTGCTCAGCCTGTACCAGCACACACACAGACACACACGCCACCCACGCGGCTCTGTGACTCATTGCGGAGCCTGTACCAGCATAAAATCACGGCTCACTTATCACTCAATGCTTAGTCTGTAGCAGCACACACACACACACACACATAAACACCTCACTGTGAGTCAATGCAAAGCCCATACAGGCACACACACACACACCTGAGTCAATGCAGTCTTTGCCAACACACACACACACACACACACCTGTGAGTCAATGCAGTCTTTACCACCACACACACAGACACACACGCATGGCTCAATGTGACTCAATGCACAGCCTATACCATCACATACACACACAAAGACACACAGGCACGGCTCACTGTTAATCAATGCACAGTCCATACCAACACATACACACACACACAGGCACCTTACTGTAACTAAATTCACATTGTATACCAGCACAGACACACAGAAACATGCATTCACACATGGCTCACTGTGAATCAATGAACCGTCTACACCATCACACACATACAGACACACACACACACGGCTCACTGTGACTCAATGCACTGCCGAAAGCAGCACACAAACACACACAGACATACATGGCTCACTGTGACACAATGCAGTCCATACCAGTACACACACAAGCCTCACTGTGACTGAATGCATGGCGTATACCTGCACACACACACACAGCTCACTGTGACTCAATGCACATTCTATACCATCACACACACACACACACAGGCACAGCTCACTGTGACTCAATGCACAGCCTATAGCAGTACACACACACACACACGTGTCTCAATTTGACTCAATGAATAGTCTTTAGCACCACACAAACACACATACAGGCCTCAGTGACTCTGCAAAGCCCATACCAGCACACACACACACACGTGTGACTCAGTGTTCAGCCTGTACCAGCACACACACACACACCTTACAGTAACTCATGCACATTCCACAACATGAACTACAAACACACACACACACATGCACCACTCACTGTGACTCAATGCTCAGACTCTACCAGCCACCCCTCACCACACACACACCTAACCACGACGCACTGTGACTCAATGCTCTGCCTATACCAGCAATACAGAAACACACACAGACACCTCAGTGACTCAATGCAAAGCCCATACCAGCACACTCACACACACAAACACACGGCTCACTGTGACAGAATGCACAGCTTATGTCTTCACACACACAACCTGATTCAATGCTCAGCGTCTACCAGCACACACACACACACACGCATGGCTCATTGTGACTCAATGTACATTTTATACCAGCACAAACACACACACACCTCACTGTAACTCAATGCTCAGACTGTACTACCCACACACACAACATACACACACACGGTGCACAGTGACTCAATGCTCAGCCTATACCAGAACACACACACACACACAAACAGGCACTCATACATGGCTCACTGTGACTCAGTGAACCACCTATACCATCACACACACATGCGGCTCAATGTGACTCAAAGCCTATACCAGCACACGCACACACTCACAAACACCCCTCTGTGACTCACTGCACAGCCTATACCAGCGCTCACACACACACACACACACACAGCTGTGAATCAATGCACAGTCTATGGTAGCACACATACACACACAAGCACACATGGCTCACTGAGTCAATACACAGCGTATACCTACACACACACACACACACACAGCTCAGTGACTCAATGCAAAGCCTATACTAGCACATGCACCCCCCCACACACACACCTCACTGTGACTCAATGCACAGCCTATACCAGCATGCACACACACACACACAGCTGTGACTCAGTGCACAGTCTGTACCAGCACATGCACACACACGCATGCACAGCTCTGTGATTCAGTGCACCATCCATACCAGCACATACACACATGCACACGCACCTCACTGTGACTCAATTCTCAGACTCTACCAGCACACACACACACGGCATACTGTGACTCAATGCTCAGCCTATACCAGAACACAGACACACACAAACACGCACTCATACATGGTTCACTGTGACTCAGTGAACCACCGATACCAAGACAAACACACACACAAACACACATGGCTAACTGTGACTCAGTGCCCAGTCTCTACTGGAACACAAATATACACACACACATACGTAGCTCACAGACTCAATGCACAGCCTGTACTACCACAAACAGCAGGCTCACTGTGACTCAGTGCACAGCCTATACCAGCACAGACACACACACATGGCTCTCTGTGACTCAATGCACTGCCTATAGCAGCACACAAACACACACACGGACATACATGGCTCAGTGCGACACAATGCAGTCCATACCAGTACACACACAAGCCTCACTGTGACTGAATGCACGGCGTATACCTGCACACACACACACACACACAGCTCACTGTGACTCAACGAACGCTCTGTAGCACCACACAAACACACATACAGGCCTCAGTGACTCAATGCAAAGCCCCTACCGGCACACACACACACACCTAAGTGTGACTCAATGCTCAGCCCATACCTGCGCACACAAACACACACATCTTAAGGTAACTCATGCACATTCCACACCATGAAATACAAAATACAAACACACACACATTCACGGCTCACTCTGACTCAATGCACTGTCCATACGAGCACATACACACACAGCACACACCTCACTGTGACTCAATGATCTGATTATATGAGCACACTCACACACACACACACAAACACCCCTCACTGTGACTCACTGCACAACCTATACCAGCGTGGACACACACAAACACACATGCTCACTGTGAATAATGCACAGTCTATACGAGCACACACACACACAACTCATTGTGACCCAATGCACACTCTATACCAGCACACACACATAACTCACTGTGACACAGTGCACAGGCTATATCAGCACGCAGACACACACACACATGCTTGGCTCCTTGTGATTCAATGTACATTTCATACCAGCCCAGATACACACAACACATCTCACTGTAACTCAATGCTCAGACTGTACTACCAACACACACAACACACACACACACGGCGCACTATGACTGAAAGCTCAGGCTGTACCAGAACACACACACACACAAACACGCACTCATACATGGCTCACTGTGACTCAATGAACCAGTTATACCATCACACACACACACACACACACACAAACACATGGCTCACTGTGACTCAGTGCACAGTGTACACCTTCCCCGACTCCCACACACATGGCTCACTGTGACTCAATGCCCAGCTTATATCATTACACACACACACATACACACATGGCTCACTGTGACTCAATGCACTGCCTAAAGCAGCACAGAAACACGCACATGGACATACATGGCTCACTGTGACACAATGCACAGCCCAAACCACTACACACACAAACCTCACTGTGAGTGAATGCACAGCGTATACTGCACACACATACACAAACACAGAGCTCACTGTGACGCAATGCACAGCCTATACCAGTACACACGCATACACACGTCTCAATTTGACTCAATGAACAGTCTATAGCACCACACAGACACACATACAGGCTTCAGTGACTCAATGCAAAGCCCATTACCCACACCCACACACACACCTAAATGTGACTCAGTGCTCAGCCTGTACCAGCACACACAAACACACTCACCTTACAGTAACTCACGCACATTCCACACCATGAAATACAAACACACACACACACAGATATGCACAGCTCAATGAGACTCAATGCGCTGTCCATAAAAGCAAATACACGCACACAGCACACCTCACTGTGACTCAATGATCTGATTATACCAGCACACTCACACACATACACACACAAACACATGGCTCACTGTGACTCAGTGCACCGTATGCCTGCCCCCAGTCCCAGACACACATGGCTCACTATGAATGAATGCACAGCCTATATCTTCACAACACACACACACACACCCCTCAGGGACTCAATGCAAAGCCCATACCAGCACACACACACGTATACACACACTGAACTGTGACTCAATGCTCAGATTATACCAGCACAGACACAGAAACACATGACTCACTGTAACTCAGTGCAGAGCATATACCAGCACCCGCACACACACGGCTCACTGTGACTCAATGCACAGCCTATAGCAGCACACACACACACACACACATGCTCACTGTGACTCAATGCACAGTCAATACCAGCACACACACACAGACACACATAACTCACTGTGACTCAGTTCACAGCCTATATCAGCACTCACACACACACACACACACATGCTGAGAGTCAATGCACAGTGTATACAAGCACACACACACAACTCATTGTGCCTCAATGCACAATGACTCAATGCACTGTGACTCAATGCACAGTCTGTAGCCCCCCCACACACAACTCAGTGACTCAATGCAAAGCCCATTCCAGCGCACACAGACACACATAAACACACACACACCTCTGATTCAATGCTCAGCCTCTACCAGCACACACACACACACAAACCCACACACACACGCAAGGCTTAATGTGACTCAATGTACATTTCATACCAGCACACACACACACACACACACCACATCTCACTGTAACTCAATGCTCAGACTGTACTACCCCCACACACAACACACACACACGGCACACTGTGACTGAATGCTCAGCCTATAGCAGCCCACACACACACACATGCTCCCTATGACTCAATGCAGTCTATAGGAGCACACACACACACACAAAACTCATTGTGACTCCATGCACAGTCAATACCAGCACACATAGACACACATAACTCATTGTGACTCAGTTCACAGCCTATATCAGCACTCAAACACAAGGCTCACTGTGACTCAATGCACAGTCTGTAGCACCACACAAAAACACACACACATACTCACTGTGACTCAATGCACAGTCTCTACCAGCACACACACACACACATAACTCACTGTGACTCAGTGCACAGGCTATATCATCACACAGACACACACACACAAGGCTGTGACCTAGTGAACAGTCTGTAGCACCACACACACACTCACACATACACCTCAGTGACTCAATGCAAAGCCCATACCAGCACACACAAACACATACACACACCTGTGATTCAATGCTCAGCCTAAACCAGCACACACATACACACACACACACAGCTGTGACTCAATGCACACCCTAGACCACTACGTACACACACACACACACATGGCTAATTGTGGCTCAAGAGAGTCCATACCAGCACATACACACACACAACACACCTCACTGTGACTCAATGATCAGACTATACTAGCCCCCCCACACACACACATACACCTCAGTGACTCAATGCAAAGCCCATACGAGCACACATGCACACATACACACACTTAATTGATTCAGTGGTCCACCCATACCAGTGCAGACACACCCGTGATTCAATGCTCAGCCTATACCAGCACACACACACACACCTCATTGACTCAATGCACAGCCTATAGCAGTACACACACACACATGCTGTGACTCAATGCACAGTCTGTACGAGCACACACACAGACACACGTAACTCACTGTGACTCAGTTCACAGCCTATATCAGCACTCAGATGTACACACGCAAGGCTCACATGACTCAATGCACAGTCTGTAGCACCACACACACACACACACACACCTCAGTGAGTCAATACAAAGCCCATAGCAGCACACACACTCCCACACCTGTGATTCAATGCTAAGCCTATAGCAGCACACATATACACACCATACTGTGACTCAGTGCACACTCTACACCATCACAAAGACACACACACACGCACAGCTCATTGTGACTGAATGCACCGTCCATACCAGCACATACACACACACAACACATCTGTCAGTCAATGCTCAGACTGTACAACCCACACACACAACACACGGTGCACTGTGACTCAATGCTCAGCCTATGCCAGAACACACACACACACAAACACACACTCATACATGGCTCACTGTGACTTAGTGAACCACCTATACCATCACACACACAGACACACACAGACACCTCAGTGACTCAATGGAAAGCCCATACCAGCCCCCCACACACACACCTGTGATTCAGTGTGCAGCCTCTACCAGCACACACACACCATACTGTGACTCAACGCACACTCTACACCACCACATACACACACACACATACGCACACATACGCATGCCTCTTTGTGACTCAATGTGCTGTCCATACCAGCACATATACACACACACAACACACCTCACTGTGACTCTATGCTCAGACCATAGTAGCCCCCACCCCACACACACACGGCACACTGTGACTCAATTCTAAGCCTATACCAGCACATACAGAAACACACACACACCCCAGTGACTCAATGCAAAGTCCATACCAGCATACATACACACCTATACGCAGCTAAGTGTGACTCGGTGCTCAGCCTGTACCAGCACACACACAGACACACACGCCACCCACACGGCTCTGTGACTCATTGCGGAGCCTGTACCAGCATAAAATCACGGCTCACTTATCACTCAATGCTTAGTCTGTAGCAGCACACACACACACACACACATAAACACCTCACTGTGAGTCAATGCAAAGCCCATACAGGCACACACACACACACCTGAGTCAATGCAGTCTTTGCCAACACACACACACACACACACACCTGTGAGTCAATGCAGTCTTTACCACCACACACACAGACACACACGCATGGCTCAATGTGACTCAATGCACAGCCTATACCATCACATACACACACAAAGACACACAGGCACGGCTCACTGTTAATCAATGCACAGTCCATACCAACACATACACACACACACAGGCACCTTACTGTAACTAAATTCACATTGTATACCAGCACAGACACACAGAAACATGCATTCACACATGGCTCACTGTGAATCAATGAACCGTCTACACCATCACACACATACAGACACACACACACACGGCTCACTGTGACTCAATGCACTGCCGAAAGCAGCACACAAACACACACAGACATACATGGCTCACTGTGACACAATGCAGTCCATACCAGTACACACACAAGCCTCACTGTGACTGAATGCATGGCGTATACCTGCACACACACACACAGCTCACTGTGACTCAATGCACATTCTATACCATCACACACACACACACACAGGCACAGCTCACTGTGACTCAATGCACAGCCTATAGCAGTACACACACACACACACGTGTCTCAATTTGACTCAATGAATAGTCTTTAGCACCACACAAACACACATACAGGCCTCAGTGACTCTGCAAAGCCCATACCAGCACACACACACACACGTGTGACTCAGTGTTCAGCCTGTACCAGCACACACACACACACCTTACAGTAACTCATGCACATTCCACAACATGAACTACAAACACACACACACACATGCACCACTCACTGTGACTCAATGCTCAGACTCTACCAGCCACCCCTCACCACACACACACCTAACCACGACGCACTGTGACTCAATGCTCTGCCTATACCAGCAATACAGAAACACACACAGACACCTCAGTGACTCAATGCAAAGCCCATACCAGCACACTCACACACACAAACACACGGCTCACTGTGACAGAATGCACAGCTTATGTCTTCACACACACAACCTGATTCAATGCTCAGCGTCTACCAGCACACACACACACACACGCATGGCTCATTGTGACTCAATGTACATTTTATACCAGCACAAACACACACACACCTCACTGTAACTCAATGCTCAGACTGTACTACCCACACACACAACATACACACACACGGTGCACAGTGACTCAATGCTCAGCCTATACCAGAACACACACACACACACAAACAGGCACTCATACATGGCTCACTGTGACTCAGTGAACCACCTATACCATCACACACACATGCGGCTCAATGTGACTCAAAGCCTATACCAGCACACGCACACACTCACAAACACCCCTCTGTGACTCACTGCACAGCCTATACCAGCGCTCACACACACACACACACACACAGCTGTGAATCAATGCACAGTCTATGGTAGCACACATACACACACAAGCACACATGGCTCACTGAGTCAATACACAGCGTATACCTACACACACACACACACACACAGCTCAGTGACTCAATGCAAAGCCTATACTAGCACATGCACCCCCCCCACACACACACCTCACTGTGACTCAATGCACAGCCTATACCAGCATGCACACACACACACACAGCTGTGACTCAGTGCACAGTCTGTACCAGCACATGCACACACACGCATGCACAGCTCTGTGATTCAGTGCACCATCCATACCAGCACATACACACATGCACACGCACCTCACTGTGACTCAATTCTCAGACTCTACCAGCACACACACACACGGCATACTGTGACTCAATGCTCAGCCTATACCAGAACACAGACACACACAAACACGCACTCATACATGGTTCACTGTGACTCAGTGAACCACCGATACCAAGACAAACAGACACACAAACACACATGGCTAACTGTGACTCAGTGCCCAGTCTCTACCGGAACACAAATACACACACACACATACGTAGCTCACAGACTCAATGCACAGCCTGTACTACCACAAACAGCAGGCTCACTGTGACTCAGTGCACAGCCTATACCAGCACAGACACACACACATGGCTCTCTGTGACTCAATGCACTGCCTATAGCAGCACACAAACACACACATGGACATACATGGCTCAGTGCGACACAACGCAGTCCATACCAGTACACACACAAGCCTCACTGTGACTGAATGCACGGCGTATACCTGCACACACACACACACACACAGCTCACTGTGACTCAACGAACGCTCTGTAGCACCACACAAACACACATACAGGCCTCAGTGACTCAATGCAAAGCCCCTACCGGCACACACACACACACACGTAAGTGTGACTCAATGCTTAGCCCATACCTGCGCACACAAACACACACATCTTAAGGTAACTCATGCACATTCCACACCATGAAATACAAAATACAAACACACACACATTCACGGCTCACTCTGACTCAATGCACTGTCCATACGAGCACATACACACACAGCACACACCTCACTGTGACTCAATGATCTGATTATATGAGCACACTCACACACACACACACACAAACACCCCTCACTGTGACTCACTGCACAACCTATACCAGCGTGGACACACACAAACACACATGCTCACTGTGAATAATGCACAGTCTATACGAGCACACACACACACAACTCATTGTGACCCAATGCACACTCTATACCAGCACACACACAGAACTCACTGTGACACAGTGCACAGGCTATATCAGCACGCAGACACACACACACAAGGCTCACTGTGACTCAGTGCACTGTGTGTAGCACCACACACACAAACACACACATACACCTCAGTGAGTCAATGCAAAGCCCATACCAGCACACTCATACACACAGACACACACACACACACACCTTACTGTGTTTCAATGGTCAGCCTATACCAACACACATATACACACCATACTGTGACTCAGTGCACTCTCTGAACCATCACAAAGACACACACACACGCACGGCTCATTGTGACTGAATGCAGCGTCCATACCAGTAAATACACACCACCCATCTGTGACTCAGTGCTCAGACTATTCCACACCCCCCAACACGTCTCATTGTGACTCAACGCACGGCAAATACCAGTCCACACACACAGACACACACATACACAAACACACGGCTCACTGTGACTCAATGCACAGTTTGTATCAACACACACACATACACACCTCCGTGACTCAATGCTCAGCCTGTATCGTCACACACACACATGCATACACAAACACACATACACACACAAGGTTCACTGTGATACAATGCACAGCCTATAGCAGGACACACACACAGACACACGTCACTGTGACACAAAGCACAGCCTATACCAGCACATACACACAAAAACACACTTTACTGTGACTCAATGCACAGCCTATTGCAGCACACACACACACACACACACACACACCGCTCACTGTGACAAAATGCAACACCTATACCAGCATGCAAACATGGCTCACTGTGACTCAATGCACCATCCTTACCTACACACACACACACATGGCTCACTGTGACTCAATGCACAGTTTGTATCAACACACACACATACACACCTCCGTGGCTCAATGCTTAGCCTGTATCGTCACACACACACATGCATACGCAAACACACATACACACACAAGGTTCACTGTGATACAATGCACAGCCTATAGCAGGACACACACACAGACACTCCTCACTGTGACTCAGTGCTCAGACTGTAATAGCCCCCCCCCACACACACACATACACCTCACTGACTCAATGCAAAGCCCATACGAGCACACATGCACACATACACACACCTGATTCAATGCTCCACCCATACCAGTGCACACACACACACCCCGAACTGTGATTCAATGCTCAGCCTATACCAACACACACACATACACACACACCTCATTGTGACTCAATGCACATCTTGTAGCAGCACACACACACACACATGCTGACTGTGACTCAATGCGCCGTCTATACAAGCACACACAACTCATTGTGACTGAGTGCACAGTCAATACCAGCACACACACACACACACACAACTCATTGTGACTCAGTTCACAGCCTATATCACCACTCAAACACACACGCAAGGCTCACTGTGACTCAATGCACAGTCTGTAGCACCACACACACACACACATACACCTCAGTGACTCAATGCAAAGCCCATACCAGCACACACACACACACACACACCTGCTGACTGTGACTCATTGCACAGTCTATACGAGCATACATACACATAACTCATTGTGACTCAATGCACAGTCAATACCAGCACACACACAGACACACATAACTCACTGTGACTCAGTTCACAGCCTATATCAGCACTCAGACACACACACGCAAGGCTCACTGTGACTGAATGCATAGTCTGTAGCACCACACACACACACACCTCAGTGACTCAATGCAATCCCATACCAGCACACACACACACACACACATGCTGACTGTGACTCAATGCACAGTCTATACGAGCACACACACACAGCTCATTGTGACTCAGTGCCCAGTCAATACCAGCACACACAGATACACATAACTCACTGTGACTCAGTGCACAGTCTGTAGCCCGCCCACACACACATCAGTGACTCAATGAAAAGCCCATACCAGCGCGCACACACACACATACACACCTAAACGTGATTCAGTGCTCAGCCTCTACCAGCACACACACAAACACACACACACACATGCTTGGCTCCTTGTGATTCAATGTACATTTCATACCAGCCCAGATACACACAACACATCTCACTGTAACTCAATGCTCAGACTGTACTACCAACACACACAACACACACACACACGGCGCACTATGACTGAAAGCTCAGGCTGTACCAGAACACACACACACACAAACACGCACTCATACATGGCTCACTGTGACTCAATGAACCAGTTATACCATCACACACACACACACACACACAAACACATGGCTCACTGTGACTCAGTGCACAGTGTACACCTTCCCCGACTCCCACACACATGGCTCACTGTGACTCAATGCCCAGCTTATATCATTACACACACACACATACACACATGGCTCACTGTGACTCAATGCACTGCCTAAAGCAGCACAGAAACACGCACATGGACATACATGGCTCACTGTGACACAATGCACAGCCCAAACCACTACACACACAAACCTCACTGTGAGTGAATGCACAGCGTATACTGCACACACATACACAAACACAGAGCTCACTGTGACGCAATGCACAGCCTATACCAGTACACACGCATACACACGTCTCAATTTGACTCAATGAACAGTCTATAGCACCACACAGACACACATACAGGCTTCAGTGACTCAATGCAAAGCCCATTACCCACACCCACACACACACCTAAATGTGACTCAGTGCTCAGCCTGTACCAGCACACACAAACACACTCACCTTACAGTAACTCACGCACATTCCACACCATGAAATACAAACACACACACACACAGATATGCACAGCTCAATGAGACTCAATGCGCTGTCCATAAAAGCAAATACACGCACACAGCACACCTCACTGTGACTCAATGATCTGATTATACCAGCACACTCACACACATACACACACAAACACATGGCTCACTGTGACTCAGTGCACCGTATGCCTGCCCCCAGTCCCAGACACACATGGCTCACTATGAATGAATGCACAGCCTATATCTTCACAACACACACACACACACCCCTCAGGGACTCAATGCAAAGCCCATACCAGCACACACACACGTATACACACACTGAACTGTGACTCAATGCTCAGATTATACCAGCACAGACACAGAAACACATGACTCACTGTAACTCAGTGCAGAGCATATACCAGCACCCGCACACACACGGCTCACTGTGACTCAATGCACAGCCTATAGCAGCACACACACACACACACACATGCTCACTGTGACTCAATGCACAGTCAATACCAGCACACACACACAGACACACATAACTCACTGTGACTCAGTTCACAGCCTATATCAGCACTCACACACACACACACACACATGCTGAGAGTCAATGCACAGTGTATACAAGCACACACACACAACTCATTGTGCCTCAATGCACAATGACTCAATGCACTGTGACTCAATGCACAGTCTGTAGCCCCCCCACACACAACTCAGTGACTCAATGCAAAGCCCATTCCAGCGCACACAGACACACATAAACACACACACACCTCTGATTCAATGCTCAGCCTCTACCAGCACACACACACACACAAACCCACACACACACGCAAGGCTTAATGTGACTCAATGTACATTTCATACCAGCACACACACACACACACACACCACATCTCACTGTAACTCAATGCTCAGACTGTACTACCCCCACACACAACACACACACACGGCACACTGTGACTGAATGCTCAGCCTATAGCAGCCCACACACACACACATGCTCCCTATGACTCAATGCAGTCTATAGGAGCACACACACACACACAAAACTCATTGTGACTCCATGCACAGTCAATACCAGCACACATAGACACACATAACTCATTGTGACTCAGTTCACAGCCTATATCAGCACTCAAACACAAGGCTCACTGTGACTCAATGCACAGTCTGTAGCACCACACAAAAACACACACACATACTCACTGTGACTCAATGCACAGTCTCTACCAGCACACACACACACACATAACTCACTGTGACTCAGTGCACAGGCTATATCATCACACAGACACACACACACAAGGCTGTGACCTAGTGAACAGTCTGTAGCACCACACACACACTCACACATACACCTCAGTGACTCAATGCAAAGCCCATACCAGCACACACAAACACATACACACACCTGTGATTCAATGCTCAGCCTAAACCAGCACACACATACACACACACACACAGCTGTGACTCAATGCACACCCTAGACCACTACGTACACACACACACACATGGCTAATTGTGGCTCAAGAGAGTCCATACCAGCACATACACACACACAACACACCTCACTGTGACTCAATGATCAGACTATACTAGCCCCCCCCCACACACACATACACCTCAGTGACTCAATGCAAAGCCCATACGAGCACACATGCACACATACACACACTTAATTGATTCAGTGGTCCACCCATACCAGTGCAGACACACCCGTGATTCAATGCTCAGCCTATACCAGCACACACACACACACCTCATTGACTCAATGCACAGCCTATAGCAGTACACACACACACACATGCTGTGACTCAATGCACAGTCTGTACGAGCACACACACAGACACACGTAACTCACTGTGACTCAGTTCACAGCCTATATCAGCACTCAGATGTACACACGCAAGGCTCACATGACTCAATGCACAGTCTGTAGCACCACACACACACACACACACACACCTCAGTGAGTCAATACAAAGCCCATAGCAGCACACACACTCCCACACCTGTGATTCAATGCTAAGCCTATAGCAGCACACATATACACACCATACTGTGACTCAGTGCACACTCTACACCATCACAAAGACACACACACACGCACGGCTCATTGTGACTGAATGCACCGTCCATACCAGCACATACACACACACAACACATCTGTCAGTCAATGCTCAGACTGTACAACCCACACACACAACACACGGTGCACTGTGACTCAATGCTCAGCCTATGCCAGAACACACACACACACAAACACACACTCATACATGGCTCACTGTGACTTAGTGAACCACCTATACCATCACACACACAGACACACACAGACACCTCAGTGACTCAATGGAAAGCCCATACCAGCCCCCCACACACACACCTGTGATTCAGTGTGCAGCCTCTACCAGCACACACACACCATACTGTGACTCAACGCACACTCTACACCACCACATACACACACACACATACGCACACATACGCATGCCTCTTTGTGACTCAATGTGCTGTCCATACCAGCACATATACACACACACAACACACCTCACTGTGACTCTATGCTCAGACCATAGTAGCCCCCACCCCACACACACACGGCACACTGTGACTCAATTCTAAGCCTATACCAGCACATACAGAAACACACACACACCCCAGTGACTCAATGCAAAGTCCATACCAGCATACATACACACCTATACGCAGCTAAGTGTGACTCGGTGCTCAGCCTGTACCAGCACACACACAGACACACACGCCACCCACACGGCTCTGTGACTCATTGCGGAGCCTGTACCAGCATAAAATCACGGCTCACTTATCACTCAATGCTTAGTCTGTAGCAGCACACACACACACACACACATAAACACCTCACTGTGAGTCAATGCAAAGCCCATACAGGCACACACACACACACCTGAGTCAATGCAGTCTTTGCCAACACACACACACACACACACACCTGTGAGTCAATGCAGTCTTTACCACCACACACACAGACACACACGCATGGCTCAATGTGACTCAATGCACAGCCTATACCATCACATACACACACAAAGACACACAGGCACGGCTCACTGTTAATCAATGCACAGTCCATACCAACACATACACACACACACAGGCACCTTACTGTAACTAAATTCACATTGTATACCAGCACAGACACACAGAAACATGCATTCACACATGGCTCACTGTGAATCAATGAACCGTCTACACCATCACACACATACAGACACACACACACACGGCTCACTGTGACTCAATGCACTGCCGAAAGCAGCACACAAACACACACAGACATACATGGCTCACTGTGACACAATGCAGTCCATACCAGTACACACACAAGCCTCACTGTGACTGAATGCATGGCGTATACCTGCACACACACACACAGCTCACTGTGACTCAATGCACATTCTATACCATCACACACACACACACACAGGCACAGCTCACTGTGACTCAATGCACAGCCTATAGCAGTACACACACACACACACGTGTCTCAATTTGACTCAATGAATAGTCTTTAGCACCACACAAACACACATACAGGCCTCAGTGACTCTGCAAAGCCCATACCAGCACACACACACACACGTGTGACTCAGTGTTCAGCCTGTACCAGCACACACACACACACCTTACAGTAACTCATGCACATTCCACAACATGAACTACAAACACACACACACACATGCACCACTCACTGTGACTCAATGCTCAGACTCTACCAGCCACCCCTCACCACACACACACCTAACCACGACGCACTGTGACTCAATGCTCTGCCTATACCAGCAATACAGAAACACACACAGACACCTCAGTGACTCAATGCAAAGCCCATACCAGCACACTCACACACACAAACACACGGCTCACTGTGACAGAATGCACAGCTTATGTCTTCACACACACAACCTGATTCAATGCTCAGCGTCTACCAGCACACACACACACACACGCATGGCTCATTGTGACTCAATGTACATTTTATACCAGCACAAACACACACACACCTCACTGTAACTCAATGCTCAGACTGTACTACCCACACACACAACATACACACACACGGTGCACAGTGACTCAATGCTCAGCCTATACCAGAACACACACACACACACAAACAGGCACTCATACATGGCTCACTGTGACTCAGTGAACCACCTATACCATCACACACACATGCGGCTCAATGTGACTCAAAGCCTATACCAGCACACGCACACACTCACAAACACCCCTCTGTGACTCACTGCACAGCCTATACCAGCGCTCACACACACACACACACACACAGCTGTGAATCAATGCACAGTCTATGGTAGCACACATACACACACAAGCACACATGGCTCACTGAGTCAATACACAGCGTATACCTACACACACACACACACACACAGCTCAGTGACTCAATGCAAAGCCTATACTAGCACATGCACCCCCCCCACACACACACCTCACTGTGACTCAATGCACAGCCTATACCAGCATGCACACACACACACACAGCTGTGACTCAGTGCACAGTCTGTACCAGCACATGCACACACACGCATGCACAGCTCTGTGATTCAGTGCACCATCCATACCAGCACATACACACATGCACACGCACCTCACTGTGACTCAATTCTCAGACTCTACCAGCACACACACACACGGCATACTGTGACTCAATGCTCAGCCTATACCAGAACACAGACACACACAAACACGCACTCATACATGGTTCACTGTGACTCAGTGAACCACCGATACCAAGACAAACAGACACACAAACACACATGGCTAACTGTGACTCAGTGCCCAGTCTCTACCGGAACACAAATACACACACACACATACGTAGCTCACAGACTCAATGCACAGCCTGTACTACCACAAACAGCAGGCTCACTGTGACTCAGTGCACAGCCTATACCAGCACAGACACACACACATGGCTCTCTGTGACTCAATGCACTGCCTATAGCAGCACACAAACACACACATGGACATACATGGCTCAGTGCGACACAATGCAGTCCATACCAGTACACACACAAGCCTCACTGTGACTGAATGCACGGCGTATACCTGCACACACACACACACACACAGCTCACTGTGACTCAACGAACGCTCTGTAGCACCACACAAACACACATACAGGCCTCAGTGACTCAATGCAAAGCCCCTACCGGCACACACACACACACACGTAAGTGTGACTCAATGCTTAGCCCATACCTGCGCACACAAACACACACATCTTAAGGTAACTCATGCACATTCCACACCATGAAATACAAAATACAAACACACACACATTCACGGCTCACTCTGACTCAATGCACTGTCCATACGAGCACATACACACACAGCACACACCTCACTGTGACTCAATGATCTGATTATATGAGCACACTCACACACACACACACACAAACACCCCTCACTGTGACTCACTGCACAACCTATACCAGCGTGGACACACACAAACACACATGCTCACTGTGAATAATGCACAGTCTATACGAGCACACACACACACAACTCATTGTGACCCAATGCACACTCTATACCAGCACACACACAGAACTCACTGTGACACAGTGCACAGGCTATATCAGCACGCAGACACACACACACAAGGCTCACTGTGACTCAGTGCACTGTGTGTAGCACCACACACACAAACACACACATACACCTCAGTGAGTCAATGCAAAGCCCATACCAGCACACTCATACACACAGACACACACACACACACACCTTACTGTGTTTCAATGGTCAGCCTATACCAACACACATATACACACCATACTGTGACTCAGTGCACTCTCTGAACCATCACAAAGACACACACACACGCACGGCTCATTGTGACTGAATGCAGCGTCCATACCAGTAAATACACACCACCCATCTGTGACTCAGTGCTCAGACTATTCCACACCCCCCAACACGTCTCATTGTGACTCAACGCACGGCAAATACCAGTCCACACACACAGACACACACATACACAAACACACGGCTCACTGTGACTCAATGCACAGTTTGTATCAACACACACACATACACACCTCCGTGACTCAATGCTCAGCCTGTATCGTCACACACACACATGCATACACAAACACACATACACACACAAGGTTCACTGTGATACAATGCACAGCCTATAGCAGGACACACACACAGACACACGTCACTGTGACACAAAGCACAGCCTATACCAGCACATACACACAAAAACACACTTTACTGTGACTCAATGCACAGCCTATTGCAGCACACACACACACACACACACACACACACCGCTCACTGTGACAAAATGCAACACCTATACCAGCATGCAAACATGGCTCACTGTGACTCAATGCACCATCCTTACCTACACACACACACACATGGCTCACTGTGACTCAATGCACAGTTTGTATCAACACACACACATACACACCTCCGTGGCTCAATGCTTAGCCTGTATCGTCACACACACACATGCATACGCAAACACACATACACACACAAGGTTCACTGTGATACAATGCACAGCCTATAGCAGGACACACACACAGACACTCCTCACTGTGACTCAGTGCTCAGACTGTAATAGCCCCCCCCCACACACACACATACACCTCACTGACTCAATGCAAAGCCCATACGAGCACACATGCACACATACACACACCTGATTCAATGCTCCACCCATACCAGTGCACACACACACACCCCGAACTGTGATTCAATGCTCAGCCTATACCAACACACACACATACACACACACCTCATTGTGACTCAATGCACATCTTGTAGCAGCACACACACACACACATGCTGACTGTGACTCAATGCGCCGTCTATACAAGCACACACAACTCATTGTGACTGAGTGCACAGTCAATACCAGCACACACACACACACACACAACTCATTGTGACTCAGTTCACAGCCTATATCACCACTCAAACACACACGCAAGGCTCACTGTGACTCAATGCACAGTCTGTAGCACCACACACACACACACATACACCTCAGTGACTCAATGCAAAGCCCATACCAGCACACACACACACACACACACCTGCTGACTGTGACTCATTGCACAGTCTATACGAGCATACATACACATAACTCATTGTGACTCAATGCACAGTCAATACCAGCACACACACAGACACACATAACTCACTGTGACTCAGTTCACAGCCTATATCAGCACTCAGACACACACACGCAAGGCTCACTGTGACTGAATGCATAGTCTGTAGCACCACACACACACACACCTCAGTGACTCAATGCAATCCCATACCAGCACACACACACACACACACATGCTGACTGTGACTCAATGCACAGTCTATACGAGCACACACACACAGCTCATTGTGACTCAGTGCCCAGTCAATACCAGCACACACAGATACACATAACTCACTGTGACTCAGTGCACAGTCTGTAGCCCGCCCACACACACATCAGTGACTCAATGAAAAGCCCATACCAGCGCGCACACACACACATACACACCTAAACGTGATTCAGTGCTCAGCCTCTACCAGCACACACACAAACACACACACACACATGCTTGGCTCCTTGTGATTCAATGTACATTTCATACCAGCCCAGATACACACAACACATCTCACTGTAACTCAATGCTCAGACTGTACTACCAACACACACAACACACACACACACGGCGCACTATGACTGAAAGCTCAGGCTGTACCAGAACACACACACACACAAACACGCACTCATACATGGCTCACTGTGACTCAATGAACCAGTTATACCATCACACACACACACACACACACACAAACACATGGCTCACTGTGACTCAGTGCACAGTGTACACCTTCCCCGACTCCCACACACATGGCTCACTGTGACTCAATGCCCAGCTTATATCATTACACACACACACATACACACATGGCTCACTGTGACTCAATGCACTGCCTAAAGCAGCACAGAAACACGCACATGGACATACATGGCTCACTGTGACACAATGCACAGCCCAAACCACTACACACACAAACCTCACTGTGAGTGAATGCACAGCGTATACTGCACACACATACACAAACACAGAGCTCACTGTGACGCAATGCACAGCCTATACCAGTACACACGCATACACACGTCTCAATTTGACTCAATGAACAGTCTATAGCACCACACAGACACACATACAGGCTTCAGTGACTCAATGCAAAGCCCATTACCCACACCCACACACACACCTAAATGTGACTCAGTGCTCAGCCTGTACCAGCACACACAAACACACTCACCTTACAGTAACTCACGCACATTCCACACCATGAAATACAAACACACACACACACAGATATGCACAGCTCAATGAGACTCAATGCGCTGTCCATAAAAGCAAATACACGCACACAGCACACCTCACTGTGACTCAATGATCTGATTATACCAGCACACTCACACACATACACACACAAACACATGGCTCACTGTGACTCAGTGCACCGTATGCCTGCCCCCAGTCCCAGACACACATGGCTCACTATGAATGAATGCACAGCCTATATCTTCACAACACACACACACACACCCCTCAGGGACTCAATGCAAAGCCCATACCAGCACACACACACGTATACACACACTGAACTGTGACTCAATGCTCAGATTATACCAGCACAGACACAGAAACACATGACTCACTGTAACTCAGTGCAGAGCATATACCAGCACCCGCACACACACGGCTCACTGTGACTCAATGCACAGCCTATAGCAGCACACACACACACACACACATGCTCACTGTGACTCAATGCACAGTCAATACCAGCACACACACACAGACACACATAACTCACTGTGACTCAGTTCACAGCCTATATCAGCACTCACACACACACACACACACATGCTGAGAGTCAATGCACAGTGTATACAAGCACACACACACAACTCATTGTGCCTCAATGCACAATGACTCAATGCACTGTGACTCAATGCACAGTCTGTAGCCCCCCCACACACAACTCAGTGACTCAATGCAAAGCCCATTCCAGCGCACACAGACACACATAAACACACACACACCTCTGATTCAATGCTCAGCCTCTACCAGCACACACACACACACAAACCCACACACACACGCAAGGCTTAATGTGACTCAATGTACATTTCATACCAGCACACACACACACACACACACACCACATCTCACTGTAACTCAATGCTCAGACTGTACTACCCCCACACACAACACACACACACGGCACACTGTGACTGAATGCTCAGCCTATAGCAGCCCACACACACACACATGCTCCCTATGACTCAATGCAGTCTATAGGAGCACACACACACACACAAAACTCATTGTGACTCCATGCACAGTCAATACCAGCACACATAGACACACATAACTCATTGTGACTCAGTTCACAGCCTATATCAGCACTCAAACACAAGGCTCACTGTGACTCAATGCACAGTCTGTAGCACCACACAAAAACACACACACATACTCACTGTGACTCAATGCACAGTCTCTACCAGCACACACACACACACATAACTCACTGTGACTCAGTGCACAGGCTATATCATCACACAGACACACACACACAAGGCTGTGACCTAGTGAACAGTCTGTAGCACCACACACACACTCACACATACACCTCAGTGACTCAATGCAAAGCCCATACCAGCACACACAAACACATACACACACCTGTGATTCAATGCTCAGCCTAAACCAGCACACACATACACACACACACACAGCTGTGACTCAATGCACACCCTAGACCACTACGTACACACACACACACATGGCTAATTGTGGCTCAAGAGAGTCCATACCAGCACATACACACACACAACACACCTCACTGTGACTCAATGATCAGACTATACTAGCCCCCCCCCACACACATACACCTCAGTGACTCAATGCAAAGCCCATACGAGCACACATGCACACATACACACACTTAATTGATTCAGTGGTCCACCCATACCAGTGCAGACACACCCGTGATTCAATGCTCAGCCTATACCAGCACACACACACACACCTCATTGACTCAATGCACAGCCTATAGCAGTACACACACACACACATGCTGTGACTCAATGCACAGTCTGTACGAGCACACACACAGACACACGTAACTCACTGTGACTCAGTTCACAGCCTATATCAGCACTCAGATGTACACACGCAAGGCTCACATGACTCAATGCACAGTCTGTAGCACCACACACACACACACACACACACACCTCAGTGAGTCAATACAAAGCCCATAGCAGCACACACACTCCCACACCTGTGATTCAATGCTAAGCCTATAGCAGCACACATATACACACCATACTGTGACTCAGTGCACACTCTACACCATCACAAAGACACACACACACGCACGGCTCATTGTGACTGAATGCACCGTCCATACCAGCACATACACACACACAACACATCTGTCAGTCAATGCTCAGACTGTACAACCCACACACACAACACACGGTGCACTGTGACTCAATGCTCAGCCTATGCCAGAACACACACACACACAAACACACACTCATACATGGCTCACTGTGACTTAGTGAACCACCTATACCATCACACACACAGACACACACAGACACCTCAGTGACTCAATGGAAAGCCCATACCAGCCCCCCCCACACACACCTGTGATTCAGTGTGCAGCCTCTACCAGCACACACACACCATACTGTGACTCAACGCACACTCTACACCACCACATACACACACACACATACGCACACATACGCATGCCTCTTTGTGACTCAATGTGCTGTCCATACCAGCACATATACACACACACAACACACCTCACTGTGACTCTATGCTCAGACCATAGTAGCCCCCACCCCACACACACACGGCACACTGTGACTCAATTCTAAGCCTATACCAGCACATACAGAAACACACACACACCCCAGTGACTCAATGCAAAGTCCATACCAGCATACATACACACATATACGCAGCTAAGTGTGACTCGGTGCTCAGCCTGTACCAGCACACACACAGACACACACGCCACCCACGCGGCTCTGTGACTCATTGCGGAGCCTGTACCAGCATAAAATCACGGCTCACTTATCACTCAATGCTTAGTCTGTAGCAGCACACACACACACACACACATAAACACCTCACTGTGAGTCAATGCAAAGCCCATACAGGCACACACACACACACCTGAGTCAATGCAGTCTTTGCCAACACACACACACACACACACACCTGTGAGTCAATGCAGTCTTTACCACCACACACACAGACACACACGCATGGCTCAATGTGACTCAATGCACAGCCTATACCATCACATACACACACAAAGACACACAGGCACGGCTCACTGTTAATCAATGCACAGTCCATACCAACACATACACACACACACAGGCACCTTACTGTAACTAAATTCACATTGTATACCAGCACAGACACACAGAAACATGCATTCACACATGGCTCACTGTGAATCAATGAACCGTCTACACCATCACACACATACAGACACACACACACACGGCTCACTGTGACTCAATGCACTGCCGAAAGCAGCACACAAACACACACAGACATACATGGCTCACTGTGACACAATGCAGTCCATACCAGTACACACACAAGCCTCACTGTGACTGAATGCATGGCGTATACCTGCACACACACACACAGCTCACTGTGACTCAATGCACATTCTATACCATCACACACACACACACACAGGCACAGCTCACTGTGACTCAATGCACAGCCTATAGCAGTACACACACACACACACGTGTCTCAATTTGACTCAATGAATAGTCTTTAGCACCACACAAACACACATACAGGCCTCAGTGACTCTGCAAAGCCCATACCAGCACACACACACACACGTGTGACTCAGTGTTCAGCCTGTACCAGCACACACACACACACCTTACAGTAACTCATGCACATTCCACAACATGAACTACAAACACACACACACACATGCACCACTCACTGTGACTCAATGCTCAGACTCTACCAGCCACCCCTCACCACACACACACCTAACCACGACGCACTGTGACTCAATGCTCTGCCTATACCAGCAATACAGAAACACACACAGACACCTCAGTGACTCAATGCAAAGCCCATACCAGCACACTCACACACACAAACACACGGCTCACTGTGACAGAATGCACAGCTTATGTCTTCACACACACAACCTGATTCAATGCTCAGCGTCTACCAGCACACACACACACACACGCATGGCTCATTGTGACTCAATGTACATTTTATACCAGCACAAACACACACACACCTCACTGTAACTCAATGCTCAGACTGTACTACCCACACACACAACATACACACACACGGTGCACAGTGACTCAATGCTCAGCCTATACCAGAACACACACACACACACAAACAGGCACTCATACATGGCTCACTGTGACTCAGTGAACCACCTATACCATCACACACACATGCGGCTCAATGTGACTCAAAGCCTATACCAGCACACGCACACACTCACAAACACCCCTCTGTGACTCACTGCACAGCCTATACCAGCGCTCACACACACACACACACACACAGCTGTGAATCAATGCACAGTCTATGGTAGCACACATACACACACAAGCACACATGGCTCACTGAGTCAATACACAGCGTATACCTACACACACACACACACACACAGCTCAGTGACTCAATGCAAAGCCTATACTAGCACATGCACCCCCCCCACACACACACCTCACTGTGACTCAATGCACAGCCTATACCAGCATGCACACACACACACACAGCTGTGACTCAGTGCACAGTCTGTACCAGCACATGCACACACACGCATGCACAGCTCTGTGATTCAGTGCACCATCCATACCAGCACATACACACATGCACACGCACCTCACTGTGACTCAATTCTCAGACTCTACCAGCACACACACACACGGCATACTGTGACTCAATGCTCAGCCTATACCAGAACACAGACACACACAAACACGCACTCATACATGGTTCACTGTGACTCAGTGAACCACCGATACCAAGACAAACAGACACACAAACACACATGGCTAACTGTGACTCAGTGCCCAGTCTCTACCGGAACACAAATACACACACACACATACGTAGCTCACAGACTCAATGCACAGCCTGTACTACCACAAACAGCAGGCTCACTGTGACTCAGTGCACAGCCTATACCAGCACAGACACACACACATGGCTCTCTGTGACTCAATGCACTGCCTATAGCAGCACACAAACACACACATGGACATACATGGCTCAGTGCGACACAATGCAGTCCATACCAGTACACACACAAGCCTCACTGTGACTGAATGCACGGCGTATACCTGCACACACACACACACACACAGCTCACTGTGACTCAACGAACGCTCTGTAGCACCACACAAACACACATACAGGCCTCAGTGACTCAATGCAAAGCCCCTACCGGCACACACACACACACACGTAAGTGTGACTCAATGCTTAGCCCATACCTGCGCACACAAACACACACATCTTAAGGTAACTCATGCACATTCCACACCATGAAATACAAAATACAAACACACACACATTCACGGCTCACTCTGACTCAATGCACTGTCCATACGAGCACATACACACACAGCACACACCTCACTGTGACTCAATGATCTGATTATATGAGCACACTCACACACACACACACACAAACACCCCTCACTGTGACTCACTGCACAACCTATACCAGCGTGGACACACACAAACACACATGCTCACTGTGAATAATGCACAGTCTATACGAGCACACACACACACAACTCATTGTGACCCAATGCACACTCTATACCAGCACACACACAGAACTCACTGTGACACAGTGCACAGGCTATATCAGCACGCAGACACACACACACAAGGCTCACTGTGACTCAGTGCACTGTGTGTAGCACCACACACACAAACACACACATACACCTCAGTGAGTCAATGCAAAGCCCATACCAGCACACTCATACACACAGACACACACACACACACACCTTACTGTGTTTCAATGGTCAGCCTATACCAACACACATATACACACCATACTGTGACTCAGTGCACTCTCTGAACCATCACAAAGACACACACACACGCACGGCTCATTGTGACTGAATGCAGCGTCCATACCAGTAAATACACACCACCCATCTGTGACTCAGTGCTCAGACTATTCCACACCCCCCAACACGTCTCATTGTGACTCAACGCACGGCAAATACCAGTCCACACACACAGACACACACATACACAAACACACGGCTCACTGTGACTCAATGCACAGTTTGTATCAACACACACACATACACACCTCCGTGACTCAATGCTCAGCCTGTATCGTCACACACACACATGCATACACAAACACACATACACACACAAGGTTCACTGTGATACAATGCACAGCCTATAGCAGGACACACACACAGACACACGTCACTGTGACACAAAGCACAGCCTATACCAGCACATACACACAAAAACACACTTTACTGTGACTCAATGCACAGCCTATTGCAGCACACACACACACACACACACACACACCGCTCACTGTGACAAAATGCAACACCTATACCAGCATGCAAACATGGCTCACTGTGACTCAATGCACCATCCTTACCTACACACACACACACATGGCTCACTGTGATTCAATGCACAGTTTGTATCAACACACACACATACACACCTCCGTGGCTCAATGCTTAGCCTGTATCGTCACACACACACATGCATACGCAAACACACATACACACACAAGGTTCACTGTGATACAATGCACAGCCTATAGCAGGACACACACACAGACACTCCTCACTGTGACTCAGTGCTCAGACTGTAATAGCCCCCCCCCACACACACACATACACCTCACTGACTCAATGCAAAGCCCATACGAGCACACATGCACACATACACACACCTGATTCAATGCTCCACCCATACCAGTGCACACACACACACCCCGAACTGTGATTCAATGCTCAGCCTATACCAACACACACACATACACACACACCTCATTGTGACTCAATGCACATCTTGTAGCAGCACACACACACACACATGCTGACTGTGACTCAATGCGCCGTCTATACAAGCACACACAACTCATTGTGACTGAGTGCACAGTCAATACCAGCACACACACACACACACACAACTCATTGTGACTCAGTTCACAGCCTATATCACCACTCAAACACACACGCAAGGCTCACTGTGACTCAATGCACAGTCTGTAGCACCACACACACACACACATACACCTCAGTGACTCAATGCAAAGCCCATACCAGCACACACACACACACACACACCTGCTGACTGTGACTCATTGCACAGTCTATACGAGCATACATACACATAACTCATTGTGACTCAATGCACAGTCAATACCAGCACACACACAGACACACATAACTCACTGTGACTCAGTTCACAGCCTATATCAGCACTCAGACACACACACGCAAGGCTCACTGTGACTCAATGCATAGTCTGTAGCACCACACACACACACACCTCAGTGACTCAATGCAATCCCATACCAGCACACACACACACACACATGCTGACTGTGACTCAATGCACAGTCTATACGAGCACACACACACAGCTCATTGTGACTCAGTGCCCAGTCAATACCAGCACACACAGATACATATAACTCACTGTGACTCAGTGCACAGTCTGTAGCCCGCCCACACACACATCAGTGACTCAATGAAAAGCCCATACCAGCGCGCACACACACACATACACACCTAAACGTGATTCAGTGCTCAGCCTCTACCAGCACACACACAAACACACACACACACATGCTTGGCTCCTTGTGATTCAATGTACATTTCATACCAGCACAGATACACACAACACATCTCACTGTAACTCAATGCTCAGACTGTACTACCAACACACACAACACACACACACACGGCGCACTATGACTGAAAGCTCAGGCTGTACCAGAACACACACACACACAAACACGCACTCATACATGGCTCACTGTGACTCAATGAACCAGTTATACCATCACACACACACACACACACACACAAACACACGGCTCACTGTGACTCAGTGCACAGTGTACACCTTCCCCGACTCCCACACACATGGCTCACTGTGACTCAATGCCCAGCTTATATCATTACACACACACACATACACACATGGCTCACTGTGACTCAATGCACTGCCTAAAGCAGCACAGAAACACGCACATGGACATACATGGCTCACTGTGACACAATGCACAGCCCAAACCACTACACACACAAACCTCACTGTGAGTGAATGCACAGCGTATACTGCACACACATACACAAACACAGAGCTCACTGTGACGCAATGCACAGCCTATACCAGTACACACGCATACACACGTCTCAATTTGACTCAATGAACAGTCTATAGCACCACACAGACACACATACAGGCTTCAGTGACTCAATGCAAAGCCCATTACCCACACCCACACACACACCTAAATGTGACTCAGTGCTCAGCCTGTACCAGCACACACAAACACACTCACCTTACAGTAACTCACGCACATTCCACACCATGAAATACAAACACACACACACACAGATATGCACAGCTCAATGAGACTCAATGCGCTGTCCATAAAAGCAAATACACGCACACAGCACACCTCACTGTGACTCAATGATCTGATTATACCAGCACACTCACACACATACACACACAAACACATGGCTCACTGTGACTCAGTGCACCATATGCCTGCCCCCAGTCCCAGACACACATGGCTCACTATGAATGAATGCACAGCCTATATCTTCACAACACACACACACACACCCCTCAGGGACTCAATGCAAAGCCCATACCAGCACACACACACGTATACACACACTGAACTGTGACTCAATGCTCAGATTATACCAGCACAGACACAGAAACACATGACTCACTGTAACTCAGTGCAGAGCATATACCAGCACCCGCACACACACGGCTCACTGTGACTCAATGCACAGCCTATAGCAGCACACACACACACACACACATGCTCACTGTGACTCAATGCACAGTCAATACCAGCACACACACACAGACACACATAACTCACTGTGACTCAGTTCACAGCCTATATCAGCACTCACACACACACACACACACATGCTGAGAGTCAATGCACAGTGTATACAAGCACACACACACAACTCATTGTGCCTCAATGCACAATGACTCAATGCACTGTGACTCAATGCACAGTCTGTAGCCCCCCCACACACAACTCAGTGACTCAATGCAAAGCCCATTCCAGCGCACACAGACACACATAAACACACACACACCTCTGATTCAATGCTCAGCCTCTACCAGCACACACACACACACAAACCCACACACACACGCAAGGCTTAATGTGACTCAATGTACATTTCATACCAGCACACACACACACACACACACCACATCTCACTGTAACTCAATGCTCAGACTGTACTACCCCCACACACAACACACACACACGGCACACTGTGACTGAATGCTCAGCCTATAGCAGCCCACACACACACACATGCTCCCTATGACTCAATGCAGTCTATAGGAGCACACACACACACACAAAACTCATTGTGACTCCATGCACAGTCAATACCAGCACACATAGACACACATAACTCATTGTGACTCAGTTCACAGCCTATATCAGCACTCAAACACAAGGCTCACTGTGACTCAATGCACAGTCTGTAGCACCACACAAAAACACACACACATACTCACTGTGACTCAATGCACAGTCTCTACCAGCACACACACACACACATAACTCACTGTGACTCAGTGCACAGGCTATATCATCACACAGACACACACACACAAGGCTGTGACCTAGTGAACAGTCTGTAGCACCACACACACACTCACACATACACCTCAGTGACTCAATGCAAAGCCCATACCAGCACACACAAACACATACACACACCTGTGATTCAATGCTCAGCCTAAACCAGCACACACATACACACACACACACAGCTGTGACTCAATGCACACCCTAGACCACTACGTACACACACACACACATGGCTAATTGTGGCTCAAGAGAGTCCATACCAGCACATACACACACACAACACACCTCACTGTGACTCAATGATCAGACTATACTAGCCCCCCCACACACACACATACACCTCAGTGACTCAATGCAAAGCCCATACGAGCACACATGCACACATACACACACTTAATTGATTCAGTGGTCCACCCATACCAGTGCAGACACACCCGTGATTCAATGCTCAGCCTATACCAGCACACACACACACACCTCATTGACTCAATGCACAGCCTATAGCAGTACACACACACACACATGCTGTGACTCAATGCACAGTCTGTACGAGCACACACACAGACACACGTAACTCACTGTGACTCAGTTCACAGCCTATATCAGCACTCAGATGTACACACGCAAGGCTCACATGACTCAATGCACAGTCTGTAGCACCACACACACACACACACACACACCTCAGTGAGTCAATACAAAGCCCATAGCAGCACACACACTCCCACACCTGTGATTCAATGCTAAGCCTATAGCAGCACACATATACACACCATACTGTGACTCAGTGCACACTCTACACCATCACAAAGACACACACACACGCACGGCTCATTGTGACTGAATGCACCGTCCATACCAGCACATACACACACACAACACATCTGTCAGTCAATGCTCAGACTGTACAACCCACACACACAACACACGGTGCACTGTGACTCAATGCTCAGCCTATGCCAGAACACACACACACACAAACACACACTCATACATGGCTCACTGTGACTTAGTGAACCACCTATACCATCACACACACAGACACACACAGACACCTCAGTGACTCAATGGAAAGCCCATACCAGCCCCCCACACACACACCTGTGATTCAGTGTGCAGCCTCTACCAGCACACACACACCATACTGTGACTCAACGCACACTCTACACCACCACATACACACACACACATACGCACACATACGCATGCCTCTTTGTGACTCAATGTGCTGTCCATACCAGCACATATACACACACACAACACACCTCACTGTGACTCTATGCTCAGACCATAGTAGCCCCCACCCCACACACACACGGCACACTGTGACTCAATTCTAAGCCTATACCAGCACATACAGAAACACACACACACCCCAGTGACTCAATGCAAAGTCCATACCAGCATACATACACACCTATACGCAGCTAAGTGTGACTCGGTGCTCAGCCTGTACCAGCACACACACAGACACACACGCCACCCACACGGCTCTGTGACTCATTGCGGAGCCTGTACCAGCATAAAATCACGGCTCACTTATCACTCAATGCTTAGTCTGTAGCAGCACACACACACACACACACATAAACACCTCACTGTGAGTCAATGCAAAGCCCATACAGGCACACACACACACACCTGAGTCAATGCAGTCTTTGCCAACACACACACACACACACACACACACACCTGTGAGTCAATGCAGTCTTTACCAACACACACACACACACACACACCTGTGAGTCAATGCAGTCTTTACCACCACACACACAGACACACACGCATGGCTCAATGTGACTCAATGCACAGCCTATACCATCACATACACACTCAAAGACACACAGGCACGGCTCACTGTTAATCAATGCACAGTCCATACCAACACATACACACACACACAGGCACCTTACTGTAACTAAATTCACATTGTATACCAGCACAGACACACAGAAACATGCATTCACACATGGCTCACTGTGAATCAATGAACCGTCTACACCATCACACACATACAGACACACACACACACGGCTCACTGTGACTCAATGCACTGCCGAAAGCAGCACACAAACACACACAGACATACATGGCTCACTGTGACACAATGCAGTCCATACCAGTACACACACAAGCCTCACTGTGACTGAATGCATGGCGTATACCTGCACACACACACACAGCTCACTGTGACTCAATGCACATTCTATACCATCACACACACACACACACAGGCACAGCTCACTGTGACTCAATGCACAGCCTATAGCAGTACACACACACACACACGTGTCTCAATTTGACTCAATGAATAGTCTTTAGCACCACACAAACACACATACAGGCCTCAGTGACTCTGCAAAGCCCATACCAGCACACACACACACACGTGTGACTCAGTGTTCAGCCTGTACCAGCACACACACACACACCTTACAGTAACTCATGCACATTCCACAACATGAACTACAAACACACACACACACATGCACCACTCACTGTGACTCAATGCTCAGACTCTACCAGCCACCCCTCACCACACACACACCTAACCACGACGCACTGTGACTCAATGCTCTGCCTATACCAGCAATACAGAAACACACACAGACACCTCAGTGACTCAATGCAAAGCCCATACCAGCACACTCACACACACAAACACACGGCTCACTGTGACAGAATGCACAGCTTATGTCTTCACACACACAACCTGATTCAATGCTCAGCGTCTACCAGCACACACACACACACACGCATGGCTCATTGTGACTCAATGTACATTTTATACCAGCACAAACACACACACACCTCACTGTAACTCAATGCTCAGACTGTACTACCCACACACACAACATACACACACACGGTGCACAGTGACTCAATGCTCAGCCTATACCAGAACACACACACACACACAAACAGGCACTCATACATGGCTCACTGTGACTCAGTGAACCACCTATACCATCACACACACATGCGGCTCAATGTGACTCAAAGCCTATACCAGCACACGCACACACTCACAAACACCCCTCTGTGACTCACTGCACAGCCTATACCAGCGCTCACACACACACACACACACACAGCTGTGAATCAATGCACAGTCTATGGTAGCACACATACACACACAAGCACACATGGCTCACTGAGTCAATACACAGCGTATACCTACACACACACACACACACACAGCTCAGTGACTCAATGCAAAGCCTATACTAGCACATGCACCCCCCCCACACACACACCTCACTGTGACTCAATGCACAGCCTATACCAGCATGCACACACACACACACAGCTGTGACTCAGTGCACAGTCTGTACCAGCACATGCACACACACGCATGCACAGCTCTGTGATTCAGTGCACCATCCATACCAGCACATACACACATGCACACGCACCTCACTGTGACTCAATTCTCAGACTCTACCAGCACACACACACACGGCATACTGTGACTCAATGCTCAGCCTATACCAGAACACAGACACACACAAACACGCACTCATACATGGTTCACTGTGACTCAGTGAACCACCGATACCAAGACAAACAGACACACAAACACACATGGCTAACTGTGACTCAGTGCCCAGTCTCTACCGGAACACAAATACACACACACACATACGTAGCTCACAGACTCAATGCACAGCCTGTACTACCACAAACAGCAGGCTCACTGTGACTCAGTGCACAGCCTATACCAGCACAGACACACACACATGGCTCTCTGTGACTCAATGCACTGCCTATAGCAGCACACAAACACACACATGGACATACATGGCTCAGTGCGACACAATGCAGTCCATACCAGTACACACACAAGCCTCACTGTGACTGAATGCACGGCGTATACCTGCACACACACACACACACACAGCTCACTGTGACTCAACGAACGCTCTGTAGCACCACACAAACACACATACAGGCCTCAGTGACTCAATGCAAAGCCCCTACCGGCACACACACACACACACGTAAGTGTGACTCAATGCTTAGCCCATACCTGCGCACACAAACACACACATCTTAAGGTAACTCATGCACATTCCACACCATGAAATACAAAATACAAACACACACACATTCACGGCTCACTCTGACTCAATGCACTGTC
The DNA here is from genome assembly GCF_964165515.1 of Mesoplodon bidens. Classification (NCBI taxonomy): domain Eukaryota; kingdom Metazoa; phylum Chordata; class Mammalia; order Artiodactyla; family Ziphiidae; genus Mesoplodon; species Mesoplodon bidens. Next base: position 134,683,190 of record NC_138163.1, read on the forward strand.
CATACGAGCACATACACACACAGCACACACCTCACTGTGACTCAATGATCTGATTATATGAGCACACTCACACACACACACACACAAACACCCCTCACTGTGACTCACTGCACAACCTATACCAGCGTGGACACACACAAACACACATGCTCACTGTGAATAATGCACAGTCTATACGAGCACACACACACACAACTCATTGTGACCCAATGCACACTCTATACCAGCACACACACAGAACTCACTGTGACACAGTGCACAGGCTATATCAGCACGCAGACACACACACACAAGGCTCACTGTGACTCAGTGCACTGTGTGTAGCACCACACACACAAACACACACATACACCTCAGTGAGTCAATGCAAAGCCCATACCAGCACACTCATACACACAGACACACACACACACACACCTTACTGTGTTTCAATGGTCAGCCTATACCAACACACATATACACACCATACTGTGACTCAGTGCACTCTCTGAACCATCACAAAGACACACACACACGCACGGCTCATTGTGACTGAATGCAGCGTCCATACCAGTAAATACACACCACCCATCTGTGACTCAGTGCTCAGACTATTCCACACCCCCCAACACGTCTCATTGTGACTCAACGCACGGCAAATACCAGTCCACACACACAGACACACACATACACAAACACACGGCTCACTGTGACTCAATGCACAGTTTGTATCAACACACACACATACACACCTCCGTGACTCAATGCTCAGCCTGTATCGTCACACACACACATGCATACACAAACACACATACACACACAAGGTTCACTGTGATACAATGCACAGCCTATAGCAGGACACACACACAGACACACGTCACTGTGACACAAAGCACAGCCTATACCAGCACATACACACAAAAACACACTTTACTGTGACTCAATGCACAGCCTATTGCAGCACACACACACACACACACACACACACCGCTCACTGTGACAAAATGCAACACCTATACCAGCATGCAAACATGGCTCACTGTGACTCAATGCACCATCCTTACCTACACACACACACACATGGCTCACTGTGATTCAATGCACAGTTTGTATCAACACACACACATACACACCTCCGTGGCTCAATGCTTAGCCTGTATCGTCACACACACACATGCATACGCAAACACACATACACACACAAGGTTCACTGTGATACAATGCACAGCCTATAGCAGGACACACACACAGACACTCCTCACTGTGACTCAGTGCTCAGACTGTAATAGCCCCCCCCCACACACACACATACACCTCACTGACTCAATGCAAAGCCCATACGAGCACACATGCACACATACACACACCTGATTCAATGCTCCACCCATACCAGTGCACACACACACACCCCGAACTGTGATTCAATGCTCAGCCTATACCAACACACACACATACACACACACCTCATTGTGACTCAATGCACATCTTGTAGCAGCACACACACACACACATGCTGACTGTGACTCAATGCGCCGTCTATACAAGCACACACAACTCATTGTGACTGAGTGCACAGTCAATACCAGCACACACACACACACACACAACTCATTGTGACTCAGTTCACAGCCTATATCACCACTCAAACACACACGCAAGGCTCACTGTGACTCAATGCACAGTCTGTAGCACCACACACACACACACATACACCTCAGTGACTCAATGCAAAGCCCATACCAGCACACACACACACACACACACCTGCTGACTGTGACTCATTGCACAGTCTATACGAGCATACATACACATAACTCATTGTGACTCAATGCACAGTCAATACCAGCACACACACAGACACACATAACTCACTGTGACTCAGTTCACAGCCTATATCAGCACTCAGACACACACACGCAAGGCTCACTGTGACTCAATGCATAGTCTGTAGCACCACACACACACACACCTCAGTGACTCAATGCAATCCCATACCAGCACACACACACACACACATGCTGACTGTGACTCAATGCACAGTCTATACGAGCACACACACACAGCTCATTGTGACTCAGTGCCCAGTCAATACCAGCACACACAGATACATATAACTCACTGTGACTCAGTGCACAGTCTGTAGCCCGCCCACACACACATCAGTGACTCAATGAAAAGCCCATACCAGCGCGCACACACACACATACACACCTAAACGTGATTCAGTGCTCAGCCTCTACCAGCACACACACAAACACACACACACACATGCTTGGCTCCTTGTGATTCAATGTACATTTCATACCAGCACAGATACACACAACACATCTCACTGTAACTCAATGCTCAGACTGTACTACCAACACACACAACACACACACACACGGCGCACTATGACTGAAAGCTCAGGCTGTACCAGAACACACACACACACAAACACGCACTCATACATGGCTCACTGTGACTCAATGAACCAGTTATACCATCACACACACACACACACACACACAAACACACGGCTCACTGTGACTCAGTGCACAGTGTACACCTTCCCCGACTCCCACACACATGGCTCACTGTGACTCAATGCCCAGCTTATATCATTACACACACACACATACACACATGGCTCACTGTGACTCAATGCACTGCCTAAAGCAGCACAGAAACACGCACATGGACATACATGGCTCACTGTGACACAATGCACAGCCCAAACCACTACACACACAAACCTCACTGTGAGTGAATGCACAGCGTATACTGCACACACATACACAAACACAGAGCTCACTGTGACGCAATGCACAGCCTATACCAGTACACACGCATACACACGTCTCAATTTGACTCAATGAACAGTCTATAGCACCACACAGACACACATACAGGCTTCAGTGACTCAATGCAAAGCCCATTACCCACACCCACACACACACCTAAATGTGACTCAGTGCTCAGCCTGTACCAGCACACACAAACACACTCACCTTACAGTAACTCACGCACATTCCACACCATGAAATACAAACACACACACACACAGATATGCACAGCTCAATGAGACTCAATGCGCTGTCCATAAAAGCAAATACACGCACACAGCACACCTCACTGTGACTCAATGATCTGATTATACCAGCACACTCACACACATACACACACAAACACATGGCTCACTGTGACTCAGTGCACCATATGCCTGCCCCCAGTCCCAGACACACATGGCTCACTATGAATGAATGCACAGCCTATATCTTCACAACACACACACACACACCCCTCAGGGACTCAATGCAAAGCCCATACCAGCACACACACACGTATACACACACTGAACTGTGACTCAATGCTCAGATTATACCAGCACAGACACAGAAACACATGACTCACTGTAACTCAGTGCAGAGCATATACCAGCACCCGCACACACACGGCTCACTGTGACTCAATGCACAGCCTATAGCAGCACACACACACACACACACATGCTCACTGTGACTCAATGCACAGTCAATACCAGCACACACACACAGACACACATAACTCACTGTGACTCAGTTCACAGCCTATATCAGCACTCACACACACACACACACACATGCTGAGAGTCAATGCACAGTGTATACAAGCACACACACACAACTCATTGTGCCTCAATGCACAATGACTCAATGCACTGTGACTCAATGCACAGTCTGTAGCCCCCCCACACACAACTCAGTGACTCAATGCAAAGCCCATTCCAGCGCACACAGACACACATAAACACACACACACCTCTGATTCAATGCTCAGCCTCTACCAGCACACACACACACACAAACCCACACACACACGCAAGGCTTAATGTGACTCAATGTACATTTCATACCAGCACACACACACACACACACACCACATCTCACTGTAACTCAATGCTCAGACTGTACTACCCCCACACACAACACACACACACGGCACACTGTGACTGAATGCTCAGCCTATAGCAGCCCACACACACACACATGCTCCCTATGACTCAATGCAGTCTATAGGAGCACACACACACACACAAAACTCATTGTGACTCCATGCACAGTCAATACCAGCACACATAGACACACATAACTCATTGTGACTCAGTTCACAGCCTATATCAGCACTCAAACACAAGGCTCACTGTGACTCAATGCACAGTCTGTAGCACCACACAAAAACACACACACATACTCACTGTGACTCAATGCACAGTCTCTACCAGCACACACACACACACATAACTCACTGTGACTCAGTGCACAGGCTATATCATCACACAGACACACACACACAAGGCTGTGACCTAGTGAACAGTCTGTAGCACCACACACACACTCACACATACACCTCAGTGACTCAATGCAAAGCCCATACCAGCACACACAAACACATACACACACCTGTGATTCAATGCTCAGCCTAAACCAGCACACACATACACACACACACACAGCTGTGACTCAATGCACACCCTAGACCACTACGTACACACACACACACATGGCTAATTGTGGCTCAAGAGAGTCCATACCAGCACATACACACACACAACACACCTCACTGTGACTCAATGATCAGACTATACTAGCCCCCCCCCACACACACATACACCTCAGTGACTCAATGCAAAGCCCATACGAGCACACATGCACACATACACACACTTAATTGATTCAGTGGTCCACCCATACCAGTGCAGACACACCCGTGATTCAATGCTCAGCCTATACCAGCACACACACACACACCTCATTGACTCAATGCACAGCCTATAGCAGTACACACACACACACATGCTGTGACTCAATGCACAGTCTGTACGAGCACACACACAGACACACGTAACTCACTGTGACTCAGTTCACAGCCTATATCAGCACTCAGATGTACACACGCAAGGCTCACATGACTCAATGCACAGTCTGTAGCACCACACACACACACACACACACACCTCAGTGAGTCAATACAAAGCCCATAGCAGCACACACACTCCCACACCTGTGATTCAATGCTAAGCCTATAGCAGCACACATATACACACCATACTGTGACTCAGTGCACACTCTACACCATCACAAAGACACACACACACGCACGGCTCATTGTGACTGAATGCACCGTCCATACCAGCACATACACACACACAACACATCTGTCAGTCAATGCTCAGACTGTACAACCCACACACACAACACACGGTGCACTGTGACTCAATGCTCAGCCTATGCCAGAACACACACACACACAAACACACACTCATACATGGCTCACTGTGACTTAGTGAACCACCTATACCATCACACACACAGACACACACAGACACCTCAGTGACTCAATGGAAAGCCCATACCAGCCCCCCACACACACACCTGTGATTCAGTGTGCAGCCTCTACCAGCACACACACACCATACTGTGACTCAACGCACACTCTACACCACCACATACACACACACACATACGCACACATACGCATGCCTCTTTGTGACTCAATGTGCTGTCCATACCAGCACATATACACACACACAACACACCTCACTGTGACTCTATGCTCAGACCATAGTAGCCCCCACCCCACACACACACGGCACACTGTGACTCAATTCTAAGCCTATACCAGCACATACAGAAACACACACACACCCCAGTGACTCAATGCAAAGTCCATACCAGCATACATACACACCTATACGCAGCTAAGTGTGACTCGGTGCTCAGCCTGTACCAGCACACACACAGACACACACGCCACCCACACGGCTCTGTGACTCATTGCGGAGCCTGTACCAGCATAAAATCACGGCTCACTTATCACTCAATGCTTAGTCTGTAGCAGCACACACACACACACACACATAAACACCTCACTGTGAGTCAATGCAAAGCCCATACAGGCACACACACACACACCTGAGTCAATGCAGTCTTTGCCAACACACACACACACACACACACACACACCTGTGAGTCAATGCAGTCTTTACCAACACACACACACACACACACACCTGTGAGTCAATGCAGTCTTTACCACCACACACACAGACACACACGCATGGCTCAATGTGACTCAATGCACAGCCTATACCATCACATACACACTCAAAGACACACAGGCACGGCTCACTGTTAATCAATGCACAGTCCATACCAACACATACACACACACACAGGCACCTTACTGTAACTAAATTCACATTGTATACCAGCACAGACACACAGAAACATGCATTCACACATGGCTCACTGTGAATCAATGAACCGTCTACACCATCACACACATACAGACACACACACACACGGCTCACTGTGACTCAATGCACTGCCGAAAGCAGCACACAAACACACACAGACATACATGGCTCACTGTGACACAATGCAGTCCATACCAGTACACACACAAGCCTCACTGTGACTGAATGCATGGCGTATACCTGCACACACACACACAGCTCACTGTGACTCAATGCACATTCTATACCATCACACACACACACACACAGGCACAGCTCACTGTGACTCAATGCACAGCCTATAGCAGTACACACACACACACACGTGTCTCAATTTGACTCAATGAATAGTCTTTAGCACCACACAAACACACATACAGGCCTCAGTGACTCTGCAAAGCCCATACCAGCACACACACACACACGTGTGACTCAGTGTTCAGCCTGTACCAGCACACACACACACACCTTACAGTAACTCATGCACATTCCACAACATGAACTACAAACACACACACACACATGCACCACTCACTGTGACTCAATGCTCAGACTCTACCAGCCACCCCTCACCACACACACACCTAACCACGACGCACTGTGACTCAATGCTCTGCCTATACCAGCAATACAGAAACACACACAGACACCTCAGTGACTCAATGCAAAGCCCATACCAGCACACTCACACACACAAACACACGGCTCACTGTGACAGAATGCACAGCTTATGTCTTCACACACACAACCTGATTCAATGCTCAGCGTCTACCAGCACACACACACACACACGCATGGCTCATTGTGACTCAATGTACATTTTATACCAGCACAAACACACACACACCTCACTGTAACTCAATGCTCAGACTGTACTACCCACACACACAACATACACACACACGGTGCACAGTGACTCAATGCTCAGCCTATACCAGAACACACACACACACACAAACAGGCACTCATACATGGCTCACTGTGACTCAGTGAACCACCTATACCATCACACACACATGCGGCTCAATGTGACTCAAAGCCTATACCAGCACACGCACACACTCACAAACACCCCTCTGTGACTCACTGCACAGCCTATACCAGCGCTCACACACACACACACACACACAGCTGTGAATCAATGCACAGTCTATGGTAGCACACATACACACACAAGCACACATGGCTCACTGAGTCAATACACAGCATATACCTACACACACACACACACACACAGCTCAGTGACTCAATGCAAAGCCTATACTAGCACATGCACCCCCCCCACACACACACCTCACTGTGACTCAATGCACAGCCTATACCAGCATGCACACACACACACACAGCTGTGACTCAGTGCACAGTCTGTACCAGCACATGCACACACACGCATGCACAGCTCTGTGATTCAGTGCACCATCCATACCAGCACATACACACATGCACACGCACCTCACTGTGACTCAATTCTCAGACTCTACCAGCACACACACACACGGCATACTGTGACTCAATGCTCAGCCTATACCAGAACACAGACACACACAAACACGCACTCATACATGGTTCACTGTGACTCAGTGAACCACCGATACCAAGACAAACAGACACACAAACACACATGGCTAACTGTGACTCAGTGCCCAGTCTCTACCGGAACACAAATACACACACACACATACGTAGCTCACAGACTCAATGCACAGCCTGTACTACCACAAACAGCAGGCTCACTGTGACTCAGTGCACAGCCTATACCAGCACAGACACACACACATGGCTCTCTGTGACTCAATGCACTGCCTATAGCAGCACACAAACACACACATGGACATACATGGCTCAGTGCGACACAATGCAGTCCATACCAGTACACACACAAGCCTCACTGTGACTGAATGCACGGCGTATACCTGCACACACACACACACACACAGCTCACTGTGACTCAACGAACGCTCTGTAGCACCACACAAACACACATACAGGCCTCAGTGACTCAATGCAAAGCCCCTACCGGCACACACACACACACACGTAAGTGTGACTCAATGCTTAGCCCATACCTGCGCACACAAACACACACATCTTAAGGTAACTCATGCACATTCCACACCATGAAATACAAAATACAAACACACACACATTCACGGCTCACTCTGACTCAATGCACTGTCCATACGAGCACATACACACACAGCACACACCTCACTGTGACTCAATGATCTGATTATATGAGCACACTCACACACACACACACACAAACACCCCTCACTGTGACTCACTGCACAACCTATACCAGCGTGGACACACACAAACACACATGCTCACTGTGAATAATGCACAGTCTATACGAGCACACACACACACAACTCATTGTGACCCAATGCACACTCTATACCAGCACACACACAGAACTCACTGTGACACAGTGCACAGGCTATATCAGCACGCAGACACACACACACAAGGCTCACTGTGACTCAGTGCACTGTGTGTAGCACCACACACACAAACACACACATACACCTCAGTGAGTCAATGCAAAGCCCATACCAGCACACTCATACACACAGACACACACACACACACACCTTACTGTGTTTCAATGGTCAGCCTATACCAACACACATATACACACCATACTGTGACTCAGTGCACTCTCTGAACCATCACAAAGACACACACACACGCACGGCTCATTGTGACTGAATGCAGCGTCCATACCAGTAAATACACACCACCCATCTGTGACTCAGTGCTCAGACTATTCCACACCCCCCAACACGTCTCATTGTGACTCAACGCACGGCAAATACCAGTCCACACACACAGACACACACATACACAAACACACGGCTCACTGTGACTCAATGCACAGTTTGTATCAACACACACACATACACACCTCCGTGACTCAATGCTCAGCCTGTATCGTCACACACACACATGCATACACAAACACACATACACACACAAGGTTCACTGTGATACAATGCACAGCCTATAGCAGGACACACACACAGACACACGTCACTGTGACACAAAGCACAGCCTATACCAGCACATACACACAAAAACACACTTTACTGTGACTCAATGCACAGCCTATTGCAGCACACACACACACACACACACACACACCGCTCACTGTGACAAAATGCAACACCTATACCAGCATGCAAACATGGCTCACTGTGACTCAATGCACCATCCTTACCTACACACACACACACATGGCTCACTGTGACTCAATGCACAGTTTGTATCAACACACACACATACACACCTCCGTGGCTCAATGCTTAGCCTGTATCGTCACACACACACATGCATACGCAAACACACATACACACACAAGGTTCACTGTGATACAATGCACAGCCTATAGCAGGACACACACACAGACACTCCTCACTGTGACTCAGTGCTCAGACTGTAATAGCCCCCCCCCACACACACATACACCTCACTGACTCAATGCAAAGCCCATACGAGCACACATGCACACATACACACACCTGATTCAATGCTCCACCCATACCAGTGCACACACACACACCCCGAACTGTGATTCAATGCTCAGCCTATACCAACACACACACATACACACACACCTCATTGTGACTCAATGCACATCTTGTAGCAGCACACACACACACACATGCTGACTGTGACTCAATGCGCCGTCTATACAAGCACACACAACTCATTGTGACTGAGCGCACAGTCAATACCAGCACACACACACACACACACAACTCATTGTGACTCAGTTCACAGCCTATATCACCACTGAAACACACACGCAAGGCTCACTGTGACACAATGCACAGTCTGTAGCACCACACACACACACACATACACCTCAGTGACTCAATGCAAAGCCCATACCAGCACACACACACACACACACACCTGCTGACTGTGACTCATTGCACAGTCTATACGAGCATACATACACATAACTCATTGTGACTCAATGCACAGTCAATACCAGCACACACACAGACACACATAACTCACTGTGACTCAGTTCACAGCCTATAGCAGCACTCAGACACACACACGCAAGGCTCACTGTGACTGAATGCATAGTCTGTAGCACCACACACACACACACCTCAGTGACTCAATGCAATCCCATACCAGCACACACACACACACACACATGCTGACTGTGACTCAATGCACAGTCTATACGAGCACACACACACAGCTCATTGTGACTCAGTGCCCAGTCAATACCAGCACACACAGATACACATAACTCACTGTGACTCAGTGCACAGTCTGTAGCCCGCCCACACACACATCAGTGACTCAATGAAAAGCCCATACCAGCGCGCACACACACACATACACACCTAAACGTGATTCAGTGCTCAGCCTCTACCAGCACACACACAAACACACACACACACATGCTTGGCTCCTTGTGATTCAATGTACATTTCATACCAGCACAGATACACACAACACATCTCACTGTAACTCAATGCTCAGACTGTACTACCAACACACACAACACACACACACACGGCGCACTATGACTGAAAGCTCAGGCTGTACCAGAACACACACACACAAAAACATGCACTCATACATGGCTCACTGTGACTCAATGAAGCAGTTATACCATCACACACACACACACACACACAAACACACGGCTCACTGTGACTCAGTGCACAGTGTACACCTTCCCCGACTCCCACACACATGGCTCACTGTGACTCAATGCCCAGCTTATATCATTACACACACACACATACACACATGGCTCACTGTGACTCAATGCACTGCCTAAAGCAGCACAGAAACACGCACATGGACATACATGGCTCACTGTGACACAATGCACAGCCCAAACCACTACACACACAAACCTCACTGTGAGTGAATGCACAGCGTATACTGCACACACATACACAAACACAGAGCTCACTGTGACGCAATGCACAGCCTATACCAGTACACACGCATACACACGTCTCAATTTGACTCAATGAACAGTCTATAGCACCACACAGACACACATACAGGCTTCAGTGACTCAATGCAAAGCCCATTACCCACACCCACACACACACCTAAATGTGACTCAGTGCTCAGCCTGTACCAGCACACACAAACACACTCACCTTACAGTAACTCACGCACATTCCACACCATGAAATACAAACACACACACACACAGATATGCACAGCTCAATGAGACTCAATGCGCTGTCCATAAAAGCAAATACACGCACACAGCACACCTCACTGTGACTCAATGATCTGATTATACCAGCACACTCACACACATACACACACAAACACATGGCTCACTGTGACTCAGTGCACCGTATGCCTGCCCCCAGTCCCAGACACACATGGCTCACTATGAATGAATGCACAGCCTATATCTTCACAACACACACACACACACCCCTCAGGGACTCAATGCAAAGCCCATACCAGCACACACACACGTATACACACACTGAACTGTGACTCAATGCTCAGATTATACCAGCACAGACACAGAAACACATGACTCACTGTAACTCAGTGCAGAGCATATACCAGCACCCGCACACACACGGCTCACTGTGACTCAATGCACAGCCTATAGCAGCACACACACACACACACACATGCTCACTGTGACTCAATGCACAGTCAATACCAGCACACACACACAGACACACATAACTCACTGTGACTCAGTTCACAGCCTATATCAGCACTCACACACACACACACACACATGCTGAGAGTCAATGCACAGTGTATACAAGCACACACACACAACTCATTGTGCCTCAATGCACAATGACTCAATGCACTGTGACTCAATGCACAGTCTGTAGCCCCCCCACACACAACTCAGTGACTCAATGCAAAGCCCATTCCAGCGCACACAGACACACATAAACACACACACACCTCTGATTCAATGCTCAGCCTCTACCAGCACACACACACACACAAACCCACACACACACGCAAGGCTTAATGTGACTCAATGTACATTTCATACCAGCACACACACACACACACACACCACATCTCACTGTAACTCAATGCTCAGACTGTACTACCCCCACACACAACACACACACACGGCACACTGTGACTGAATGCTCAGCCTATAGCAGCCCACACACACACACATGCTCCCTATGACTCAATGCAGTCTATAGGAGCACACACACACACACAAAACTCATTGTGACTCCATGCACAGTCAATACCAGCACACATAGACACACATAACTCATTGTGACTCAGTTCACAGCCTATATCAGCACTCAAACACAAGGCTCACTGTGACTCAATGCACAGTCTGTAGCACCACACAAAAACACACACACATACTCACTGTGACTCAATGCACAGTCTCTACCAGCACACACACACACACATAACTCACTGTGACTCAGTGCACAGGCTATATCATCACACAGACACACACACACAAGGCTGTGACCTAGTGAACAGTCTGTAGCACCACACACACACTCACACATACACCTCAGTGACTCAATGCAAAGCCCATACCAGCACACACAAACACATACACACACCTGTGATTCAATGCTCAGCCTAAACCAGCACACACATACACACACACACACAGCTGTGACTCAATGCACACCCTAGACCACTACGTACACACACACACACATGGCTAATTGTGGCTCAAGAGAGTCCATACCAGCACATACACACACACAACACACCTCACTGTGACTCAATGATCAGACTATACTAGCCCCCACACACACACACATACACCTCAGTGACTCAATGCAAAGCCCATACGAGCACACATGCACACATACACACACTTAATTGATTCAGTGGTCCACCCATACCAGTGCAGACACACCCGTGATTCAATGCTCAGCCTATACCAGCACACACACACACACACCTCATTGACTCAATGCACAGCCTATAGCAGTACACACACACACACATGCTGTGACTCAATGCACAGTCTGTACGAGCACACACACAGACACACGTAACTCACTGTGACTCAGTTCACAGCCTATATCAGCACTCAGATGTACACACGCAAGGCTCACATGACTCAATGCACAGTCTGTAGCACCACACACACACACACACACACACCTCAGTGAGTCAATACAAAGCCCATAGCAGCACACACACTCCCACACCTGTGATTCAATGCTAAGCCTATAGCAGCACACATATACACACCATACTGTGACTCAGTGCACACTCTACACCATCACAAAGACACACACACACGCACGGCTCATTGTGACTGAATGCACCGTCCATACCAGCACATACACACACACAACACATCTGTCAGTCAATGCTCAGACTGTACAACCCACACACACAACACACGGTGCACTGTGACTCAATGCTCAGCCTATGCCAGAACACACACACACACAAACACACACTCATACATGGCTCACTGTGACTTAGTGAACCACCTATACCATCACACACACAGACACACACAGACACCTCAGTGACTCAATGGAAAGCCCATACCAGCCCCCCACACACACACCTGTGATTCAGTGTGCAGCCTCTACCAGCACACACACACCATACTGTGACTCAACGCACACTCTACACCACCACATACACACACACACATACGCACACATACGCATGCCTCTTTGTGACTCAATGTGCTGTCCATACCAGCACATATACACACACACAACACACCTCACTGTGACTCTATGCTCAGACCATAGTAGCCCCCACCCCACACACACACGGCACACTGTGACTCAATTCTAAGCCTATACCAGCACATACAGAAACACACACACACCCCAGTGACTCAATGCAAAGTCCATACCAGCATACATACACACCTATACGCAGCTAAGTGTGACTCGGTGCTCAGCCTGTACCAGCACACACACAGACACACACGCCACCCACACGGCTCTGTGACTCATTGCGGAGCCTGTACCAGCATAAAATCACGGCTCACTTATCACTCAATGCTTAGTCTGTAGCAGCACACACACACACACACACATAAACACCTCACTGTGAGTCAATGCAAAGCCCATACAGGCACACACACACACACCTGAGTCAATGCAGTCTTTGCCAACACACACACACACACACACCTGTGAGTCAATGCAGTCTTTACCAACACACACACACACACACACACCTGTGAGTCAATGCAGTCTTTACCACCACACACACAGACACACACGCATGGCTCAATGTGACTCAATGCACAGCCTATACCATCACATACACACTCAAAGACACACAGGCACGGCTCACTGTTAATCAATGCACAGTCCATACCAACACATACACACACACACAGGCACCTTACTGTAACTAAATTCACATTGTATACCAGCACAGACACACAGAAACATGCATTCACACATGGCTCACTGTGAATCAATGAACCGTCTACACCATCACACACATACAGACACACACACACACGGCTCACTGTGACTCAATGCACTGCCGAAAGCAGCACACAAACACACACAGACATACATGGCTCACTGTGACACAATGCAGTCCATACCAGTACACACACAAGCCTCACTGTGACTGAATGCATGGCGTATACCTGCACACACACACACAGCTCACTGTGACTCAATGCACATTCTATACCATCACACACACACACACACAGGCACAGCTCACTGTGACTCAATGCACAGCCTATAGCAGTACACACACACACACACGTGTCTCAATTTGACTCAATGAATAGTCTTTAGCACCACACAAACACACATACAGGCCTCAGTGACTCTGCAAAGCCCATACCAGCACACACACACACACGTGTGACTCAGTGTTCAGCCTGTACCAGCACACACACACACACCTTACAGTAACTCATGCACATTCCACAACATGAACTACAAACACACACACACACATGCACCACTCACTGTGACTCAATGCTCAGACTCTACCAGCCACCCCTCACCACACACACACCTAACCACGACGCACTGTGACTCAATGCTCTGCCTATACCAGCAATACAGAAACACACACAGACACCTCAGTGACTCAATGCAAAGCCCATACCAGCACACTCACACACACAAACACACGGCTCACTGTGACAGAATGCACAGCTTATGTCTTCACACACACAACCTGATTCAATGCTCAGCGTCTACCAGCACACACACACACACACGCATGGCTCATTGTGACTCAATGTACATTTTATACCAGCACAAACACACACACACCTCACTGTAACTCAATGCTCAGACTGTACTACCCACACACACAACATACACACACACGGTGCACAGTGACTCAATGCGCAGCCTATACCAGAACACACACACACACACAAACAGGCACTCATACATGGCTCACTGTGACTCAGTGAACCACCTATACCATCACACACACATGCGGCTCAATGTGACTCAAAGCCTATACCAGCACACGCACACACTCACAAACACCCCTCTGTGACTCACTGCACAGCCTATACCAGCGCTCACACACACACACACACACACAGCTGTGAATCAATGCACAGTCTATGGTAGCACACATACACACACAAGCACACATGGCTCACTGAGTCAATACACAGCGTATACCTACACACACACACACACACACAGCTCAGTGACTCAATGCAAAGCCTATACTAGCACATGCACCCCCCCCCCACACACACCTCACTGTGACTCAATGCACAGCCTATACCAGCATGCACACACACACACACAGCTGTGACTCAGTGCACAGTCTGTACCAGCACATGCACACACACGCATGCACAGCTCTGTGATTCAGTGCACCATCCATACCAGCACATACACACATGCACACGCACCTCACTGTGACTCAATTCTCAGACTCTACCAGCACACACACACACGGCATACTGTGACTCAATGCTCAGCCTATACCAGAACACAGACACACACAAACACGCACTCATACATGGTTCACTGTGACTCAGTGAACCACCGATACCAAGACAAACAGACACACAAACACACATGGCTAACTGTGACTCAGTGCCCAGTCTCTACCGGAACACAAATACACACACACACATACGTAGCTCACAGACTCAATGCACAGCCTGTACTACCACAAACAGCAGGCTCACTGTGACTCAGTGCACAGCCTATACCAGCACAGACACACACACATGGCTCTCTGTGACTCAATGCACTGCCTATAGCAGCACACAAACACACACATGGACATACATGGCTCAGTGCGACACAATGCAGTCCATACCAGTACACACACAAGCCTCACTGTGACTGAATGCACGGCGTATACCTGCACACACACACACACACACAGCTCACTGTGACTCAACGAACGCTCTGTAGCACCACACAAACACACATACAGGCCTCAGTGACTCAATGCAAAGCCCCTACCGGCACACACACACACACACGTAAGTGTGACTCAATGCTTAGCCCATACCTGCGCACACAAACACACACATCTTAAGGTAACTCATGCACATTCCACACCATGAAATACAAAATACAAACACACACACATTCACGGCTCACTCTGACTCAATGCACTGTCCATACGAGCACATACACACACAGCACACACCTCACTGTGACTCAATGATCTGATTATATGAGCACACTCACACACACACACACACAAACACCCCTCACTGTGACTCACTGCACAACCTATACCAGCGTGGACACACACAAACACACATGCTCACTGTGAATAATGCACAGTCTATACGAGCACACACACACACAACTCATTGTGACCCAATGCACACTCTATACCAGCACACACACAGAACTCACTGTGACACAGTGCACAGGCTATATCAGCACGCAGACACACACACACAAGGCTCACTGTGACTCAGTGCACTGTGTGTAGCACCACACACACAAACACACACATACACCTCAGTGAGTCAATGCAAAGCCCATACCAGCACACTCATACACACAGACACACACACACACACACCTTACTGTGTTTCAATGGTCAGCCTATACCAACACACATATACACACCATACTGTGACTCAGTGCACTCTCTGAACCATCACAAAGACACACACACACGCACGGCTCATTGTGACTGAATGCAGCGTCCATACCAGTAAATACACACCACCCATCTGTGACTCAGTGCTCAGACTATTCCACACCCCCCAACACGTCTCATTGTGACTCAACGCACGGCAAATACCAGTCCACACACACAGACACACACATACACAAACACACGGCTCACTGTGACTCAATGCACAGTTTGTATCAACACACACACATACACACCTCCGTGACTCAATGCTCAGCCTGTATCGTCACACACACACATGCATACACAAACACACATACACACACAAGGTTCACTGTGATACAATGCACAGCCTATAGCAGGACACACACACAGACACACGTCACTGTGACACAAAGCACAGCCTATACCAGCACATACACACAAAAACACACTTTACTGTGACTCAATGCACAGCCTATTGCAGCACACACACACACACACACACACACACCGC
The DNA here is from genome assembly GCF_964165515.1 of Mesoplodon bidens. Taxonomy (NCBI): domain Eukaryota; kingdom Metazoa; phylum Chordata; class Mammalia; order Artiodactyla; family Ziphiidae; genus Mesoplodon; species Mesoplodon bidens. The sequence continues at coordinate 134,700,976 of NC_138163.1, forward strand.
TCACTGTGACAAAATGCAACACCTATACCAGCATGCAAACATGGCTCACTGTGACTCAATGCACCATCCTTACCTACACACACACACACATGGCTCACTGTGACTCAATGCACAGTTTGTATCAACACACACACATACACACCTCCGTGGCTCAATGCTTAGCCTGTATCGTCACACACACACATGCATACGCAAACACACATACACACACAAGGTTCACTGTGATACAATGCACAGCCTATAGCAGGACACACACACAGACACTCCTCACTGTGACTCAGTGCTCAGACTGTAATAGCCCCCCCACACACACACACATACACCTCACTGACTCAATGCAAAGCCCATACGAGCACACATGCACACATACACACACCTGATTCAATGCTCCACCCATACCAGTGCACACACACACACCCCGAACTGTAATTCAATGCTCAGCCTATACCAACACACACACTTACACACACACCTCATTGTGACTCAATGCACATCTTGTAGCAGCACACACACACACACATGCTGACTGTGACTCAATGCGCCGTCTATACAAGCACACACAACTCATTGTGACTGAGTGCACAGTCAATACCAGCACACACACACACACACACAACTCATTGTGACTCAGTTCACAGCCTATATCACCACTCAAACACACACGCAAGGCTCACTGTGACTCAATGCACAGTCTGTAGCACCACACACACACACACACATACACCTCAGTGACTCAATGCAAAGCCCATACCAGCACACACACACACACACACACCTGCTGACTGTGACTCATTGCACAGTCTATACGAGCATACATACACATAACTCATTGTGACTCAATGCACAGTCAATACCAGCACACACACAGACACACATAACTCACTGTGACTCAGTTCACAGCCTATATCAGCACTCAGACACACACACGCAAGGCTCACTGTGACTGAATGCATAGTCTGTAGCACCACACACACACACACCTCAGTGACTCAATGCAATCCCATACCAGCACACACACACACACACACATGCTGACTGTGACTCAATGCACAGTCTATACGAGCACACACACACAGCTCATTGTGACTCAGTGCCCAGTCAATACCAGCACACACAGATACACATAACTCACTGTGACTCAGTGCACAGTCTGTAGCCCGCCCACACACACATCAGTGACTCAATGAAAAGCCCATACCAGCGCGCACACACACACATACACACCTAAACGTGATTCAGTGCTCAGCCTCTACCAGCACACACACAAACACACACACACACATGCTTGGCTCCTTGTGATTCAATGTACATTTCATACCAGCCCAGATACACACAACACATCTCACTGTAACTCAATGCTCAGACTGTACTACCAACACACACAACACACACACACACGGCGCACTATGACTGAAAGCTCAGGCTGTACCAGAACACACACACACACAAACACGCACTCATACATGGCTCACTGTGACTCAATGAACCAGTTATACCATCACACACACACACACACACACACAAACACACGGCTCACTGTGACTCAGTGCACAGTGTACACCTTCCCCGACTCCCACACACATGGCTCACTGTGACTCAATGCCCAGCTTATATCATTACACACACACACATACACACATGGCTCACTGTGACTCAATGCACTGCCTAAAGCAGCACAGAAACACGCACATGGACATACATGGCTCACTGTGACACAATGCACAGCCCAAACCACTACACACACAAACCTCACTGTGAGTGAATGCACAGCGTATACTGCACACACATACACAAACACAGAGCTCACTGTGACGCAATGCACAGCCTATACCAGTACACACGCATACACACGTCTCAATTTGACTCAATGAACAGTCTATAGCACCACACAGACACACATACAGGCTTCAGTGACTCAATGCAAAGCCCATTACCCACACCCACACACACACCTAAATGTGACTCAGTGCTCAGCCTGTACCAGCACACACAAACACACTCACCTTACAGTAACTCACGCACATTCCACACCATGAAATACAAACACACACACACACAGATATGCACAGCTCAATGAGACTCAATGCGCTGTCCATAAAAGCAAATACACGCACACAGCACACCTCACTGTGACTCAATGATCTGATTATACCAGCACACTCACACACATACACACACAAACACATGGCTCACTGTGACTCAGTGCACCGTATGCCTGCCCCCAGTCCCAGACACACATGGCTCACTATGAATGAATGCACAGCCTATATCTTCACAACACACACACACACACCCCTCAGGGACTCAATGCAAAGCCCATACCAGCACACACACACGTATACACACACTGAACTGTGACTCAATGCTCAGATTATACCAGCACAGACACAGAAACACATGACTCACTGTAACTCAGTGCAGAGCATATACCAGCACCCGCACACACACGGCTCACTGTGACTCAATGCACAGCCTATAGCAGCACACACACACACACACACATGCTCACTGTGACTCAATGCACAGTCAATACCAGCACACACACACAGACACACATAACTCACTGTGACTCAGTTCACAGCCTATATCAGCACTCACACACACACACACACACATGCTGAGAGTCAATGCACAGTGTATACAAGCACACACACACAACTCATTGTGCCTCAATGCACAATGACTCAATGCACTGTGACTCAATGCACAGTCTGTAGCCCCCCCACACACAACTCAGTGACTCAATGCAAAGCCCATTCCAGCGCACACAGACACACATAAACACACACACACCTCTGATTCAATGCTCAGCCTCTACCAGCACACACACACACACAAACCCACACACACACGCAAGGCTTAATGTGACTCAATGTACATTTCATACCAGCACACACACACACACACACACACACCACATCTCACTGTAACTCAATGCTCAGACTGTACTACCCCCACACACAACACACACACACGGCACACTGTGACTGAATGCTCAGCCTATAGCAGCCCACACACACACACATGCTCCCTATGACTCAATGCAGTCTATAGGAGCACACACACACACACAAAACTCATTGTGACTCCATGCACAGTCAATACCAGCACACATAGACACACATAACTCATTGTGACTCAGTTCACAGCCTATATCAGCACTCAAACACAAGGCTCACTGTGACTCAATGCACAGTCTGTAGCACCACACAAAAACACACACACATACTCACTGTGACTCAATGCACAGTCTCTACCAGCACACACACACACACATAACTCACTGTGACTCAGTGCACAGGCTATATCATCACACAGACACACACACACAAGGCTGTGACCTAGTGAACAGTCTGTAGCACCACACACACACTCACACATACACCTCAGTGACTCAATGCAAAGCCCATACCAGCACACACAAACACATACACACACCTGTGATTCAATGCTCAGCCTAAACCAGCACACACATACACACACACACACAGCTGTGACTCAATGCACACCCTAGACCACTACGTACACACACACACACATGGCTAATTGTGGCTCAAGAGAGTCCATACCAGCACATACACACACACAACACACCTCACTGTGACTCAATGATCAGACTATACTAGCCCCCCCCCACACACATACACCTCAGTGACTCAATGCAAAGCCCATACGAGCACACATGCACACATACACACACTTAATTGATTCAGTGGTCCACCCATACCAGTGCAGACACACCCGTGATTCAATGCTCAGCCTATACCAGCACACACACACACACCTCATTGACTCAATGCACAGCCTATAGCAGTACACACACACACACATGCTGTGACTCAATGCACAGTCTGTACGAGCACACACACAGACACACGTAACTCACTGTGACTCAGTTCACAGCCTATATCAGCACTCAGATGTACACACGCAAGGCTCACATGACTCAATGCACAGTCTGTAGCACCACACACACACACACACACACACACCTCAGTGAGTCAATACAAAGCCCATAGCAGCACACACACTCCCACACCTGTGATTCAATGCTAAGCCTATAGCAGCACACATATACACACCATACTGTGACTCAGTGCACACTCTACACCATCACAAAGACACACACACACGCACGGCTCATTGTGACTGAATGCACCGTCCATACCAGCACATACACACACACAACACATCTGTCAGTCAATGCTCAGACTGTACAACCCACACACACAACACACGGTGCACTGTGACTCAATGCTCAGCCTATGCCAGAACACACACACACACAAACACACACTCATACATGGCTCACTGTGACTTAGTGAACCACCTATACCATCACACACACAGACACACACAGACACCTCAGTGACTCAATGGAAAGCCCATACCAGCCCCCCACACACACACCTGTGATTCAGTGTGCAGCCTCTACCAGCACACACACACCATACTGTGACTCAACGCACACTCTACACCACCACATACACACACACACATACGCACACATACGCATGCCTCTTTGTGACTCAATGTGCTGTCCATACCAGCACATATACACACACACAACACACCTCACTGTGACTCTATGCTCAGACCATAGTAGCCCCCACCCCACACACACACGGCACACTGTGACTCAATTCTAAGCCTATACCAGCACATACAGAAACACACACACACCCCAGTGACTCAATGCAAAGTCCATACCAGCATACATACACACATATACGCAGCTAAGTGTGACTCGGTGCTCAGCCTGTACCAGCACACACACAGACACACACGCCACCCACGCGGCTCTGTGACTCATTGCGGAGCCTGTACCAGCATAAAATCACGGCTCACTTATCACTCAATGCTTAGTCTGTAGCAGCACACACACACACACACACATAAACACCTCACTGTGAGTCAATGCAAAGCCCATACAGGCACACACACACACACCTGAGTCAATGCAGTCTTTGCCAACACACACACACACACACACACCTGTGAGTCAATGCAGTCTTTACCACCACACACACAGACACACACGCATGGCTCAATGTGACTCAATGCACAGCCTATACCATCACATACACACACAAAGACACACAGGCACGGCTCACTGTTAATCAATGCACAGTCCATACCAACACATACACACACACACAGGCACCTTACTGTAACTAAATTCACATTGTATACCAGCACAGACACACAGAAACATGCATTCACACATGGCTCACTGTGAATCAATGAACCGTCTACACCATCACACACATACAGACACACACACACACGGCTCACTGTGACTCAATGCACTGCCGAAAGCAGCACACAAACACACACAGACATACATGGCTCACTGTGACACAATGCAGTCCATACCAGTACACACACAAGCCTCACTGTGACTGAATGCATGGCGTATACCTGCACACACACACACAGCTCACTGTGACTCAATGCACATTCTATACCATCACACACACACACACACAGGCACAGCTCACTGTGACTCAATGCACAGCCTATAGCAGTACACACACACACACACGTGTCTCAATTTGACTCAATGAATAGTCTTTAGCACCACACAAACACACATACAGGCCTCAGTGACTCTGCAAAGCCCATACCAGCACACACACACACACGTGTGACTCAGTGTTCAGCCTGTACCAGCACACACACACACACCTTACAGTAACTCATGCACATTCCACAACATGAACTACAAACACACACACACACATGCACCACTCACTGTGACTCAATGCTCAGACTCTACCAGCCACCCCTCACCACACACACACCTAACCACGACGCACTGTGACTCAATGCTCTGCCTATACCAGCAATACAGAAACACACACAGACACCTCAGTGACTCAATGCAAAGCCCATACCAGCACACTCACACACACAAACACACGGCTCACTGTGACAGAATGCACAGCTTATGTCTTCACACACACAACCTGATTCAATGCTCAGCGTCTACCAGCACACACACACACACACGCATGGCTCATTGTGACTCAATGTACATTTTATACCAGCACAAACACACACACACCTCACTGTAACTCAATGCTCAGACTGTACTACCCACACACACAACATACACACACACGGTGCACAGTGACTCAATGCTCAGCCTATACCAGAACACACACACACACACAAACAGGCACTCATACATGGCTCACTGTGACTCAGTGAACCACCTATACCATCACACACACATGCGGCTCAATGTGACTCAAAGCCTATACCAGCACACGCACACACTCACAAACACCCCTCTGTGACTCACTGCACAGCCTATACCAGCGCTCACACACACACACACACACACAGCTGTGAATCAATGCACAGTCTATGGTAGCACACATACACACACAAGCACACATGGCTCACTGAGTCAATACACAGCGTATACCTACACACACACACACACACACAGCTCAGTGACTCAATGCAAAGCCTATACTAGCACATGCACCCCCCACACACACACACCTCACTGTGACTCAATGCACAGCCTATACCAGCATGCACACACACACACACAGCTGTGACTCAGTGCACAGTCTGTACCAGCACATGCACACACACGCATGCACAGCTCTGTGATTCAGTGCACCATCCATACCAGCACATACACACATGCACACGCACCTCACTGTGACTCAATTCTCAGACTCTACCAGCACACACACACACGGCATACTGTGACTCAATGCTCAGCCTATACCAGAACACAGACACACACAAACACGCACTCATACATGGTTCACTGTGACTCAGTGAACCACCGATACCAAGACAAACACACACACAAACACACATGGCTAACTGTGACTCAGTGCCCAGTCTCTACCGGAACACAAATACACACACACACATACGTAGCTCACAGACTCAATGCACAGCCTGTACTACCACAAACAGCAGGCTCACTGTGACTCAGTGCACAGCCTATACCAGCACAGACACACACACATGGCTCTCTGTGACTCAATGCACTGCCTATAGCAGCACACAAACACACACATGGACATACATGGCTCAGTGCGACACAATGCAGTCCATACCAGTACACACACAAGCCTCACTGTGACTGAATGCACGGCGTATACCTGCACACACACACACACACACAGCTCACTGTGACTCAACGAACGCTCTGTAGCACCACACAAACACACATACAGGCCTCAGTGACTCAATGCAAAGCCCCTACCGGCACACACACACACACACGTAAGTGTGACTCAATGCTTAGCCCATACCTGCGCACACAAACACACACATCTTAAGGTAACTCATGCACATTCCACACCATGAAATACAAAATACAAACACACACACATTCACGGCTCACTCTGACTCAATGCACTGTCCATACGAGCACATACACACACAGCACACACCTCACTGTGACTCAATGATCTGATTATATGAGCACACTCACACACACACACACACAAACACCCCTCACTGTGACTCACTGCACAACCTATACCAGCGTGGACACACACAAACACACATGCTCACTGTGAATAATGCACAGTCTATACGAGCACACACACACACAACTCATTGTGACCCAATGCACACTCTATACCAGCACACACACAGAACTCACTGTGACACAGTGCACAGGCTATATCAGCACGCAGACACACACACACAAGGCTCACTGTGACTCAGTGCACTGTGTGTAGCACCACACACACAAACACACACATACACCTCAGTGAGTCAATGCAAAGCCCATACCAGCACACTCATACACACAGACACACACACACACACACCTTACTGTGTTTCAATGGTCAGCCTATACCAACACACATATACACACCATACTGTGACTCAGTGCACTCTCTGAACCATCACAAAGACACACACACACGCACGGCTCATTGTGACTGAATGCAGCGTCCATACCAGTAAATACACACCACCCATCTGTGACTCAGTGCTCAGACTATTCCACACCCCCCAACACGTCTCATTGTGACTCAACGCACGGCAAATACCAGTCCACACACACAGACACACACATACACAAACACACGGCTCACTGTGACTCAATGCACAGTTTGTATCAACACACACACATACACACCTCCGTGACTCAATGCTCAGCCTGTATCGTCACACACACACATGCATACACAAACACACATACACACACAAGGTTCACTGTGATACAATGCACAGCCTATAGCAGGACACACACACAGACACACGTCACTGTGACACAAAGCACAGCCTATACCAGCACATACACACAAAAACACACTTTACTGTGACTCAATGCACAGCCTATTGCAGCACACACACACACACACACACACACACCGCTCACTGTGACAAAATGCAACACCTATACCAGCATGCAAACATGGCTCACTGTGACTCAATGCACCATCCTTACCTACACACACACACACATGGCTCACTGTGACTCAATGCACAGTTTGTATCAACACACACACATACACACCTCCGTGGCTCAATGCTTAGCCTGTATCGTCACACACACACATGCATACGCAAACACACATACACACACAAGGTTCACTGTGATACAATGCACAGCCTATAGCAGGACACACACACAGACACTCCTCACTGTGACTCAGTGCTCAGACTGTAATAGCCCCCCCACACACACACACATACACCTCACTGACTCAATGCAAAGCCCATACGAGCACACATGCACACATACACACACCTGATTCAATGCTCCACCCATACCAGTGCACACACACACACCCCGAACTGTGATTCAATGCTCAGCCTATACCAACACACACACATACACACTCACCTCATTGTGACTCAATGCACATCTTGTAGCAGCACACACACACACACATGCTGACTGTGACTCAATGCGCCGTCTATACAAGCACACACAACTCATTGTGACTGAGTGCACAGTCAATACCAGCACACACACACACACACACAACTCATTGTGACTCAGTTCACAGCCTATATCACCACTCAAACACACACGCAAGGCTCACTGTGACTCAATGCACAGTCTGTAGCACCACACACACACACACATACACCTCAGTGACTCAATGCAAAGCCCATACCAGCACACACACACACACACACACCTGCTGACTGTGACTCATTGCACAGTCTATACGAGCATACATACACATAACTCATTGTGACTCAATGCACAGTCAATACCAGCACACACACAGACACACATAACTCACTGTGACTCAGTTCACAGCCTATAGCAGCACTCAGACACACACACGCAAGGCTCACTGTGACTGAATGCATAGTCTGTAGCACCACACACACACACACCTCAGTGACTCAATGCAATCCCATACCAGCACACACACACACACACACATGCTGACTGTGACTCAATGCACAGTCTATACGAGCACACACACACAGCTCATTGTGACTCAGTGCCCAGTCAATACCAGCACACACAGATACACATAACTCACTGTGACTCAGTGCACAGTCTGTAGCCCGCCCACACACACATCAGTGACTCAATGAAAAGCCCATACCAGCGCGCACACACACACATACACACCTAAACGTGATTCAGTGCTCAGCCTCTACCAGCACACACACAAACACACACACACACATGCTTGGCTCCTTGTGATTCAATGTACATTTCATACCAGCCCAGATACACACAACACATCTCACTGTAACTCAATGCTCAGACTGTACTACCAACACACACAACACACACACACACGGCGCACTATGACTGAAAGCTCAGGCTGTACCAGAACACACACACACACAAACACGCACTCATACATGGCTCACTGTGACTCAATGAACCAGTTATACCATCACACACACACACACACACACACAAACACATGGCTCACTGTGACTCAGTGCACAGTGTACACCTTCCCCGACTCCCACACACATGGCTCACTGTGACTCAATGCCCAGCTTATATCATTACACACACACACATACACACATGGCTCACTGTGACTCAATGCACTGCCTAAAGCAGCACAGAAACACGCACATGGACATACATGGCTCACTGTGACACAATGCACAGCCCAAACCACTACACACACAAACCTCACTGTGAGTGAATGCACAGCGTATACTGCACACACATACACAAACACAGAGCTCACTGTGACGCAATGCACAGCCTATACCAGTACACACGCATACACACGTCTCAATTTGACTCAATGAACAGTCTATAGCACCACACAGACACACATACAGGCTTCAGTGACTCAATGCAAAGCCCATTACCCACACCCACACACACACCTAAATGTGACTCAGTGCTCAGCCTGTACCAGCACACACAAACACACTCACCTTACAGTAACTCACGCACATTCCACACCATGAAATACAAACACACACACACACAGATATGCACAGCTCAATGAGACTCAATGCGCTGTCCATAAAAGCAAATACACGCACACAGCACACCTCACTGTGACTCAATGATCTGATTATACCAGCACACTCACACACATACACACACAAACACATGGCTCACTGTGACTCAGTGCACCGTATGCCTGCCCCCAGTCCCAGACACACATGGCTCACTATGAATGAATGCACAGCCTATATCTTCACAACACACACACACACACCCCTCAGGGACTCAATGCAAAGCCCATACCAGCACACACACACGTATACACACACTGAACTGTGACTCAATGCTCAGATTATACCAGCACAGACACAGAAACACATGACTCACTGTAACTCAGTGCAGAGCATATACCAGCACCCGCACACACACGGCTCACTGTGACTCAATGCACAGCCTATAGCAGCACACACACACACACACACATGCTCACTGTGACTCAATGCACAGTCAATACCAGCACACACACACAGACACACATAACTCACTGTGACTCAGTTCACAGCCTATATCAGCACTCACACACACACACACACACATGCTGAGAGTCAATGCACAGTGTATACAAGCACACACACACAACTCATTGTGCCTCAATGCACAATGACTCAATGCACTGTGACTCAATGCACAGTCTGTAGCCCCCCCACACACAACTCAGTGACTCAATGCAAAGCCCATTCCAGCGCACACAGACACACATAAACACACACACACCTCTGATTCAATGCTCAGCCTCTACCAGCACACACACACACACAAACCCACACACACACGCAAGGCTTAATGTGACTCAATGTACATTTCATACCAGCACACACACACACACACACACACACACCACATCTCACTGTAACTCAATGCTCAGACTGTACTACCCCCACACACAACACACACACACGGCACACTGTGACTGAATGCTCAGCCTATAGCAGCCCACACACACACACATGCTCCCTATGACTCAATGCAGTCTATAGGAGCACACACACACACACAAAACTCATTGTGACTCCATGCACAGTCAATACCAGCACACATAGACACACATAACTCATTGTGACTCAGTTCACAGCCTATATCAGCACTCAAACACAAGGCTCACTGTGACTCAATGCACAGTCTGTAGCACCACACAAAAACACACACACATACTCACTGTGACTCAATGCACAGTCTCTACCAGCACACACACACACACATAACTCACTGTGACTCAGTGCACAGGCTATATCATCACACAGACACACACACACAAGGCTGTGACCTAGTGAACAGTCTGTAGCACCACACACACACTCACACATACACCTCAGTGACTCAATGCAAAGCCCATACCAGCACACACAAACACATACACACACCTGTGATTCAATGCTCAGCCTAAACCAGCACACACATACACACACACACACAGCTGTGACTCAATGCACACCCTAGACCACTACGTACACACACACACACATGGCTAATTGTGGCTCAAGAGAGTCCATACCAGCACATACACACACACAACACACCTCACTGTGACTCAATGATCAGACTATACTAGCCCCCCCCCCACACACATACACCTCAGTGACTCAATGCAAAGCCCATACGAGCACACATGCACACATACACACACTTAATTGATTCAGTGGTCCACCCATACCAGTGCAGACACACCCGTGATTCAATGCTCAGCCTATACCAGCACACACACACACACCTCATTGACTCAATGCACAGCCTATAGCAGTACACACACACACACATGCTGTGACTCAATGCACAGTCTGTACGAGCACACACACAGACACACGTAACTCACTGTGACTCAGTTCACAGCCTATATCAGCACTCAGATGTACACACGCAAGGCTCACATGACTCAATGCACAGTCTGTAGCACCACACACACACACACACACACACCTCAGTGAGTCAATACAAAGCCCATAGCAGCACACACACTCCCACACCTGTGATTCAATGCTAAGCCTATAGCAGCACACATATACACACCATACTGTGACTCAGTGCACACTCTACACCATCACAAAGACACACAGACACGCACGGCTCATTGTGACTGAATGCACCGTCCATACCAGCACATACACACACACAACACATCTGTCAGTCAATGCTCAGACTGTACAACCCACACACACAACACACGGTGCACTGTGACTCAATGCTCAGCCTATGCCAGAACACACACACACACAAACACACACTCATACATGGCTCACTGTGACTTAGTGAACCACCTATACCATCACACACACAGACACACACAGACACCTCAGTGACTCAATGGAAAGCCCATACCAGCCCCCCCCACACACACCTGTGATTCAGTGTGCAGCCTCTACCAGCACACACACACCATACTGTGACTCAACGCACACTCTACACCACCACATACACACACACACATACGCACACATACGCATGCCTCTTTGTGACTCAATGTGCTGTCCATACCAGCACATATACACACACACAACACACCTCACTGTGACTCTATGCTCAGACCATAGTAGCCCCCACCCCACACACACACGGCACACTGTGACTCAATTCTAAGCCTATACCAGCACATACAGAAACACACACACACCCCAGTGACTCAATGCAAAGTCCATACCAGCATACATACACACATATACGCAGCTAAGTGTGACTCGGTGCTCAGCCTGTACCAGCACACACACAGACACACACGCCACCCACGCGGCTCTGTGACTCATTGCGGAGCCTGTACCAGCATAAAATCACGGCTCACTTATCACTCAATGCTTAGTCTGTAGCAGCACACACACACACACACACATAAACACCTCACTGTGAGTCAATGCAAAGCCCATACAGGCACACACACACACACCTGAGTCAATGCAGTCTTTGCCAACACACACACACACACACACACCTGTGAGTCAATGCAGTCTTTACCACCACACACACAGACACACACGCATGGCTCAATGTGACTCAATGCACAGCCTATACCATCACATACACACACAAAGACACACAGGCACGGCTCACTGTTAATCAATGCACAGTCCATACCAACACATACACACACACACAGGCACCTTACTGTAACTAAATTCACATTGTATACCAGCACAGACACACAGAAACATGCATTCACACATGGCTCACTGTGAATCAATGAACCGTCTACACCATCACACACATACAGACACACACACACACGGCTCACTGTGACTCAATGCACTGCCGAAAGCAGCACACAAACACACACAGACATACATGGCTCACTGTGACACAATGCAGTCCATACCAGTACACACACAAGCCTCACTGTGACTGAATGCATGGCGTATACCTGCACACACACACACAGCTCACTGTGACTCAATGCACATTCTATACCATCACACACACACACACACAGGCACAGCTCACTGTGACTCAATGCACAGCCTATAGCAGTACACACACACACACACGTGTCTCAATTTGACTCAATGAATAGTCTTTAGCACCACACAAACACACATACAGGCCTCAGTGACTCTGCAAAGCCCATACCAGCACACACACACACACGTGTGACTCAGTGTTCAGCCTGTACCAGCACACACACACACACCTTACAGTAACTCATGCACATTCCACAACATGAACTACAAACACACACACACACATGCACCACTCACTGTGACTCAATGCTCAGACTCTACCAGCCACCCCTCACCACACACACACCTAACCACGACGCACTGTGACTCAATGCTCTGCCTATACCAGCAATACAGAAACACACACAGACACCTCAGTGACTCAATGCAAAGCCCATACCAGCACACTCACACACACAAACACACGGCTCACTGTGACAGAATGCACAGCTTATGTCTTCACACACACAACCTGATTCAATGCTCAGCGTCTACCAGCACACACACACACACACGCATGGCTCATTGTGACTCAATGTACATTTTATACCAGCACAAACACACACACACCTCACTGTAACTCAATGCTCAGACTGTACTACCCACACACACAACATACACACACACGGTGCACAGTGACTCAATGCTCAGCCTATACCAGAACACACACACACACACAAACAGGCACTCATACATGGCTCACTGTGACTCAGTGAACCACCTATACCATCACACACACATGCGGCTCAATGTGACTCAAAGCCTATACCAGCACACGCACACACTCACAAACACCCCTCTGTGACTCACTGCACAGCCTATACCAGCGCTCACACACACACACACACACACAGCTGTGAATCAATGCACAGTCTATGGTAGCACACATACACACACAAGCACACATGGCTCACTGAGTCAATACACAGCGTATACCTACACACACACACACACACACAGCTCAGTGACTCAATGCAAAGCCTATACTAGCACATGCACCCCCCCACACACACACCTCACTGTGACTCAATGCACAGCCTATACCAGCATGCACACACACACACACAGCTGTGACTCAGTGCACAGTCTGTACCAGCACATGCACACACACGCATGCACAGCTCTGTGATTCAGTGCACCATCCATACCAGCACATACACACATGCACACGCACCTCACTGTGACTCAATTCTCAGACTCTACCAGCACACACACACACGGCATACTGTGACTCAATGCTCAGCCTATACCAGAACACAGACACACACAAACACGCACTCATACATGGTTCACTGTGACTCAGTGAACCACCGATACCAAGACAAACACACACACAAACACACATGGCTAACTGTGACTCAGTGCCCAGTCTCTACTGGAACACAAATATACACACACACATACGTAGCTCACAGACTCAATGCACAGCCTGTACTACCACAAACAGCAGGCTCACTGTGACTCAGTGCACAGCCTATACCAGCACAGACACACACACATGGCTCTCTGTGACTCAATGCACTGCCTATAGCAGCACACAAACACACACACGGACATACATGGCTCAGTGCGACACAATGCAGTCCATACCAGTACACACACAAGCCTCACTGTGACTGAATGCACGGCGTATACCTGCACACACACACACACACACAGCTCACTGTGACTCAACGAACGCTCTGTAGCACCACACAAACACACATACAGGCCTCAGTGACTCAATGCAAAGCCCCTACCGGCACACACACACACACCTAAGTGTGACTCAATGCTCAGCCCATACCTGCGCACACAAACACACACATCTTAAGGTAACTCATGCACATTCCACACCATGAAATACAAAATACAAACACACACACATTCACGGCTCACTCTGACTCAATGCACTGTCCATACGAGCACATACACACACAGCACACACCTCACTGTGACTCAATGATCTGATTATATGAGCACACTCACACACACACACACAAACACCCCTCACTGTGACTCACTGCACAACCTATACCAGCGTGGACACACACAAACACACATGCTCACTGTGAATAATGCACAGTCTATACGAGCACACACACACACAACTCATTGTGACCCAATGCACACTCTATACCAGCACACACACATAACTCACTGTGACACAGTGCACAGGCTATATCAGCACGCAGACACACACACACATGCTTGGCTCCTTGTGATTCAATGTACATTTCATACCAGCCCAGATACACACAACACATCTCACTGTAACTCAATGCTCAGACTGTACTACCAACACACACAACACACACACACACGGCGCACTATGACTGAAAGCTCAGGCTGTACCAGAACACACACACACACAAACACGCACTCATACATGGCTCACTGTGACTCAATGAACCAGTTATACCATCACACACACACACACACACACACAAACACATGGCTCACTGTGACTCAGTGCACAGTGTACACCTTCCCCGACTCCCACACACATGGCTCACTGTGACTCAATGCCCAGCTTATATCATTACACACACACACATACACACATGGCTCACTGTGACTCAATGCACTGCCTAAAGCAGCACAGAAACACGCACATGGACATACATGGCTCACTGTGACACAATGCACAGCCCAAACCACTACACACACAAACCTCACTGTGAGTGAATGCACAGCGTATACTGCACACACATACACAAACACAGAGCTCACTGTGACGCAATGCACAGCCTATACCAGTACACACGCATACACACGTCTCAATTTGACTCAATGAACAGTCTATAGCACCACACAGACACACATACAGGCTTCAGTGACTCAATGCAAAGCCCATTACCCACACCCACACACACACCTAAATGTGACTCAGTGCTCAGCCTGTACCAGCACACACAAACACACTCACCTTACAGTAACTCACGCACATTCCACACCATGAAATACAAACACACACACACACAGATATGCACAGCTCAATGAGACTCAATGCGCTGTCCATAAAAGCAAATACACGCACACAGCACACCTCACTGTGACTCAATGATCTGATTATACCAGCACACTCACACACATACACACACAAACACATGGCTCACTGTGACTCAGTGCACCGTATGCCTGCCCCCAGTCCCAGACACACATGGCTCACTATGAATGAATGCACAGCCTATATCTTCACAACACACACACACACACCCCTCAGGGACTCAATGCAAAGCCCATACCAGCACACACACACGTATACACACACTGAACTGTGACTCAATGCTCAGATTATACCAGCACAGACACAGAAACACATGACTCACTGTAACTCAGTGCAGAGCATATACCAGCACCCGCACACACACGGCTCACTGTGACTCAATGCACAGCCTATAGCAGCACACACACACACACACACATGCTCACTGTGACTCAATGCACAGTCAATACCAGCACACACACACAGACACACATAACTCACTGTGACTCAGTTCACAGCCTATATCAGCACTCACACACACACACACACACATGCTGAGAGTCAATGCACAGTGTATACAAGCACACACACACAACTCATTGTGCCTCAATGCACAATGACTCAATGCACTGTGACTCAATGCACAGTCTGTAGCCCCCCCACACACAACTCAGTGACTCAATGCAAAGCCCATTCCAGCGCACACAGACACACATAAACACACACACACCTCTGATTCAATGCTCAGCCTCTACCAGCACACACACACACACAAACCCACACACACACGCAAGGCTTAATGTGACTCAATGTACATTTCATACCAGCACACACACACACACACACACCACATCTCACTGTAACTCAATGCTCAGACTGTACTACCCCCACACACAACACACACACACGGCACACTGTGACTGAATGCTCAGCCTATAGCAGCCCACACACACACACATGCTCCCTATGACTCAATGCAGTCTATAGGAGCACACACACACACACAAAACTCATTGTGACTCCATGCACAGTCAATACCAGCACACATAGACACACATAACTCATTGTGACTCAGTTCACAGCCTATATCAGCACTCAAACACAAGGCTCACTGTGACTCAATGCACAGTCTGTAGCACCACACAAAAACACACACACATACTCACTGTGACTCAATGCACAGTCTCTACCAGCACACACACACACACATAACTCACTGTGACTCAGTGCACAGGCTATATCATCACACAGACACACACACACAAGGCTGTGACCTAGTGAACAGTCTGTAGCACCACACACACACTCACACATACACCTCAGTGACTCAATGCAAAGCCCATACCAGCACACACAAACACATACACACACCTGTGATTCAATGCTCAGCCTAAACCAGCACACACATACACACACACACACAGCTGTGACTCAATGCACACCCTAGACCACTACGTACACACACACACACATGGCTAATTGTGGCTCAAGAGAGTCCATACCAGCACATACACACACACAACACACCTCACTGTGACTCAATGATCAGACTATACTAGCCCCCCCCCCCACACACATACACCTCAGTGACTCAATGCAAAGCCCATACGAGCACACATGCACACATACACACACTTAATTGATTCAGTGGTCCACCCATACCAGTGCAGACACACCCGTGATTCAATGCTCAGCCTATACCAGCACACACACACACACCTCATTGACTCAATGCACAGCCTATAGCAGTACACACACACACATGCTGTGACTCAATGCACAGTCTGTACGAGCACACACACAGACACACGTAACTCACTGTGACTCAGTTCACAGCCTATATCAGCACTCAGATGTACACACGCAAGGCTCACATGACTCAATGCACAGTCTGTAGCACCACACACACACACACACACACACCTCAGTGAGTCAATACAAAGCCCATAGCAGCACACACACTCCCACACCTGTGATTCAATGCTAAGCCTATAGCAGCACACATATACACACCATACTGTGACTCAGTGCACACTCTACACCATCACAAAGACACACACACACGCACGGCTCATTGTGACTGAATGCACCGTCCATACCAGCACATACACACACACAACACATCTGTCAGTCAATGCTCAGACTGTACAACCCACACACACAACACACGGTGCACTGTGACTCAATGCTCAGCCTATGCCAGAACACACACACACACAAACACACACTCATACATGGCTCACTGTGACTTAGTGAACCACCTATACCATCACACACACAGACACACACAGACACCTCAGTGACTCAATGGAAAGCCCATACCAGCCCCCCACACACACACCTGTGATTCAGTGTGCAGCCTCTACCAGCACACACACACCATACTGTGACTCAACGCACACTCTACACCACCACATACACACACACACATACGCACACATACGCATGCCTCTTTGTGACTCAATGTGCTGTCCATACCAGCACATATACACACACACAACACACCTCACTGTGACTCTATGCTCAGACCATAGTAGCCCCCACCCCACACACACACGGCACACTGTGACTCAATTCTAAGCCTATACCAGCACATACAGAAACACACACACACCCCAGTGACTCAATGCAAAGTCCATACCAGCATACATACACACATATACGCAGCTAAGTGTGACTCGGTGCTCAGCCTGTACCAGCACACACACAGACACACACGCCACCCACACGGCTCTGTGACTCATTGCGGAGCCTGTACCAGCATAAAATCACGGCTCACTTATCACTCAATGCTTAGTCTGTAGCAGCACACACACACACACACACATAAACACCTCACTGTGAGTCAATGCAAAGCCCATACAGGCACACACACACACACCTGAGTCAATGCAGTCTTTGCCAACACACACACACACACACACACCTGTGAGTCAATGCAGTCTTTACCACCACACACACAGACACACACGCATGGCTCAATGTGACTCAATGCACAGCCTATACCATCACATACACACTCAAAGACACACAGGCACGGCTCACTGTTAATCAATGCACAGTCCATACCAACACATACACACACACACAGGCACCTTACTGTAACTAAATTCACATTGTATACCAGCACAGACACACAGAAACATGCATTCACACATGGCTCACTGTGAATCAATGAACCGTCTACACCATCACACACATACAGACACACACACACACGGCTCACTGTGACTCAATGCACTGCCGAAAGCAGCACACAAACACACACAGACATACATGGCTCACTGTGACACAATGCAGTCCATACCAGTACACACACAAGCCTCACTGTGACTGAATGCATGGCGTATACCTGCACACACACACACAGCTCACTGTGACTCAATGCACATTCTATACCATCACACACACACACACACAGGCACAGCTCACTGTGACTCAATGCACAGCCTATAGCAGTACACACACACACACACGTGTCTCAATTTGACTCAATGAATAGTCTTTAGCACCACACAGACACACATACAGGCCTCAGTGACTCTGCAAAGCCCATACCAGCACACACACACACACGTGTGACTCAGTGTTCAGCCTGTACCAGCACACACACACACACCTTACAGTAACTCATGCACATTCCACAACATGAACTACAAACACACACACACACATGCACCACTCACTGTGACTCAATGCTCAGACTCTACCAGCCACCCCTCACCACACACACACCTAACCACGACGCACTGTGACTCAATGCTCTGCCTATACCAGCAATACAGAAACACACACAGACACCTCAGTGACTCAATGCAAAGCCCATACCAGCACACTCACACACACACAAACACACGGCTCACTGTGACAGAATGCACAGCTTATGTCTTCACACACACAACCTGATTCAATGCTCAGCGTCTACCAGCACACACACACACACACGCATGGCTCATTGTGACTCAATGTACATTTTATACCAGCACAAACACACACACACCTCACTGTAACTCAATGCTCAGACTGTACTACCCACACACACAACATACACACACACGGTGCACAGTGACTCAATGCTCAGCCTATACCAGAACACACACACACACACAAACAGGCACTCATACATGGCTCACTGTGACTCAGTGAACCACCTATACCATCACACACACATGCGGCTCAATGTGACTCAAAGCCTATACCAGCACACGCACACACTCACAAACACCCCTCTGTGACTCACTGCACAGCCTATACCAGCGCTCACACACACACACACACACACAGCTGTGAATCAATGCACAGTCTATGGTAGCACACATACACACACAAGCACACATGGCTCACTGAGTCAATACACAGCGTATACCTACACACACACACACACACACAGCTCAGTGACTCAATGCAAAGCCTATACTAGCACATGCACCCCCCCCACACACACACCTCACTGTGACTCAATGCACAGCCTATACCAGCATGCACACACACACACACAGCTGTGACTCAGTGCACAGTCTGTACCAGCACATGCACACACACGCATGCACAGCTCTGTGATTCAGTGCACCATCCATACCAGCACATACACACATGCACACGCACCTCACTGTGACTCAATTCTCAGACTCTACCAGCACACACACACACGGCATACTGTGACTCAATGCTCAGCCTATACCAGAACACAGACACACACAAACACGCACTCATACATGGTTCACTGTGACTCAGTGAACCACCGATACCAAGACAAACAGACACACAAACACACATGGCTAACTGTGACTCAGTGCCCAGTCTCTACTGGAACACAAATATACACACACACATACGTAGCTCACAGACTCAATGCACAGCCTGTACTACCACAAACAGCAGGCTCACTGTGACTCAGTGCACAGCCTATACCAGCACAGACACACACACATGGCTCTCTGTGACTCAATGCACTGCCTATAGCAGCACACAAACACACACACGGACATACATGGCTCAGTGCGACACAATGCAGTCCATACCAGTACACACACAAGCCTCACTGTGACTGAATGCACGGCGTATACCTGCACACACACACACACACACAGCTCACTGTGACTCAACGAACGCTCTGTAGCACCACACAAACACACATACAGGCCTCAGTGACTCAATGCAAAGCCCCTACCGGCACACACACACACACCTAAGTGTGACTCAATGCTCAGCCCATACCTGCGCACACAAACACACACATCTTAAGGTAACTCATGCACATTCCACACCATGAAATACAAAATACAAACACACACACATTCACGGCTCACTCTGACTCAATGCACTGTCCATACGAGCACATACACACACAGCACACACCTCACTGTGACTCAATGATCTGATTATATGAGCACACTCACACACACACACACAAACACCCCTCACTGTGACTCACTGCACAACCTATACCAGCGTGGACACACACAAACACACATGCTCACTGTGAATAATGCACAGTCTATACGAGCACACACACACACAACTCATTGTGACCCAATGCACACTCTATACCAGCACACACACATAACTCACTGTGACACAGTGCACAGGCTATATCAGCACGCAGACACACACACACAAGGCTCACTGTGACTCAGTGCACTGTGTGTAGCACCACACACACAAACACACACATACACCTCAGTGAGTCAATGCAAAGCCCATACCAGCACACTCATACACACAGACACACACACACACACCTTACTGTGTTTCAATGGTCAGCCTATACCAACACACATATACACACCATACTGTGACTCAGTGCACTCTCTGAACCATCACAAAGACACACACACACGCACGGCTCATTGTGACTGAATGCAGCGTCCATACCAGTAAATACACACCACCCATCTGTGACTCAGTGCTCAGACTATTCCACACCCCCCAACACGTCTCATTGTGACTCAACGCACGGCAAATACCAGTCCACACACACAGACACACACATACACAAACACACGGCTCACTGTGACTCAATGCACAGTTTGTATCAACACACACACATACACACCTCCGTGACTCAATGCTCAGCCTGTATCGTCACACACACACATGCATACACAAACACACATACACACACAAGGTTCACTGTGATACAATGCACAGCCTATAGCAGGACACACACACAGACACACGTCACTGTGACACAAAGCACAGCCTATACCAGCACATACACACAAAAACACACTTTACTGTGACTCAATGCACAGCCTATTGCAGCACACACACACACACACACACACACTGCTCACTGTGACAAAATGCAACACCTATACCAGCATGCAAACATGGCTCACTGTGACTCAATGCACCATCCTTACCTACACACACACACACATGGCTCACTGTGACTCAATGCACAGTTTGTATCAACACACACACATACACACCTCCGTGGCTCAATGCTTAGCCTGTATCGTCACACACACACATGCATACGCAAACACACATACACACACAAGGTTCACTGTGATACAATGCACAGCCTATAGCAGGACACACACACAGACACTCCTCACTGTGACTCAGTGCTCAGACTGTAATAGCCCCCACACACACACACACATACACCTCACTGACTCAATGCAAAGCCCATACGAGCACACATGCACACATACACACACCTGATTCAATGCTCCACCCATACCAGTGCACACACACACACCCCGAACTGTGATTCAATGCTCAGCCTATACCAACACACACACATACACACACACCTCATTGTGACTCAATGCACATCTTGTAGCAGCACACACACACACACATGCTGACTGTGACTCAATGCGCCGTCTATACAAGCACACACAACTCATTGTGACTGAGCGCACAGTCAATACCAGCACACACACACACACACAACTCATTGTGACTCAGTTCACAGCCTATATCACCACTCAAACACACACGCAAGGCTCACTGTGACACAATGCACAGTCTGTAGCACCACACACACACACACATACACCTCAGTGACTCAATGCAAAGCCCATACCAGCACACACACACACACACACCTGCTGACTGTGACTCATTGCACAGTCTATACGAGCATACATACACATAACTCATTGTGACTCAATGCACAGTCAATACCAGCACACACACAGACACACATAACTCACTGTGACTCAGTTCACAGCCTATATCAGCACTCAGACACACACACGCAAGGCTCACTGTGACTGAATGCATAGTCTGTAGCACCACACACACACACACCTCAGTGACTCAATGCAATCCCATACCAGCACACACACACACACACACATGCTGACTGTGACTCAATGCACAGTCTATACGAGCACACACACACAGCTCATTGTGACTCAGTGCCCAGTCAATACCAGCACACACAGATACACATAACTCACTGTGACTCAGTGCACAGTCTGTAGCCCGCCCACACACACATCAGTGACTCAATGAAAAGCCCATACCAGCGCGCACACACACACATACACACCTAAACGTGATTCAGTGCTCAGCCTCTACCAGCACACACACAAACACACACACACACATGCTTGGCTCCTTGTGATTCAATGTACATTTCATACCAGCCCAGATACACACAACACATCTCACTGTAACTCAATGCTCAGACTGTACTACCAACACACACAACACACACACACACGGCGCACTATGACTGAAAGCTCAGGCTGTACCAGAACACACACACACACAAACACGCACTCATACATGGCTCACTGTGACTCAATGAACCAGTTATACCATCACACACACACACACACACACACAAACACACGGCTCACTGTGACTCAGTGCACAGTGTACACCTTCCCCGACTCCCACACACATGGCTCACTGTGACTCAATGCCCAGCTTATATCATTACACACACACACATACACACATGGCTCACTGTGACTCAATGCACTGCCTAAAGCAGCACAGAAACACGCACATGGACATACATGGCTCACTGTGACACAATGCACAGCCCAAACCACTACACACACAAACCTCACTGTGAGTGAATGCACAGCGTATACTGCACACACATACACAAACACAGAGCTCACTGTGACGCAATGCACAGCCTATACCAGTACACACGCATACACACGTCTCAATTTGACTCAATGAACAGTCTATAGCACCACACAGACACACATACAGGCTTCAGTGACTCAATGCAAAGCCCATTACCCACACCCACACACACACCTAAATGTGACTCAGTGCTCAGCCTGTACCAGCACACACAAACACACTCACCTTACAGTAACTCACGCACATTCCACACCATGAAATACAAACACACACACACACAGATATGCACAGCTCAATGAGACTCAATGCGCTGTCCATAAAAGCAAATACACGCACACAGCACACCTCACTGTGACTCAATGATCTGATTATACCAGCACACTCACACACATACACACACAAACACATGGCTCACTGTGACTCAGTGCACCGTATGCCTGCCCCCAGTCCCAGACACACATGGCTCACTATGAATGAATGCACAGCCTATATCTTCACAACACACACACACACACCCCTCAGGGACTCAATGCAAAGCCCATACCAGCACACACACACGTATACACACACTGAACTGTGACTCAATGCTCAGATTATACCAGCACAGACACAGAAACACATGACTCACTGTAACTCAGTGCAGAGCATATACCAGCACCCGCACACACACGGCTCACTGTGACTCAATGCACAGCCTATAGCAGCACACACACACACACACACATGCTCACTGTGACTCAATGCACAGTCAATACCAGCACACACACACAGACACACATAACTCACTGTGACTCAGTTCACAGCCTATATCAGCACTCACACACACACACACACACATGCTGAGAGTCAATGCACAGTGTATACAAGCACACACACACAACTCATTGTGCCTCAATGCACAATGACTCAATGCACTGTGACTCAATGCACAGTCTGTAGCCCCCCCACACACAACTCAGTGACTCAATGCAAAGCCCATTCCAGCGCACACAGACACACATAAACACACACACACCTCTGATTCAATGCTCAGCCTCTACCAGCACACACACACACACAAACCCACACACACATGCAAGGCTTAATGTGACTCAATGTACATTTCATACCAGCACACACACACACACACACACCACATCTCACTGTAACTCAATGCTCAGACTGTACTACCCCCACACACAACACACACACACGGCACACTGTGACTGAATGCTCAGCCTATAGCAGCCCACACACACACACATGCTCCCTATGACTCAATGCAGTCTATAGGAGCACACACACACACACAAAACTCATTGTGACTCCATGCACAGTCAATACCAGCACACATAGACACACATAACTCATTGTGACTCAGTTCACAGCCTATATCAGCACTCAAACACAAGGCTCACTGTGACTCAATGCACAGTCTGTAGCACCACACAAAAACACACACACATACTCACTGTGACTCAATGCACAGTCTCTACCAGCACACACACACACACATAACTCACTGTGACTCAGTGCACAGGCTATATCATCACACAGACACACACACACAAGGCTGTGACCTAGTGAACAGTCTGTAGCACCACACACACACTCACACATACACCTCAGTGACTCAATGCAAAGCCCATACCAGCACACACAAACACATACACACACCTGTGATTCAATGCTCAGCCTAAACCAGCACACACATACACACACACACACAGCTGTGACTCAATGCACACCCTAGACCACTACGTACACACACACACACATGGCTAATTGTGGCTCAAGAGAGTCCATACCAGCACATACACACACACAACACACCTCACTGTGACTCAATGATCAGACTATACTAGCCCCCCCCCCACACACATACACCTCAGTGACTCAATGCAAAGCCCATACGAGCACACATGCACACATACACACACTTAATTGATTCAGTGGTCCACCCATACCAGTGCAGACACACCCGTGATTCAATGCTCAGCCTATACCAGCACACACACACACACCTCATTGACTCAATGCACAGCCTATAGCAGTACACACACACACACATGCTGTGACTCAATGCACAGTCTGTACGAGCACACACACAGACACACGTAACTCACTGTGACTCAGTTCACAGCCTATATCAGCACTCAGATGTACACACGCAAGGCTCACATGACTCAATGCACAGTCTGTAGCACCACACACACACACACACACACACCTCAGTGAGTCAATACAAAGCCCATAGCAGCACACACACTCCCACACCTGTGATTCAATGCTAAGCCTATAGCAGCACACATATACACACCATACTGTGACTCAGTGCACACTCTACACCATCACAAAGACACACAGACACGCACGGCTCATTGTGACTGAATGCACCGTCCATACCAGCACATACACACACACAACACATCTGTCAGTCAATGCTCAGACTGTACAACCCACACACACAACACACGGTGCACTGTGACTCAATGCTCAGCCTATGCCAGAACACACACACACACAAACACACACTCATACATGGCTCACTGTGACTTAGTGAACCACCTATACCATCACACACACAGACACACACAGACACCTCAGTGACTCAATGGAAAGCCCATACCAGCCCCCCCCACACACACCTGTGATTCAGTGTGCAGCCTCTACCAGCACACACACACCATACTGTGACTCAACGCACACTCTACACCACCACATACACACACACACATACGCACACATACGCATGCCTCTTTGTGACTCAATGTGCTGTCCATACCAGCACATATACACACACACAACACACCTCACTGTGACTCTATGCTCAGACCATAGTAGCCCCCACCCCACACACACACGGCACACTGTGACTCAATTCTAAGCCTATACCAGCACATACAGAAACACACACACACCCCAGTGACTCAATGCAAAGTCCATACCAGCATACATACACACATATACGCAGCTAAGTGTGACTCGGTGCTCAGCCTGTACCAGCACACACACAGACACACACGCCACCCACGCGGCTCTGTGACTCATTGCGGAGCCTGTACCAGCATAAAATCACGGCTCACTTATCACTCAATGCTTAGTCTGTAGCAGCACACACACACACACACACATAAACACCTCACTGTGAGTCAATGCAAAGCCCATACAGGCACACACACACACACCTGAGTCAATGCAGTCTTTGCCAACACACACACACACACACACACCTGTGAGTCAATGCAGTCTTTACCACCACACACACAGACACACACGCATGGCTCAATGTGACTCAATGCACAGCCTATACCATCACATACACACACAAAGACACACAGGCACGGCTCACTGTTAATCAATGCACAGTCCATACCAACACATACACACACACACAGGCACCTTACTGTAACTAAATTCACATTGTATACCAGCACAGACACACAGAAACATGCATTCACACATGGCTCACTGTGAATCAATGAACCGTCTACACCATCACACACATACAGACACACACACACACGGCTCACTGTGACTCAATGCACTGCCGAAAGCAGCACACAAACACACACAGACATACATGGCTCACTGTGACACAATGCAGTCCATACCAGTACACACACAAGCCTCACTGTGACTGAATGCATGGCGTATACCTGCACACACACACACAGCTCACTGTGACTCAATGCACATTCTATACCATCACACACACACACACACAGGCACAGCTCACTGTGACTCAATGCACAGCCTATAGCAGTACACACACACACACACGTGTCTCAATTTGACTCAATGAATAGTCTTTAGCACCACACAAACACACATACAGGCCTCAGTGACTCTGCAAAGCCCATACCAGCACACACACACACACGTGTGACTCAGTGTTCAGCCTGTACCAGCACACACACACACACCTTACAGTAACTCATGCACATTCCACAACATGAACTACAAACACACACACACACATGCACCACTCACTGTGACTCAATGCTCAGACTCTACCAGCCACCCCTCACCACACACACACCTAACCACGACGCACTGTGACTCAATGCTCTGCCTATACCAGCAATACAGAAACACACACAGACACCTCAGTGACTCAATGCAAAGCCCATACCAGCACACTCACACACACAAACACACGGCTCACTGTGACAGAATGCACAGCTTATGTCTTCACACACACAACCTGATTCAATGCTCAGCGTCTACCAGCACACACACACACACACGCATGGCTCATTGTGACTCAATGTACATTTTATACCAGCACAAACACACACACACCTCACTGTAACTCAATGCTCAGACTGTACTACCCACACACACAACATACACACACACGGTGCACAGTGACTCAATGCTCAGCCTATACCAGAACACACACACACACACAAACAGGCACTCATACATGGCTCACTGTGACTCAGTGAACCACCTATACCATCACACACACATGCGGCTCAATGTGACTCAAAGCCTATACCAGCACACGCACACACTCACAAACACCCCTCTGTGACTCACTGCACAGCCTATACCAGCGCTCACACACACACACACACACACAGCTGTGAATCAATGCACAGTCTATGGTAGCACACATACACACACAAGCACACATGGCTCACTGAGTCAATACACAGCGTATACCTACACACACACACACACACACAGCTCAGTGACTCAATGCAAAGCCTATACTAGCACATGCACCCCCCCACACACACACCTCACTGTGACTCAATGCACAGCCTATACCAGCATGCACACACACACACACAGCTGTGACTCAGTGCACAGTCTGTACCAGCACATGCACACACACGCATGCACAGCTCTGTGATTCAGTGCACCATCCATACCAGCACATACACACATGCACACGCACCTCACTGTGACTCAATTCTCAGACTCTACCAGCACACACACACACGGCATACTGTGACTCAATGCTCAGCCTATACCAGAACACAGACACACACAAACACGCACTCATACATGGTTCACTGTGACTCAGTGAACCACCGATACCAAGACAAACACACACACAAACACACATGGCTAACTGTGACTCAGTGCCCAGTCTCTACTGGAACACAAATATACACACACACATACGTAGCTCACAGACTCAATGCACAGCCTGTACTACCACAAACAGCAGGCTCACTGTGACTCAGTGCACAGCCTATACCAGCACAGACACACACACATGGCTCTCTGTGACTCAATGCACTGCCTATAGCAGCACACAAACACACACACGGACATACATGGCTCAGTGCGACACAATGCAGTCCATACCAGTACACACACAAGCCTCACTGTGACTGAATGCACGGCGTATACCTGCACACACACACACACACACAGCTCACTGTGACTCAACGAACGCTCTGTAGCACCACACAAACACACATACAGGCCTCAGTGACTCAATGCAAAGCCCCTACCGGCACACACACACACACCTAAGTGTGACTCAATGCTCAGCCCATACCTGCGCACACAAACACACACATCTTAAGGTAACTCATGCACATTCCACACCATGAAATACAAAATACAAACACACACACATTCACGGCTCACTCTGACTCAATGCACTGTCCATACGAGCACATACACACACAGCACACACCTCACTGTGACTCAATGATCTGATTATATGAGCACACTCACACACACACACACAAACACCCCTCACTGTGACTCACTGCACAACCTATACCAGCGTGGACACACACAAACACACATGCTCACTGTGAATAATGCACAGTCTATACGAGCACACACACACACAACTCATTGTGACCCAATGCACACTCTATACCAGCACACACACATAACTCACTGTGACACAGTGCACAGGCTATATCAGCACGCAGACACACACACACATGCTTGGCTCCTTGTGATTCAATGTACATTTCATACCAGCCCAGATACACACAACACATCTCACTGTAACTCAATGCTCAGACTGTACTACCAACACACACAACACACACACACACGGCGCACTATGACTGAAAGCTCAGGCTGTACCAGAACACACACACACACAAACACGCACTCATACATGGCTCACTGTGACTCAATGAACCAGTTATACCATCACACACACACACACACACACACAAACACATGGCTCACTGTGACTCAGTGCACAGTGTACACCTTCCCCGACTCCCACACACATGGCTCACTGTGACTCAATGCCCAGCTTATATCATTACACACACACACATACACACATGGCTCACTGTGACTCAATGCACTGCCTAAAGCAGCACAGAAACACGCACATGGACATACATGGCTCACTGTGACACAATGCACAGCCCAAACCACTACACACACAAACCTCACTGTGAGTGAATGCACAGCGTATACTGCACACACATACACAAACACAGAGCTCACTGTGACGCAATGCACAGCCTATACCAGTACACACGCATACACACGTCTCAATTTGACTCAATGAACAGTCTATAGCACCACACAGACACACATACAGGCTTCAGTGACTCAATGCAAAGCCCATTACCCACACCCACACACACACCTAAATGTGACTCAGTGCTCAGCCTGTACCAGCACACACAAACACACTCACCTTACAGTAACTCACGCACATTCCACACCATGAAATACAAACACACACACACACAGATATGCACAGCTCAATGAGACTCAATGCGCTGTCCATAAAAGCAAATACACGCACACAGCACACCTCACTGTGACTCAATGATCTGATTATACCAGCACACTCACACACATACACACACAAACACATGGCTCACTGTGACTCAGTGCACCGTATGCCTGCCCCCAGTCCCAGACACACATGGCTCACTATGAATGAATGCACAGCCTATATCTTCACAACACACACACACACACCCCTCAGGGACTCAATGCAAAGCCCATACCAGCACACACACACGTATACACACACTGAACTGTGACTCAATGCTCAGATTATACCAGCACAGACACAGAAACACATGACTCACTGTAACTCAGTGCAGAGCATATACCAGCACCCGCACACACACGGCTCACTGTGACTCAATGCACAGCCTATAGCAGCACACACACACACACACACATGCTCACTGTGACTCAATGCACAGTCAATACCAGCACACACACACAGACACACATAACTCACTGTGACTCAGTTCACAGCCTATATCAGCACTCACACACACACACACACACATGCTGAGAGTCAATGCACAGTGTATACAAGCACACACACACAACTCATTGTGCCTCAATGCACAATGACTCAATGCACTGTGACTCAATGCACAGTCTGTAGCCCCCCCACACACAACTCAGTGACTCAATGCAAAGCCCATTCCAGCGCACACAGACACACATAAACACACACACACCTCTGATTCAATGCTCAGCCTCTACCAGCACACACACACACACAAACCCACACACACACGCAAGGCTTAATGTGACTCAATGTACATTTCATACCAGCACACACACACACACACACACCACATCTCACTGTAACTCAATGCTCAGACTGTACTACCCCCACACACAACACACACACACGGCACACTGTGACTGAATGCTCAGCCTATAGCAGCCCACACACACACACATGCTCCCTATGACTCAATGCAGTCTATAGGAGCACACACACACACACAAAACTCATTGTGACTCCATGCACAGTCAATACCAGCACACATAGACACACATAACTCATTGTGACTCAGTTCACAGCCTATATCAGCACTCAAACACAAGGCTCACTGTGACTCAATGCACAGTCTGTAGCACCACACAAAAACACACACACATACTCACTGTGACTCAATGCACAGTCTCTACCAGCACACACACACACACATAACTCACTGTGACTCAGTGCACAGGCTATATCATCACACAGACACACACACACAAGGCTGTGACCTAGTGAACAGTCTGTAGCACCACACACACACTCACACATACACCTCAGTGACTCAATGCAAAGCCCATACCAGCACACACAAACACATACACACACCTGTGATTCAATGCTCAGCCTAAACCAGCACACACATACACACACACACACAGCTGTGACTCAATGCACACCCTAGACCACTACGTACACACACACACACATGGCTAATTGTGGCTCAAGAGAGTCCATACCAGCACATACACACACACAACACACCTCACTGTGACTCAATGATCAGACTATACTAGCCCCCCCCCCCACACACATACACCTCAGTGACTCAATGCAAAGCCCATACGAGCACACATGCACACATACACACACTTAATTGATTCAGTGGTCCACCCATACCAGTGCAGACACACCCGTGATTCAATGCTCAGCCTATACCAGCACACACACACACACCTCATTGACTCAATGCACAGCCTATAGCAGTACACACACACACATGCTGTGACTCAATGCACAGTCTGTACGAGCACACACACAGACACACGTAACTCACTGTGACTCAGTTCACAGCCTATATCAGCACTCAGATGTACACACGCAAGGCTCACATGACTCAATGCACAGTCTGTAGCACCACACACACACACACACACACACCTCAGTGAGTCAATACAAAGCCCATAGCAGCACACACACTCCCACACCTGTGATTCAATGCTAAGCCTATAGCAGCACACATATACACACCATACTGTGACTCAGTGCACACTCTACACCATCACAAAGACACACACACACGCACGGCTCATTGTGACTGAATGCACCGTCCATACCAGCACATACACACACACAACACATCTGTCAGTCAATGCTCAGACTGTACAACCCACACACACAACACACGGTGCACTGTGACTCAATGCTCAGCCTATGCCAGAACACACACACACACAAACACACACTCATACATGGCTCACTGTGACTTAGTGAACCACCTATACCATCACACACACAGACACACACAGACACCTCAGTGACTCAATGGAAAGCCCATACCAGCCCCCCACACACACACCTGTGATTCAGTGTGCAGCCTCTACCAGCACACACACACCATACTGTGACTCAACGCACACTCTACACCACCACATACACACACACACATACGCACACATACGCATGCCTCTTTGTGACTCAATGTGCTGTCCATACCAGCACATATACACACACACAACACACCTCACTGTGACTCTATGCTCAGACCATAGTAGCCCCCACCCCACACACACACGGCACACTGTGACTCAATTCTAAGCCTATACCAGCACATACAGAAACACACACACACCCCAGTGACTCAATGCAAAGTCCATACCAGCATACATACACACATATACGCAGCTAAGTGTGACTCGGTGCTCAGCCTGTACCAGCACACACACAGACACACACGCCACCCACACGGCTCTGTGACTCATTGCGGAGCCTGTACCAGCATAAAATCACGGCTCACTTATCACTCAATGCTTAGTCTGTAGCAGCACACACACACACACACACATAAACACCTCACTGTGAGTCAATGCAAAGCCCATACAGGCACACACACACACACCTGAGTCAATGCAGTCTTTGCCAACACACACACACACACACACACCTGTGAGTCAATGCAGTCTTTACCACCACACACACAGACACACACGCATGGCTCAATGTGACTCAATGCACAGCCTATACCATCACATACACACTCAAAGACACACAGGCACGGCTCACTGTTAATCAATGCACAGTCCATACCAACACATACACACACACACAGGCACCTTACTGTAACTAAATTCACATTGTATACCAGCACAGACACACAGAAACATGCATTCACACATGGCTCACTGTGAATCAATGAACCGTCTACACCATCACACACATACAGACACACACACACACGGCTCACTGTGACTCAATGCACTGCCGAAAGCAGCACACAAACACACACAGACATACATGGCTCACTGTGACACAATGCAGTCCATACCAGTACACACACAAGCCTCACTGTGACTGAATGCATGGCGTATACCTGCACACACACACACAGCTCACTGTGACTCAATGCACATTCTATACCATCACACACACACACACACAGGCACAGCTCACTGTGACTCAATGCACAGCCTATAGCAGTACACACACACACACACGTGTCTCAATTTGACTCAATGAATAGTCTTTAGCACCACACAGACACACATACAGGCCTCAGTGACTCTGCAAAGCCCATACCAGCACACAC
Organism: Mesoplodon bidens; assembly: GCF_964165515.1. Lineage (NCBI taxonomy): Eukaryota > Metazoa > Chordata > Mammalia > Artiodactyla > Ziphiidae > Mesoplodon > Mesoplodon bidens. The sequence continues at coordinate 134,736,121 of NC_138163.1, forward strand.
ACACACACGTGTGACTCAGTGTTCAGCCTGTACCAGCACACACACACACACCTTACAGTAACTCATGCACATTCCACAACATGAACTACAAACACACACACACACATGCACCACTCACTGTGACTCAATGCTCAGACTCTACCAGCCACCCCTCACCACACACACACCTAACCACGACGCACTGTGACTCAATGCTCTGCCTATACCAGCAATACAGAAACACACACAGACACCTCAGTGACTCAATGCAAAGCCCATACCAGCACACTCACACACACACAAACACACGGCTCACTGTGACAGAATGCACAGCTTATGTCTTCACACACACAACCTGATTCAATGCTCAGCGTCTACCAGCACACACACACACACACGCATGGCTCATTGTGACTCAATGTACATTTTATACCAGCACAAACACACACACACCTCACTGTAACTCAATGCTCAGACTGTACTACCCACACACACAACATACACACACACGGTGCACAGTGACTCAATGCTCAGCCTATACCAGAACACACACACACACACAAACAGGCACTCATACATGGCTCACTGTGACTCAGTGAACCACCTATACCATCACACACACATGCGGCTCAATGTGACTCAAAGCCTATACCAGCACACGCACACACTCACAAACACCCCTCTGTGACTCACTGCACAGCCTATACCAGCGCTCACACACACACACACACACACAGCTGTGAATCAATGCACAGTCTATGGTAGCACACATACACACACAAGCACACATGGCTCACTGAGTCAATACACAGCGTATACCTACACACACACACACACACACAGCTCAGTGACTCAATGCAAAGCCTATACTAGCACATGCACCCCCCCCACACACACACCTCACTGTGACTCAATGCACAGCCTATACCAGCATGCACACACACACACACAGCTGTGACTCAGTGCACAGTCTGTACCAGCACATGCACACACACGCATGCACAGCTCTGTGATTCAGTGCACCATCCATACCAGCACATACACACATGCACACGCACCTCACTGTGACTCAATTCTCAGACTCTACCAGCACACACACACACGGCATACTGTGACTCAATGCTCAGCCTATACCAGAACACAGACACACACAAACACGCACTCATACATGGTTCACTGTGACTCAGTGAACCACCGATACCAAGACAAACAGACACACAAACACACATGGCTAACTGTGACTCAGTGCCCAGTCTCTACTGGAACACAAATATACACACACACATACGTAGCTCACAGACTCAATGCACAGCCTGTACTACCACAAACAGCAGGCTCACTGTGACTCAGTGCACAGCCTATACCAGCACAGACACACACACATGGCTCTCTGTGACTCAATGCACTGCCTATAGCAGCACACAAACACACACACGGACATACATGGCTCAGTGCGACACAATGCAGTCCATACCAGTACACACACAAGCCTCACTGTGACTGAATGCACGGCGTATACCTGCACACACACACACACACACAGCTCACTGTGACTCAACGAACGCTCTGTAGCACCACACAAACACACATACAGGCCTCAGTGACTCAATGCAAAGCCCCTACCGGCACACACACACACACCTAAGTGTGACTCAATGCTCAGCCCATACCTGCGCACACAAACACACACATCTTAAGGTAACTCATGCACATTCCACACCATGAAATACAAAATACAAACACACACACATTCACGGCTCACTCTGACTCAATGCACTGTCCATACGAGCACATACACACACAGCACACACCTCACTGTGACTCAATGATCTGATTATATGAGCACACTCACACACACACACACAAACACCCCTCACTGTGACTCACTGCACAACCTATACCAGCGTGGACACACACAAACACACATGCTCACTGTGAATAATGCACAGTCTATACGAGCACACACACACACAACTCATTGTGACCCAATGCACACTCTATACCAGCACACACACATAACTCACTGTGACACAGTGCACAGGCTATATCAGCACGCAGACACACACACACAAGGCTCACTGTGACTCAGTGCACTGTGTGTAGCACCACACACACAAACACACACATACACCTCAGTGAGTCAATGCAAAGCCCATACCAGCACACTCATACACACAGACACACACACACACACCTTACTGTGTTTCAATGGTCAGCCTATACCAACACACATATACACACCATACTGTGACTCAGTGCACTCTCTGAACCATCACAAAGACACACACACACGCACGGCTCATTGTGACTGAATGCAGCGTCCATACCAGTAAATACACACCACCCATCTGTGACTCAGTGCTCAGACTATTCCACACCCCCCAACACGTCTCATTGTGACTCAACGCACGGCAAATACCAGTCCACACACACAGACACACACATACACAAACACACGGCTCACTGTGACTCAATGCACAGTTTGTATCAACACACACACATACACACCTCCGTGACTCAATGCTCAGCCTGTATCGTCACACACACACATGCATACACAAACACACATACACACACAAGGTTCACTGTGATACAATGCACAGCCTATAGCAGGACACACACACAGACACACGTCACTGTGACACAAAGCACAGCCTATACCAGCACATACACACAAAAACACACTTTACTGTGACTCAATGCACAGCCTATTGCAGCACACACACACACACACACACACACTGCTCACTGTGACAAAATGCAACACCTATACCAGCATGCAAACATGGCTCACTGTGACTCAATGCACCATCCTTACCTACACACACACACACATGGCTCACTGTGACTCAATGCACAGTTTGTATCAACACACACACATACACACCTCCGTGGCTCAATGCTTAGCCTGTATCGTCACACACACACATGCATACGCAAACACACATACACACACAAGGTTCACTGTGATACAATGCACAGCCTATAGCAGGACACACACACAGACACTCCTCACTGTGACTCAGTGCTCAGACTGTAATAGCCCCCACACACACACACACATACACCTCACTGACTCAATGCAAAGCCCATACGAGCACACATGCACACATACACACACCTGATTCAATGCTCCACCCATACCAGTGCACACACACACACCCCGAACTGTGATTCAATGCTCAGCCTATACCAACACACACACATACACACACACCTCATTGTGACTCAATGCACATCTTGTAGCAGCACACACACACACACATGCTGACTGTGACTCAATGCGCCGTCTATACAAGCACACACAACTCATTGTGACTGAGCGCACAGTCAATACCAGCACACACACACACACACAACTCATTGTGACTCAGTTCACAGCCTATATCACCACTCAAACACACACGCAAGGCTCACTGTGACACAATGCACAGTCTGTAGCACCACACACACACACACATACACCTCAGTGACTCAATGCAAAGCCCATACCAGCACACACACACACACACACCTGCTGACTGTGACTCATTGCACAGTCTATACGAGCATACATACACATAACTCATTGTGACTCAATGCACAGTCAATACCAGCACACACACAGACACACATAACTCACTGTGACTCAGTTCACAGCCTATATCAGCACTCAGACACACACACGCAAGGCTCACTGTGACTGAATGCATAGTCTGTAGCACCACACACACACACACCTCAGTGACTCAATGCAATCCCATACCAGCACACACACACACACACACATGCTGACTGTGACTCAATGCACAGTCTATACGAGCACACACACACAGCTCATTGTGACTCAGTGCCCAGTCAATACCAGCACACACAGATACACATAACTCACTGTGACTCAGTGCACAGTCTGTAGCCCGCCCACACACACATCAGTGACTCAATGAAAAGCCCATACCAGCGCGCACACACACACATACACACCTAAACGTGATTCAGTGCTCAGCCTCTACCAGCACACACACAAACACACACACACACATGCTTGGCTCCTTGTGATTCAATGTACATTTCATACCAGCCCAGATACACACAACACATCTCACTGTAACTCAATGCTCAGACTGTACTACCAACACACACAACACACACACACACGGCGCACTATGACTGAAAGCTCAGGCTGTACCAGAACACACACACACACAAACACGCACTCATACATGGCTCACTGTGACTCAATGAACCAGTTATACCATCACACACACACACACACACACACAAACACACGGCTCACTGTGACTCAGTGCACAGTGTACACCTTCCCCGACTCCCACACACATGGCTCACTGTGACTCAATGCCCAGCTTATATCATTACACACACACACATACACACATGGCTCACTGTGACTCAATGCACTGCCTAAAGCAGCACAGAAACACGCACATGGACATACATGGCTCACTGTGACACAATGCACAGCCCAAACCACTACACACACAAACCTCACTGTGAGTGAATGCACAGCGTATACTGCACACACATACACAAACACAGAGCTCACTGTGACGCAATGCACAGCCTATACCAGTACACACGCATACACACGTCTCAATTTGACTCAATGAACAGTCTATAGCACCACACAGACACACATACAGGCTTCAGTGACTCAATGCAAAGCCCATTACCCACACCCACACACACACCTAAATGTGACTCAGTGCTCAGCCTGTACCAGCACACACAAACACACTCACCTTACAGTAACTCACGCACATTCCACACCATGAAATACAAACACACACACACACAGATATGCACAGCTCAATGAGACTCAATGCGCTGTCCATAAAAGCAAATACACGCACACAGCACACCTCACTGTGACTCAATGATCTGATTATACCAGCACACTCACACACATACACACACAAACACATGGCTCACTGTGACTCAGTGCACCGTATGCCTGCCCCCAGTCCCAGACACACATGGCTCACTATGAATGAATGCACAGCCTATATCTTCACAACACACACACACACACCCCTCAGGGACTCAATGCAAAGCCCATACCAGCACACACACACGTATACACACACTGAACTGTGACTCAATGCTCAGATTATACCAGCACAGACACAGAAACACATGACTCACTGTAACTCAGTGCAGAGCATATACCAGCACCCGCACACACACGGCTCACTGTGACTCAATGCACAGCCTATAGCAGCACACACACACACACACACATGCTCACTGTGACTCAATGCACAGTCAATACCAGCACACACACACAGACACACATAACTCACTGTGACTCAGTTCACAGCCTATATCAGCACTCACACACACACACACACACATGCTGAGAGTCAATGCACAGTGTATACAAGCACACACACACAACTCATTGTGCCTCAATGCACAATGACTCAATGCACTGTGACTCAATGCACAGTCTGTAGCCCCCCCACACACAACTCAGTGACTCAATGCAAAGCCCATTCCAGCGCACACAGACACACATAAACACACACACACCTCTGATTCAATGCTCAGCCTCTACCAGCACACACACACACACAAACCCACACACACATGCAAGGCTTAATGTGACTCAATGTACATTTCATACCAGCACACACACACACACACACACCACATCTCACTGTAACTCAATGCTCAGACTGTACTACCCCCACACACAACACACACACACGGCACACTGTGACTGAATGCTCAGCCTATAGCAGCCCACACACACACACATGCTCCCTATGACTCAATGCAGTCTATAGGAGCACACACACACACACAAAACTCATTGTGACTCCATGCACAGTCAATACCAGCACACATAGACACACATAACTCATTGTGACTCAGTTCACAGCCTATATCAGCACTCAAACACAAGGCTCACTGTGACTCAATGCACAGTCTGTAGCACCACACAAAAACACACACACATACTCACTGTGACTCAATGCACAGTCTCTACCAGCACACACACACACACATAACTCACTGTGACTCAGTGCACAGGCTATATCATCACACAGACACACACACACAAGGCTGTGACCTAGTGAACAGTCTGTAGCACCACACACACACTCACACATACACCTCAGTGACTCAATGCAAAGCCCATACCAGCACACACAAACACATACACACACCTGTGATTCAATGCTCAGCCTAAACCAGCACACACATACACACACACACACAGCTGTGACTCAATGCACACCCTAGACCACTACGTACACACACACACACATGGCTAATTGTGGCTCAAGAGAGTCCATACCAGCACATACACACACACAACACACCTCACTGTGACTCAATGATCAGACTATACTAGCCCCCCCCCCACACACATACACCTCAGTGACTCAATGCAAAGCCCATACGAGCACACATGCACACATACACACACTTAATTGATTCAGTGGTCCACCCATACCAGTGCAGACACACCCGTGATTCAATGCTCAGCCTATACCAGCACACACACACACACCTCATTGACTCAATGCACAGCCTATAGCAGTACACACACACACAGATGCTGTGACTCAATGCACAGTCTGTACGAGCACACACACAGACACACGTAACTCACTGTGACTCAGTTCACAGCCTATATCAGCACTCAGATGTACACACGCAAGGCTCACATGACTCAATGCACAGTCTGTAGCACCACACACACACACACACACACACACCTCAGTGAGTCAATACAAAGCCCATAGCAGCACACACACTCCCACACCTGTGATTCAATGCTAAGCCTATAGCAGCACACATATACACACCATACTGTGACTCAGTGCACACTCTACACCATCACAAAGACACACACACACGCACGGCTCATTGTGACTGAATGCACCGTCCATACCAGCACATACACACACACAACACATCTGTCAGTCAATGCTCAGACTGTACAACCCACACACACAACACACGGTGCACTGTGACTCAATGCTCAGCCTATGCCAGAACACACACACACACAAACACACACTCATACATGGCTCACTGTGACTTAGTGAACCACCTATACCATCACACACACAGACACACACAGACACCTCAGTGACTCAATGGAAAGCCCATACCAGCCCCCCCCACACACACCTGTGATTCAGTGTGCAGCCTCTACCAGCACACACACACCATACTGTGACTCAACGCACACTCTACACCACCACATACACACACACACATACGCACACATACGCATGCCTCTTTGTGACTCAATGTGCTGTCCATACCAGCACATATACACACACACAACACACCTCACTGTGACTCTATGCTCAGACCATAGTAGCCCCCACCCCACACACACACGGCACACTGTGACTCAATTCTAAGCCTATACCAGCACATACAGAAACACACACACACCCCAGTGACTCAATGCAAAGTCCATACCAGCATACATACACACATATACGCAGCTAAGTGTGACTCGGTGCTCAGCCTGTACCAGCACACACACAGACACACACGCCACCCACGCGGCTCTGTGACTCATTGCGGAGCCTGTACCAGCATAAAATCACGGCTCACTTATCACTCAATGCTTAGTCTGTAGCAGCACACACACACACACACACATAAACACCTCACTGTGAGTCAATGCAAAGCCCATACAGGCACACACACACACACCTGAGTCAATGCAGTCTTTGCCAACACACACACACACACACACACCTGTGAGTCAATGCAGTCTTTACCACCACACACACAGACACACACGCATGGCTCAATGTGACTCAATGCACAGCCTATACCATCACATACACACACAAAGACACACAGGCACGGCTCACTGTTAATCAATGCACAGTCCATACCAACACATACACACACACACAGGCACCTTACTGTAACTAAATTCACATTGTATACCAGCACAGACACACAGAAACATGCATTCACACATGGCTCACTGTGAATCAATGAACCGTCTACACCATCACACACATACAGACACACACACACACGGCTCACTGTGACTCAATGCACTGCCGAAAGCAGCACACAAACACACACAGACATACATGGCTCACTGTGACACAATGCAGTCCATACCAGTACACACACAAGCCTCACTGTGACTGAATGCATGGCGTATACCTGCACACACACACACAGCTCACTGTGACTCAATGCACATTCTATACCATCACACACACACACACACAGGCACAGCTCACTGTGACTCAATGCACAGCCTATAGCAGTACACACACACACACACGTGTCTCAATTTGACTCAATGAATAGTCTTTAGCACCACACAAACACACATACAGGCCTCAGTGACTCTGCAAAGCCCATACCAGCACACACACACACACGTGTGACTCAGTGTTCAGCCTGTACCAGCACACACACACACACCTTACAGTAACTCATGCACATTCCACAACATGAACTACAAACACACACACACACATGCACCACTCACTGTGACTCAATGCTCAGACTCTACCAGCCACCCCTCACCACACACACACCTAACCATGACGCACTGTGACTCAATGCTCTGCCTATACCAGCAATACAGAAAGACACACAGACACCTCAGTGACTCAATGCAAAGCCCATACCAGCACACTCACACACACAAACACACGGCTCACTGTGACAGAATGCACAGCTTATGTCTTCACACACACAACCTGATTCAATGCTCAGCGTCTACCAGCACACACACACACACACGCATGGCTCATTGTGACTCAATGTACATTTTATACCAGCACAAACACACACACACCTCACTGTAACTCAATGCTCAGACTGTACTACCCACACACACAACATACACACACACGGTGCACAGTGACTCAATGCTCAGCCTATACCAGAACACACACACACACACAAACAGGCACTCATACATGGCTCACTGTGACTCAGTGAACCACCTATACCATCACACACACATGCGGCTCAATGTGACTCAAAGCCTATACCAGCACACGCACACACTCACAAACACCCCTCTGTGACTCACTGCACAGCCTATACCAGCGCTCACACACACACACACACACACAGCTGTGAATCAATGCACAGTCTATGGTAGCACACATACACACACAAGCACACATGGCTCACTGAGTCAATACACAGCGTATACCTACACACACACACACACACACAGCTCAGTGACTCAATGCAAAGCCTATACTAGCACATGCACCCCCCCCACACACACACCTCACTGTGACTCAATGCACAGCCTATACCAGCATGCACACACACACACACAGCTGTGACTCAGTGCACAGTCTGTACCAGCACATGCACACACACGCATGCACAGCTCTGTGATTCAGTGCACCATCCATACCAGCACATACACACATGCACACGCACCTCACTGTGACTCAATTCTCAGACTCTACCAGCACACACACACACGGCATACTGTGACTCAATGCTCAGCCTATACCAGAACACAGACACACACAAACACGCACTCATACATGGTTCACTGTGACTCAGTGAACCACCGATACCAAGACAAACACACACACAAACACACATGGCTAACTGTGACTCAGTGCCCAGTCTCTACCGGAACACAAATACACACACACACATACGTAGCTCACAGACTCAATGCACAGCCTGTACTACCACAAACAGCAGGCTCACTGTGACTCAGTGCACAGCCTATACCAGCACAGACACACACACATGGCTCTCTGTGACTCAATGCACTGCCTATAGCAGCACACAAACACACACACGGACATACATGGCTCAGTGCGACACAATGCAGTCCATACCAGTACACACACAAGCCTCACTGTGACTGAATGCACGGCGTATACCTGCACACACACACACACACACAGCTCACTGTGACTCAACGAACGCTCTGTAGCACCACACAAACACACATACAGGCCTCAGTGACTCAATGCAAAGCCCCTACCGGCACACACACACACACCTAAGTGTGACTCAATGCTCAGCCCATACCTGCGCACACAAACACACACATCTTAAGGTAACTCATGCACATTCCTCACCATGAAATACAAAATACAAACACACACACATTCACGGCTCACTCTGACTCAATGCACTGTCCATACGAGCACATACACACACAGCACACACCTCACTGTGACTCAATGATCTGATTATATGAGCACACTCACACACACACACACACAAACACCCCTCACTGTGACTCACTGCACAACCTATACCAGCGTGGACACACACAAACACACATGCTCACTGTGAATAATGCACAGTCTATACGAGCACACACACACACAACTCATTGTGACCCAATGCACACTCTATACCAGCACACACACATAACTCACTGTGACACAGTGCACAGGCTATATCAGCACGCAGACACACACACACAAGGCTCACTGTGACTCAGTGCACTGTGTGTAGCACCACACACACAAACACACACATACACCTCAGTGAGTCAATGCAAAGCCCATACCAGCACACTCATACACACAGACACACACACACACACCTTACTGTGTTTCAATGGTCAGCCTATACCAACACACATATACACACCATACTGTGACTCAGTGCACTCTCTGAACCATCACAAAGACACACACACACGCACGGCTCATTGTGACTGAATGCAGCGTCCATACCAGTAAATACACACCACCCATCTGTGACTCAGTGCTCAGACTATTCCACACCCCCCAACACGTCTCATTGTGACTCAACGCACGGCAAATACCAGTCCACACACACAGACACACACATACACAAACACACGGCTCACTGTGACTCAATGCACAGTTTGTATCAACACACACACATACACACCTCCGTGACTCAATGCTCAGCCTGTATCGTCACACACACACATGCATACACAAACACACATACACACACAAGGTTCACTGTGATACAATGCACAGCCTATAGCAGGACACACACACAGACACACGTCACTGTGACACAAAGCACAGCCTATACCAGCACATACACACAAAAACACACTTTACTGTGACTCAATGCACAGCCTATTGCAGCACACACACACACACACACACACCGCTCACTGTGACAAAATGCAACACCTATACCAGCATGCAAACATGGCTCACTGTGACTCAATGCACCATCCTTACCTACACACACACACACATGGCTCACTGTGACTCAATGCACAGTTTGTATCAACACACACACATACACACCTCCGTGGCTCAATGCTTAGCCTGTATCGTCACACACACACATGCATACGCAAACACACATACACACACAAGGTTCACTGTGATACAATGCACAGCCTATAGCAGGACACACACACAGACACTCCTCACTGTGACTCAGTGCTCAGACTGTAATAGCCACCCCCCACACACACACATACACCTCACTGACTCAATGCAAAGCCCATACGAGCACACATGCACACATACACACACCTGATTCAATGCTCCACCCATACCAGTGCACACACACACACCCCGAACTGTGATTCAATGCTCAGCCTATACCAACACACACACATACACACACACCTCATTGTGACTCAATGCACATCTTGTAGCAGCACACACACACACACATGCTGACTGTGACTCAATGCGCCGTCTATACAAGCACACACAACTCATTGTGACTGAGCGCACAGTCAATACCAGCACACACACACACACACACAACTCATTGTGACTCAGTTCACAGCCTATATCACCACTGAAACACACACGCAAGGCTCACTGTGACACAATGCACAGTCTGTTGCACCACACACACACACACATACACCTCAGTGACTCAATGCAAAGCCCATACCAGCACACACACACACACACACCTGCTGACTGTGACTCATTGCACAGTCTATACGAGCATACATACACATAACTCATTGTGACTCAATGCACAGTCAATACCAGCACAAACACAGACACACATAACTCACTGTGACTCAGTTCACAGCCTATAGCAGCACTCAGACACACACACGCAAGGCTCACTGTGACTGAATGCATAGTCTGTAGCACCACACACACACACACCTCAGTGACTCAATGCAATCCCATACCAGCACACACACACACACACACATGCTGACTGTGACTCAATGCACAGTCTATACGAGCACACACACACAGCTCATTGTGACTCAGTGCCCAGTCAATACCAGCACACACAGATACACATAACTCACTGTGACTCAGTGCACAGTCTGTAGCCCGCCCACACACACATCAGTGACTCAATGAAAAGCCCATACCAGCGCGCACACACACACATACACACCTAAACGTGATTCAGTGCTCAGCCTCTACCAGCACACACACAAACACACACACACACATGCTTGGCTCCTTGTGATTCAATGTACATTTCATACCAGCCCAGATACACACAACACATCTCACTGTAACTCAATGCTCAGACTGTACTACCAACACACACAACACACACACACACGGCGCACTATGACTGAAAGCTCAGGCTGTACCAGAACACACACACACACAAACACGCACTCATACATGGCTCACTGTGACTCAATGAACCAGTTATACCATCACACACACACACACACACACACACAAACACACGGCTCACTGTGACTCAGTGCACAGTGTACACCTTCCCCGACTCCCACACACATGGCTCACTGTGACTCAATGCCCAGCTTATATCATTACACACACACACATACACACATGGCTCACTGTGACTCAATGCACTGCCTAAAGCAGCACAGAAACACGCACATGGACATACATGGCTCACTGTGACACAATGCACAGCCCAAACCACTACACACACAAACCTCACTGTGAGTGAATGCACAGCGTATACTGCACACACATACACAAACACAGAGCTCACTGTGACGCAATGCACAGCCTATACCAGTACACACGCATACACACGTCTCAATTTGACTCAATGAACAGTCTATAGCACCACACAGACACACATACAGGCTTCAGTGACTCAATGCAAAGCCCATTACCCACACCCACACACACACCTAAATGTGACTCAGTGCTCAGCCTGTACCAGCACACACAAACACACTCACCTTACAGTAACTCACGCACATTCCACACCATGAAATACAAACACACACACACACAGATATGCACAGCTCAATGAGACTCAATGCGCTGTCCATAAAAGCAAATACACGCACACAGCACACCTCACTGTGACTCAATGATCTGATTATACCAGCACACTCACACACATACACACACAAACACATGGCTCACTGTGACTCAGTGCACCGTATGCCTGCCCCCAGTCCCAGACACACATGGCTCACTATGAATGAATGCACAGCCTATATCTTCACAACACACACACACACACCCCTCAGGGACTCAATGCAAAGCCCATACCAGCACACACACACGTATACACACACTGAACTGTGACTCAATGCTCAGATTATACCAGCACAGACACAGAAACACATGACTCACTGTAACTCAGTGCAGAGCATATACCAGCACCCGCACACACACGGCTCACTGTGACTCAATGCACAGCCTATAGCAGCACACACACACACACACACATGCTCACTGTGACTCAATGCACAGTCAATACCAGCACACACACACAGACACACATAACTCACTGTGACTCAGTTCACAGCCTATATCAGCACTCACACACACACACACACACATGCTGAGAGTCAATGCACAGTGTATACAAGCACACACACACAACTCATTGTGCCTCAATGCACAATGACTCAATGCACTGTGACTCAATGCACAGTCTGTAGCCCCCCCACACACAACTCAGTGACTCAATGCAAAGCCCATTCCAGCGCACACAGACACACATAAACACACACACACCTCTGATTCAATGCTCAGCCTCTACCAGCACACACACACACACAAACCCACACACACACGCAAGGCTTAATGTGACTCAATGTACATTTCATACCAGCACACACACACACACACACACCACATCTCACTGTAACTCAATGCTCAGACTGTACTACCCCCACACACAACACACACACACGGCACACTGTGACTGAATGCTCAGCCTATAGCAGCCCACACACACACACATGCTCCCTATGACTCAATGCAGTCTATAGGAGCACACACACACACACAAAACTCATTGTGACTCCATGCACAGTCAATACCAGCACACATAGACACACATAACTCATTGTGACTCAGTTCACAGCCTATATCAGCACTCAAACACAAGGCTCACTGTGACTCAATGCACAGTCTGTAGCACCACACAAAAACACACACACATACTCACTGTGACTCAATGCACAGTCTCTACCAGCACACACACACACACATAACTCACTGTGACTCAGTGCACAGGCTATATCATCACACAGACACACACACACAAGGCTGTGACCTAGTGAACAGTCTGTAGCACCACACACACACTCACACATACACCTCAGTGACTCAATGCAAAGCCCATACCAGCACACACAAACACATACACACACCTGTGATTCAATGCTCAGCCTAAACCAGCACACACATACACACACACACACAGCTGTGACTCAATGCACACCCTAGACCACTACGTACACACACACACACATGGCTAATTGTGGCTCAAGAGAGTCCATACCAGCACATACACACACACAACACACCTCACTGTGACTCAATGATCAGACTATACTAGCCCCCCCCCACACACACATACACCTCAGTGACTCAATGCAAAGCCCATACGAGCACACATGCACACATACACACACTTAATTGATTCAGTGGTCCACCCATACCAGTGCAGACACACCCGTGATTCAATGCTCAGCCTATACCAGCACACACACACACACCTCATTGACTCAATGCACAGCCTATAGCAGTACACACACACACACATGCTGTGACTCAATGCACAGTCTGTACGAGCACACACACAGACACACGTAACTCACTGTGACTCAGTTCACAGCCTATATCAGCACTCAGATGTACACACGCAAGGCTCACATGACTCAATGCACAGTCTGTAGCACCACACACACACACACACACACACACCTCAGTGAGTCAATACAAAGCCCATAGCAGCACACACACTCCCACACCTGTGATTCAATGCTAAGCCTATAGCAGCACACATATACACACCATACTGTGACTCAGTGCACACTCTACACCATCACAAAGACACACACACACGCACGGCTCATTGTGACTGAATGCACCGTCCATACCAGCACATACACACACACAACACATCTGTCAGTCAATGCTCAGACTGTACAACCCACACACACAACACACGGTGCACTGTGACTCAATGCTCAGTCTATGCCAGAACACACACACACACAAACACACACTCATACATGGCTCACTGTGACTTAGTGAACCACCTATACCATCACACACACAGACACACACAGACACCTCAGTGACTCAATGGAAAGCCCATACCAGCCCCCCACACACACACCTGTGATTCAGTGTGCAGCCTCTACCAGCACACACACACCATACTGTGACTCAACGCACACTCTACACCACCACATACACACACACACATACGCACACATACGCATGCCTCTTTGTGACTCAATGTGCTGTCCATACCAGCACATATACACACACACAACACACCTCACTGTGACTCTATGCTCAGACCATAGTAGCCCCCACCCCACACACACACGGCACACTGTGACTCAATTCTAAGCCTATACCAGCACATACAGAAACACACACACACCCCAGTGACTCAATGCAAAGTCCATACCAGCATACATACACACATATACGCAGCTAAGTGTGACTCGGTGCTCAGCCTGTACCAGCACACACACAGACACACACGCCACCCACGCGGCTCTGTGACTCATTGCGGAGCCTGTACCAGCATAAAATCACGGCTCACTTATCACTCAATGCTTAGTCTGTAGCAGCACACACACACACACACACATAAACACCTCACTGTGAGTCAATGCAAAGCCCATACAGGCACACACACACACACCTGAGTCAATGCAGTCTTTGCCAACACACACACACACACACACACCTGTGAGTCAATGCAGTCTTTACCACCACACACACAGACACACACGCATGGCTCAATGTGACTCAATGCACAGCCTATACCATCACATACACACACAAAGACACACAGGCACGGCTCACTGTTAATCAATGCACAGTCCATACCAACACATACACACACACACAGGCACCTTACTGTAACTAAATTCACATTGTATACCAGCACAGACACACAGAAACATGCATTCACACATGGCTCACTGTGAATCAATGAACCGTCTACACCATCACACACATACAGACACACACACACACGGCTCACTGTGACTCAATGCACTGCCGAAAGCAGCACACAAACACACACAGACATACATGGCTCACTGTGACACAATGCAGTCCATACCAGTACACACACAAGCCTCACTGTGACTGAATGCATGGCGTATACCTGCACACACACACACAGCTCACTGTGACTCAATGCACATTCTATACCATCACACACACACACACACAGGCACAGCTCACTGTGACTCAATGCACAGCCTATAGCAGTACACACACACACACACGTGTCTCAATTTGACTCAATGAATAGTCTTTAGCACCACACAAACACACATACAGGCCTCAGTGACTCTGCAAAGCCCATACCAGCACACACACACACACGTGTGACTCAGTGTTCAGCCTGTACCAGCACACACACACACACCTTACAGTAACTCATGCACATTCCACAACATGAACTACAAACACACACACACACATGCACCACTCACTGTGACTCAATGCTCAGACTCTACCAGCCACCCCTCACCACACACACACCTAACCACGACACACTGTGACTCAATGCTCTGCCTATACCAGCAATACAGAAACACACACAGACACCTCAGTGACTCAATGCAAAGCCCATACCAGCACACTCACACACACAAACACACGGCTCACTGTGACAGAATGCACAGCTTATGTCTTCACACACACAACCTGATTCAATGCTCAGCGTCTACCAGCACACACACACACACACGCATGGCTCATTGTGACTCAATGTACATTTTATACCAGCACAAACACACACACACCTCACTGTAACTCAATGCTCAGACTGTACTACCCACACACACAACATACACACACACGGTGCACAGTGACTCAATGCTCAGCCTATACCAGAACACACACACACACACAAACAGACACTCATACATGGCTCACTGTGACTCAGTGAACCACCTATACCATCACACACACATGCGGCTCAATGTGACTCAAAGCCTATACCAGCACACGCACACACTCACAAACACCCCTCTGTGACTCACTGCACAGCCTATACCAGCACTCACACACACACACACACACACAGCTGTGAATCAATGCACAGTCTATGGTAGCACACATACACACACAAGCACACATGGCTCACTGAGTCAATACACAGCGTATACCTACACACACACACACACACACAGCTCAGTGACTCAATGCAAAGCCTATACTAGCACATGCACCCCCCACACACACACACCTCACTGTGACTCAATGCACAGCCTATACCAGAATGCACACACACACACACAGCTGTGACTCAGTGCACAGTCTGTACCAGCACATGCACACACACGCATGCACAGCTCTGTGATTCAGTGCACCATCCATACCAGCACATACACACATGCACACGCACCTCACTGTGACTCAATTCTCAGACTCTACCAGCACACACACACACGGCATACTGTGACTCAATGCTCAGCCTATACCAGAACACAGACACACACAAACACGCACTCATACATGGTTCACTGTGACTCAGTGAACCACCGATACCAAGACAAACAGACACACAAACACACATGGCTAACTGTGACTCAGTGCCCAGTCTCTACCGGAACACAAATACACACACACACATACGTAGCTCACAGACTCAATGCACAGCCTGTACTACCACAAACAGCAGGCTCACTGTGACTCAGTGCACAGCCTATACCAGCACAGACACACACACATGGCTCTCTGTGACTCAATGCACTGCCTATAGCAGCACACAAACACACACACGGACATACATGGCTCAGTGCGACACAATGCAGTCCATACCAGTACACACACAAGCCTCACTGTGACTGAATGCACGGCGTATACCTGCACACACACACACACACACAGCTCACTGTGACTCAACGAACGCTCTGTAGCACCACACAAACACACATACAGGCCTCAGTGACTCAATGCAAAGCCCCTACCGGCACACACACACACACACGTAAGTGTGACTCAATGCTCAGCCCATACCTGCGCACACAAACACACACATCTTAAGGTAACTCATGCACATTCCACACCATGAAATACAAAATACAAACACACACACATTCACGGCTCACTCTGACTCAATGCACTGTCCATACGAGCACATACACACACAGCACACACCTCACTGTGACTCAATGATCTGATTATATGAGCACACTCACACACACACACACACAAACACCCCTCACTGTGACTCACTGCACAACCTATACCAGCGTGGACACACACAAACACACATGCTCACTGTGAATAATGCACAGTCTATACGAGCACACACACACACAACTCATTGTGACCCAATGCACACTCTATACCAGCACACACACAGAACTCACTGTGACACAGTGCACAGGCTATATCAGCACGCAGACACACACACACAAGGCTCACTGTGACTCAGTGCACTGTGTGTAGCACCACACACACAAACACACACATACACCTCAGTGAGTCAATGCAAAGCCCATACCAGCACACTCATACACACAGACACACACACACACACACCTTACTGTGTTTCAATGGTCAGCCTATACCAACACACATATACACACCATACTGTGACTCAGTGCACTCTCTGAACCATCACAAAGACACACACACACGCACGGCTCATTGTGACTGAATGCAGCGTCCATACCAGTAAATACACACCACCCATCTGTGACTCAGTGCTCAGACTATTCCACACCCCCCAACACGTCTCATTGTGACTCAACGCACGGCAAATACCAGTCCACACACACAGACACACACATACACAAACACACGGCTCACTGTGACTCAATGCACAGTTTGTATCAACACACACACATACACACCTCCGTGACTCAATGCTCAGCCTGTATCGTCACACACACACATGCATACACAAACACACATACACACACAAGGTTCACTGTGATACAATGCACAGCCTATAGCAGGACACACACACAGACACACGTCACTGTGACACAAAGCACAGCCTATACCAGCACATACACACAAAAACACACTTTACTGTGACTCAATGCACAGCCTATTGCAGCACACACACACACACACACACACACCGCTCACTGTGACAAAATGCAACACCTATACCAGCATGCAAACATGGCTCACTGTGACTCAATGCACCATCCTTACCTACACACACACACACATGGCTCACTGTGACTCAATGCACAGTTTGTATCAACACACACACATACACACCTCCGTGGCTCAATGCTTAGCCTGTATCGTCACACACACACATGCATACGCAAACACACATACACACACAAGGTTCACTGTGATACAATGCACAGCCTATAGCAGGACACACACACAGACACTCCTCACTGTGACTCAGTGCTCAGACTGTAATAGCCCCCCCACACACACACACATACACCTCACTGACTCAATGCAAAGCCCATACGAGCACACATGCACACATACACACACCTGATTCAATGCTCCACCCATACCAGTGCACACACACACACCCCGAACTGTGATTCAATGCTCAGCCTATACCAACACACACACATACACACACACCTCATTGTGACTCAATGCACATCTTGTAGCAGCACACACACACACATGCTGACTGTGACTCAATGCGCCGTCTATACAAGCACACACAACTCATTGTGACTGAGCGCACAGTCAATACCAGCACACACACACACACACACAACTCATTGTGACTCAGTTCACAGCCTATATCACCACTGAAACACACACGCAAGGCTCACTGTGACACAATGCACAGTCTGTAGCACCACACACACACACACATACACCTCAGTGACTCAATGCAAAGCCCATACCAGCACACACACACACACACACCTGCTGACTGTGACTCATTGCACAGTCTATACGAGCATACATACACATAACTCATTGTGACTCAATGCACAGTCAATACCAGCACACACACAGACACACATAACTCACTGTGACTCAGTTCACAGCCTATAGCAGCACTCAGACACACACACGCAAGGCTCACTGTGACTGAATGCATAGTCTGTAGCACCACACACACACACACCTCAGTGACTCAATGCAATCACATACCAGCACACACACACACACACACATGCTGACTGTGACTCAATGCACAGTCTATACGAGCACACACACACAGCTCATTGTGACTCAGTGCCCAGTCAATACCAGCACACACAGATACACATAACTCACTGTGACTCAGTGCACAGTCTGTAGCCCGCCCACACACACATCAGTGACTCAATGAAAAGCCCATACCAGCGCGCACAGACACACATACACACCTAAACGTGATTCAGTGCTCAGCCTCTACCAGCACACACACAAACACACACACACACATGCTTGGCTCCTTGTGATTCAATGTACATTTCATACCAGCACAGATACACACAACACATCTCACTGTAACTCAATGCTCAGACTGTACTACCAACACACACAACACACACACACACGGCGCACTATGACTGAAAGCTCAGGCTGTACCAGAACACACACACACACAAACACGCACTCATACATGGCTCACTGTGACTCAATGAAGCAGTTATACCATCACACACACACACACACACACACACAAACACACGGCTCACTGTGACTCAGTGCACAGTGTACACCTTCCCCGACTCCCACACACATGGCTCACTGTGACTCAATGCCCAGCTTATATCATTACACACACACACATACACACATGGCTCACTGTGACTCAATGCACTGCCTAAAGCAGCACAGAAACACGCACATGGACATACATGGCTCACTGTGACACAATGCACAGCCCAAACCACTACACACACAAACCTCACTGTGAGTGAATGCACAGCGTATACTGCACACACATACACAAACACAGAGCTCACTGTGACGCAATGCACAGCCTATACCAGTACACACGCATACACACGTCTCAATTTGACTCAATGAACAGTCTATAGCACCACACAGACACACATACAGGCTTCAGTGACTCAATGCAAAGCCCATTACCCACACCCACACACACACCTAAATGTGACTCAGTGCTCAGCCTGTACCAGCACACACAAACACACTCACCTTACAGTAACTCACGCACATTCCACACCATGAAATACAAACACACACACACACAGATATGCACAGCTCAATGAGACTCAATGCGCTGTCCATAAAAGCAAATACACGCACACAGCACACCTCACTGTGACTCAATGATCTGATTATACCAGCACACTCACACACATACACACACAAACACATGGCTCACTGTGACTCAGTGCACCGTATGCCTGCCCCCAGTCCCAGACACACATGGCTCACTATGAATGAATGCACAGCCTATATCTTCACAACACACACACACACACCCCTCAGGGACTCAATGCAAAGCCCATACCAGCACACACACACGTATACACACACTGAACTGTGACTCAATGCTCAGATTATACCAGCACAGACACAGAAACACATGACTCACTGTAACTCAGTGCAGAGCATATACCAGCACCCTCACACACACGGCTCACTGTGACTCAATGCACAGCCTATAGCAGCACACACACACACACACACATGCTCACTGTGACTCAATGCACAGTCAATACCAGCACACACACACAGACACACATAACTCACTGTGACTCAGTTCACAGCCTATATCAGCACTCACACACACACACACACACATGCTGAGAGTCAATGCACAGTGTATACAAGCACACACACACAACTCATTGTGCCTCAATGCACAATGACTCAATGCACTGTGACTCAATGCACAGTCTGTAGCCCCCCCACACACAACTCAGTGACTCAATGCAAAGCCCATTCCAGCGCACACAGACACACATAAACACACACACACCTCTGATTCAATGCTCAGCCTCTACCAGCACACACACACACACAAACCCACACACACACGCAAGGCTTAATGTGACTCAATGTACATTTCATACCAGCACACACACACACACACACACCACATCTCACTGTAACTCAATGCTCAGACTGTACTACCCCCACACACAACACACACACACGGCACACTGTGACTGAATGCTCAGCCTATAGCAGCCCACACACACACACATGCTCCCTATGACTCAATGCAGTCTATAGGAGCACACACACACACACAAAACTCATTGTGACTCCATGCACAGTCAATACCAGCACACATAGACACACATAACTCATTGTGACTCAGTTCACAGCCTATATCAGCACTCAAACACAAGGCTCACTGTGACTCAATGCACAGTCTGTAGCACCACACAAAAACACACACACATACTCACTGTGACTCAATGCACAGTCTCTACCAGCACACACACACACACATAACTCACTGTGACTCAGTGCACAGGCTATATCATCACACAGACACACACACACAAGGCTGTGACCTAGTGAACAGTCTGTAGCACCACACACACACTCACACATACACCTCAGTGACTCAATGCAAAGCCCATACCAGCACACACAAACACATACACACACCTGTGATTCAATGCTCAGCCTAAACCAGCACACACATACACACACACACACAGCTGTGACTCAATGCACACCCTAGACCACTACGTACACACACACACACATGGCTAATTGTGGCTCAAGAGAGTCCATACCAGCACATACACACACACAACACACCTCACTGTGACTCAATGATCAGACTATACTAGCCCCCCCCCCCACACACATACACCTCAGTGACTCAATGCAAAGCCCATACGAGCACACATGCACACATACACACACTTAATTGATTCAGTGGTCCACCCATACCAGTGCAGACACACCCGTGATTCAATGCTCAGCCTATACCAGCACACACACACACACCTCATTGACTCAATGCACAGCCTATAGCAGTACACACACACACACATGCTGTGACTCAATGCACAGTCTGTACGAGCACACACACAGACACACGTAACTCACTGTGACTCAGTTCACAGCCTATATCAGCACTCAGATGTACACACGCAAGGCTCACATGACTCAATGCACAGTCTGTAGCACCACACACACACACACACACACACACCTCAGTGAGTCAATACAAAGCCCATAGCAGCACACACACTCCCACACCTGTGATTCAATGCTAAGCCTATAGCAGCACACATATACACACCATACTGTGACTCAGTGCACACTCTACACCATCACAAAGACACACACACACGCACGGCTCATTGTGACTGAATGCACCGTCCATACCAGCACATACACACACACAACACATCTGTCAGTCAATGCTCAGACTGTACAACCCACACACACAACACACGGTGCACTGTGACTCAATGCTCAGCCTATGCCAGAACACACACACACACAAACACACACTCATACATGGCTCACTGTGACTTAGTGAACCACCTATACCATCACACACACAGACACACACAGACACCTCAGTGACTCAATGGAAAGCCCATACCAGCCCCCCCCACACACACCTGTGATTCAGTGTGCAGCCTCTACCAGCACACACACACCATACTGTGACTCAACGCACACTCTACACCACCACATACACACACACACATACGCACACATACGCATGCCTCTTTGTGACTCAATGTGCTGTCCATACCAGCACATATACACACACACAACACACCTCACTGTGACTCTATGCTCAGACCATAGTAGCCCCCACCCCACACACACACGGCACACTGTGACTCAATTCTAAGCCTATACCAGCACATACAGAAACACACACACACCCCAGTGACTCAATGCAAAGTCCATACCAGCATACATACACACATATACGCAGCTAAGTGTGACTCGGTGCTCAGCCTGTACCAGCACACACACAGACACACACGCCACCCACGCGGCTCTGTGACTCATTGCGGAGCCTGTACCAGCATAAAATCACGGCTCACTTATCACTCAATGCTTAGTCTGTAGCAGCACACACACACACACACACATAAACACCTCACTGTGAGTCAATGCAAAGCCCATACAGGCACACACACACACACCTGAGTCAATGCAGTCTTTGCCAACACACACACACACACACCCCTGAGTCAATGCAGTCTTTACCAACACACACACACACACACACACACCTGTGAGTCAATGCAGTCTTTACCACCACACACACAGACACACACGCATGGCTCAATGTGACTCAATGCACAGCCTATACCATCACATACACACTCAAAGACACACAGGCACGGCTCACTGTTAATCAATGCACAGTCCATACCAACACATACACACACACACAGGCACCTTACTGTAACTAAATTCACATTGTATACCAGCACAGACACACAGAAACATGCATTCACACATGGCTCACTGTGAATCAATGAACCGTCTACACCATCACACACATACAGACACACACACACACGGCTCACTGTGACTCAATGCACTGCCGAAAGCAGCACACAAACACACACAGACATACATGGCTCACTGTGACACAATGCAGTCCATACCAGTACACACACAAGCCTCACTGTGACTGAATGCATGGCGTATACCTGCACACACACACACAGCTCACTGTGACTCAATGCACATTCTATACCATCACACACACACACACACAGGCACAGCTCACTGTGACTCAATGCACAGCCTATAGCAGTACACACACACACACACGTGTCTCAATTTGACTCAATGAATAGTCTTTAGCACCACACAAACACACATACAGGCCTCAGTGACTCTGCAAAGCCCATACCAGCACACACACACACACGTGTGACTCAGTGTTCAGCCTGTACCAGCACACACACACACACCTTACAGTAACTCATGCACATTCCACAACATGAACTACAAACACACACACACACATGCACCACTCACTGTGACTCAATGCTCAGACTCTACCAGCCACCCCTCACCACACACACACCTAACCACGACGCACTGTGACTCAATGCTCTGCCTATACCAGCAATACAGAAACACACACAGACACCTCAGTGACTCAATGCAAAGCCCATACCAGCACACTCACACACACAAACACACGGCTCACTGTGACAGAATGCACAGCTTATGTCTTCACACACACAACCTGATTCAATGCTCAGCGTCTACCAGCACACACACACACACACGCATGGCTCATTGTGACTCAATGTACATTTTATACCAGCACAAACACACACACACCTCACTGTAACTCAATGCTCAGACTGTACTACCCACACACACAACATACACACACACGGTGCACAGTGACTCAATGCTCAGCCTATACCAGAACACACACACACACACAAACAGGCACTCATACATGGCTCACTGTGACTCAGTGAACCACCTATACCATCACACACACATGCGGCTCAATGTGACTCAAAGCCTATACCAGCACACGCACACACTCACAAACACCCCTCTGTGACTCACTGCACAGCCTATACCAGCGCTCACACACACACACACACACACAGCTGTGAATCAATGCACAGTCTATGGTAGCACACATACACACACAAGCACACATGGCTCACTGAGTCAATACACAGCGTATACCTACACACACACACACACACACAGCTCAGTGACTCAATGCAAAGCCTATACTAGCACATGCACCCCCCCCACACACACACCTCACTGTGACTCAATGCACAGCCTATACCAGCATGCACACACACACACACAGCTGTGACTCAGTGCACAGTCTGTACCAGCACATGCACACACACGCATGCACAGCTCTGTGATTCAGTGCACCATCCATACCAGCACATACACACATGCACACGCACCTCACTGTGACTCAATTCTCAGACTCTACCAGCACACACACACACGGCATACTGTGACTCAATGCTCAGCCTATACCAGAACACAGACACACACAAACACGCACTCATACATGGTTCACTGTGACTCAGTGAACCACCGATACCAAGACAAACAGACACACAAACACACATGGCTAACTGTGACTCAGTGCCCAGTCTCTACCGGAACACAAATACACACACACACATACGTAGCTCACAGACTCAATGCACAGCCTGTACTACCACAAACAGCAGGCTCACTGTGACTCAGTGCACAGCCTATACCAGCACAGACACACACACATGGCTCTCTGTGACTCAATGCACTGCCTATAGCAGCACACAAACACACACATGGACATACATGGCTCAGTGCGACACAACGCAGTCCATACCAGTACACACACAAGCCTCACTGTGACTGAATGCACGGCATATACCTGCACACACACACACACACACAGCTCACTGTGACTCAACGAACGCTCTGTAGCACCACACAAACACACATACAGGCCTCAGTGACTCAATGCAAAGCCCCTACCGGCACACACACACACACACGTAAGTGTGACTCAATGCTCAGCCCATACCTGCGCACACAAACACACACATCTTAAGGTAACTCATGCACATTCCACACCATGAAATACAAAATACAAACACACACACATTCACGGCTCACTCTGACTCAATGCACTGTCCATACGAGCACATACACACACAGCACACACCTCACTGTGACTCAATGATCTGATTATATGAGCACACTCACACACACACACACACAAACACCCCTCACTGTGACTCACTGCACAACCTATACCAGCGTGGACACACACAAACACACATGCTCACTGTGAATAATGCACAGTCTATACGAGCACACACACACACAACTCATTGTGACCCAATGCACACTCTATACCAGCACACACACAGAACTCACTGTGACACAGTGCACAGGCTATATCAGCACGCAGACACACACACACAAGGCTCACTGTGACTCAGTGCACTGTGTGTAGCACCACACACACAAACACACACATACACCTCAGTGAGTCAATGCAAAGCCCATACCAGCACACTCATACACACAGACACACACACACACACACCTTACTGTGTTTCAATGGTCAGCCTATACCAACACACATATACACACCATACTGTGACTCAGTGCACTCTCTGAACCATCACAAAGACACACACACACGCACGGCTCATTGTGACTGAATGCAGCGTCCATACCAGTAAATACACACCACCCATCTGTGACTCAGTGCTCAGACTATTCCACACCCCCCAACACGTCTCATTGTGACTCAACGCACGGCAAATACCAGTCCACACACACAGACACACACATACACAAACACACGGCTCACTGTGACTCAATGCACAGTTTGTATCAACACACACACATACACACCTCCGTGACTCAATGCTCAGCCTGTATCGTCACACACACACATGCATACACAAACACACATACACACACAAGGTTCACTGTGATACAATGCACAGCCTATAGCAGGACACACACACAGACACACGTCACTGTGACACAAAGCACAGCCTATACCAGCACATACACACAAAAACACACTTTACTGTGACTCAATGCACAGCCTATTGCAGCACACACACACACACACACACACACACACCGCTCACTGTGACAAAATGCAACACCTATACCAGCATGCAAACATGGCTCACTGTGACTCAATGCACCATCCTTACCTACACACACACACACATGGCTCACTGTGACTCAATGCACAGTTTGTATCAACACACACACATACACACCTCCGTGGCTCAATGCTTAGCCTGTATCGTCACACACACACATGCATACGCAAACACACATACACACACAAGGTTCACTGTGATACAATGCACAGCCTATAGCAGGACACACACACAGACACTCCTCACTGTGACTCAGTGCTCAGACTGTAATAGCCCCCCCACACACACACACATACACCTCACTGACTCAATGCAAAGCCCATACGAGCACACATGCACACATACACACACCTGATTCAATGCTCCACCCATACCAGTGCACACACACACACCCCGAACTGTGATTCAATGCTCAGCCTATACCAACACACACACATACACACACACCTCATTGTGACTCAATGCACATCTTGTAGCAGCACACACACACACACATGCTGACTGTGACTCAATGCGCCGTCTATACAAGCACACACAACTCATTGTGACTGAGTGCACAGTCAATACCAGCACACACACACACACACACAACTCATTGTGACTCAGTTCACAGCCTATATCACCACTCAAACACACACGCAAGGCTCACTGTGACTCAATGCACAGTCTGTAGCACCACACACACACACACATACACCTCAGTGACTCAATGCAAAGCCCATACCAGCACACACACACACACACACACCTGCTGACTGTGACTCATTGCACAGTCTATACGAGCATACATACACATAACTCATTGTGACTCAATGCACAGTCAATACCAGCACACACACAGACACACATAACTCACTGTGACTCAGTTCACAGCCTATATCAGCACTCAGACACACACACGCAAGGCTCACTGTGACTGAATGCATAGTCTGTAGCACCACACACACACATACCTCAGTGACTCAATGCAATCCCATACCAGCACACACACACACACACACATGCTGACTGTGACTCAATGCACTGTCTATACGAGCACACACACACAGCTCATTGTGACTCAGTGCCCAGTCAATACCAGCACACACAGATACACATAACTCACTGTGACTCAGTGCACAGTCTGTAGCCCGCCCACACACACATCAGTGACTCAATGAAAAGCCCATACCAGCGCGCACACACACACATACACACCTAAACGTGATTCAGTGCTCAGCCTCTACCAGCACACACACAAACACACACACACACATGCTTGGCTCCTTGTGATTCAATGTACATTTCATACCAGCACAGATACACACAACACATCTCACTGTAACTCAATGCTCAGACTGTACTACCAACACACACAACACACACACACACGGCGCACTATGACTGAAAGCTCAGGCTGTACCAGAACACACACACACACAAACACGCACTCATACATGGCTCACTGTGACTCAATGAACCAGTTATACCATCACACACACACACACACACACACAAACACACGGCTCACTGTGACTCAGTGCACAGTGTACACCTTCCCCGACTCCCACACACATGGCTCACTGTGACTCAATGCCCAGCTTATATCATTACACACACACACATACACACATGGCTCACTGTGACTCAATGCACTGCCTAAAGCAGCACAGAAACACGCACATGGACATACATGGCTCACTGTGACACAATGCACAGCCCAAACCACTACACACACAAACCTCACTGTGAGTGAATGCACAGCGTATACTGCACACACATACACAAACACAGAGCTCACTGTGACGCAATGCACAGCCTATACCAGTACACACGCATACACACGTCTCAATTTGACTCAATGAACAGTCTATAGCACCACACAGACACACATACAGGCTTCAGTGACTCAATGCAAAGCCCATTACCCACACCCACACACACACCTAAATGTGACTCAGTGCTCAGCCTGTACCAGCACACACAAACACACTCACCTTACAGTAACTCACGCACATTCCACACCATGAAATACAAACACACACACACACAGATATGCACAGCTCAATGAGACTCAATGCGCTGTCCATAAAAGCAAATACACGCACACAGCACACCTCACTGTGACTCAATGATCTGATTATACCAGCACACTCACACACATACACACACAAACACATGGCTCACTGTGACTCAGTGCACCGTATGCCTGCCCCCAGTCCCAGACACACATGGCTCACTATGAATGAATGCACAGCCTATATCTTCACAACACACACACACACACCCCTCAGGGACTCAATGCAAAGCCCATACCAGCACACACACACGTATACACACACTGAACTGTGACTCAATGCTCAGATTATACCAGCACAGACACAGAAACACATGACTCACTGTAACTCAGTGCAGAGCATATACCAGCACCCTCACACACACGGCTCACTGTGACTCAATGCACAGCCTATAGCAGCACACACACACACACACACATGCTCACTGTGACTCAATGCACAGTCAATACCAGCACACACACACAGACACACATAACTCACTGTGACTCAGTTCACAGCCTATATCAGCACTCACACACACACACACACACATGCTGAGAGTCAATGCACAGTGTATACAAGCACACACACACAACTCATTGTGCCTCAATGCACAATGACTCAATGCACTGTGACTCAATGCACAGTCTGTAGCCCCCCCACACACAACTCAGTGACTCAATGCAAAGCCCATTCCAGCGCACACAGACACACATAAACACACACACACCTCTGATTCAATGCTCAGCCTCTACCAGCACACACACACACACAAACCCACACACACACGCAAGGCTTAATGTGACTCAATGTACATTTCATACCAGCACACACACACACACACACACCACATCTCACTGTAACTCAATGCTCAGACTGTACTACCCCCACACACAACACACACACACGGCACACTGTGACTGAATGCTCAGCCTATAGCAGCCCACACACACACACATGCTCCCTATGACTCAATGCAGTCTATAGGAGCACACACACACACACAAAACTCATTGTGACTCCATGCACAGTCAATACCAGCACACATAGACACACATAACTCATTGTGACTCAGTTCACAGCCTATATCAGCACTCAAACACAAGGCTCACTGTGACTCAATGCACAGTCTGTAGCACCACACAAAAACACACACACATACTCACTGTGACTCAATGCACAGTCTCTACCAGCACACACACACACACATAACTCACTGTGACTCAGTGCACAGGCTATATCATCACACAGACACACACACACAAGGCTGTGACCTAGTGAACAGTCTGTAGCACCACACACACACTCACACATACACCTCAGTGACTCAATGCAAAGCCCATACCAGCACACACAAACACATACACACACCTGTGATTCAATGCTCAGCCTAAACCAGCACACACATACACACACACACACAGCTGTGACTCAATGCACACCCTAGACCACTACGTACACACACACACACATGGCTAATTGTGGCTCAAGAGAGTCCATACCAGCACATACACACACACAACACACCTCACTGTGACTCAATGATCAGACTATACTAGCCCCCCCCCACACACACATACACCTCAGTGACTCAATGCAAAGCCCATACGAGCACACATGCACACATACACACACTTAATTGATTCAGTGGTCCACCCATACCAGTGCAGACACACCCGTGATTCAATGCTCAGCCTATACCAGCACACACACACACACCTCATTGACTCAATGCACAGCCTATAGCAGTACACACACACACACATGCTGTGACTCAATGCACAGTCTGTACGAGCACACACACAGACACACGTAACTCACTGTGACTCAGTTCACAGCCTATATCAGCACTCAGATGTACACACGCAAGGCTCACATGACTCAATGCACAGTCTGTAGCACCACACACACACACACACACACACACCTCAGTGAGTCAATACAAAGCCCATAGCAGCACACACACTCCCACACCTGTGATTCAATGCTAAGCCTATAGCAGCACACATATACACACCATACTGTGACTCAGTGCACACTCTACACCATCACAAAGACACACACACACGCACGGCTCATTGTGACTGAATGCACCGTCCATACCAGCACATACACACACACAACACATCTGTCAGTCAATGCTCAGACTGTACAACCCACACACACAACACACGGTGCACTGTGACTCAATGCTCAGCCTATGCCAGAACACACACACACACAAACACACACTCATACATGGCTCACTGTGACTTAGTGAACCACCTATACCATCACACACACAGACACACACAGACACCTCAGTGACTCAATGGAAAGCCCATACCAGCCCCCCCCACACACACCTGTGATTCAGTGTGCAGCCTCTACCAGCACACACACACCATACTGTGACTCAACGCACACTCTACACCACCACATACACACACACACATACGCACACATACGCATGCCTCTTTGTGACTCAATGTGCTGTCCATACCAGCACATATACACACACACAACACACCTCACTGTGACTCTATGCTCAGACCATAGTAGCCCCCACCCCACACACACACGGCACACTGTGACTCAATTCTAAGCCTATACCAGCACATACAGAAACACACACACACCCCAGTGACTCAATGCAAAGTCCATACCAGCATACATACACACATATACGCAGCTAAGTGTGACTCGGTGCTCAGCCTGTACCAGCACACACACAGACACACACGCCACCCACGCGGCTCTGTGACTCATTGCGGAGCCTGTACCAGCATAAAATCACGGCTCACTTATCACTCAATGCTTAGTCTGTAGCAGCACACACACACACACACACATAAACACCTCACTGTGAGTCAATGCAAAGCCCATACAGGCACACACACACACACCTGAGTCAATGCAGTCTTTGCCAACACACACACACACACACACACCTGTGAGTCAATGCAGTCTTTACCACCACACACACAGACACACACGCATGGCTCAATGTGACTCAATGCACAGCCTATACCATCACATACACACTCAAAGACACACAGGCACGGCTCACTGTTAATCAATGCACAGTCCATACCAACACATACACACACACACAGGCACCTTACTGTAACTAAATTCACATTGTATACCAGCACAGACACACAGAAACATGCATTCACACATGGCTCACTGTGAATCAATGAACCGTCTACACCATCACACACATACAGACACACACACACACGGCTCACTGTGACTCAATGCACTGCCGAAAGCAGCACACAAACACACACAGACATACATGGCTCACTGTGACACAATGCAGTCCATACCAGTACACACACAAGCCTCACTGTGACTGAATGCATGGCGTATACCTGCACACACACACACAGCTCACTGTGACTCAATGCACATTCTATACCATCACACACACACACACACAGGCACAGCTCACTGTGACTCAATGCACAGCCTATAGCAGTACACACACACACACACGTGTCTCAATTTGACTCAATGAATAGTCTTTAGCACCACACAAACACACATACAGGCCTCAGTGACTCTGCAAAGCCCATACCAGCACACACACACACACGTGTGACTCAGTGTTCAGCCTGTACCAGCACACACACACACACCTTACAGTAACTCATGCACATTCCACAACATGAACTACAAACACACACACACACATGCACCACTCACTGTGACTCAATGCTCAGACTCTACCAGCCACCCCTCACCACACACACACCTAACCACGACGCACTGTGACTCAATGCTCTGCCTATACCAGCAATACAGAAACACACACAGACACCTCAGTGACTCAATGCAAAGCCCATACCAGCACACTCACACACACAAACACACGGCTCACTGTGACAGAATGCACAGCTTATGTCTTCACACACACAACCTGATTCAATGCTCAGCGTCTACCAGCACACACACACACACACGCATGGCTCATTGTGACTCAATGTACATTTTATACCAGCACAAACACACACACACCTCACTGTAACTCAATGCTCAGACTGTACTACCCACACACACAACATACACACACACGGTGCACAGTGACTCAATGCTCAGCCTATACCAGAACACACACACACACACAAACAGGCACTCATACATGGCTCACTGTGACTCAGTGAACCACCTATACCATCACACACACATGCGGCTCAATGTGACTCAAAGCCTATACCAGCACACGCACACACTCACAAACACCCCTCTGTGACTCACTGCACAGCCTATACCAGCGCTCACACACACACACACACACACAGCTGTGAATCAATGCACAGTCTATGGTAGCACACATACACACACAAGCACACATGGCTCACTGAGTCAATACACAGCGTATACCTACACACACACACACACACACAGCTCAGTGACTCAATGCAAAGCCTATACTAGCACATGCACCCCCCCCACACACACACCTCACTGTGACTCAATGCACAGCCTATACCAGCATGCACACACACACACACAGCTGTGACTCAGTGCACAGTCTGTACCAGCACATGCACACACACGCATGCACAGCTCTGTGATTCAGTGCACCATCCATACCAGCACATACACACATGCACACGCACCTCACTGTGACTCAATTCTCAGACTCTACCAGCACACACACACACGGCATACTGTGACTCAATGCTCAGCCTATACCAGAACACAGACACACACAAACACGCACTCATACATGGTTCACTGTGACTCAGTGAACCACCGATACCAAGACAAACACACACACAAACACACATGGCTAACTGTGACTCAGTGCCCAGTCTCTACCGGAACACAAATACACACACACACATACGTAGCTCACAGACTCAATGCACAGCCTGTACTACCACAAACAGCAGGCTCACTGTGACTCAGTGCACAGCCTATACCAGCACAGACACACACACATGGCTCTCTGTGACTCAATGCACTGCCTATAGCAGCACACAAACACACACATGGACATACATGGCTCAGTGCGACACAACGCAGTCCATACCAGTACACACACAAGCCTCACTGTGACTGAATGCACGGCGTATACCTGCACACACACACACACACACAGCTCACTGTGACTCAACGAACGCTCTGTAGCACCACACAAACACACATACAGGCCTCAGTGACTCAATGCAAAGCCCCTACCGGCACACACACACACACACGTAAGTGTGACTCAATGCTTAGCCCATACCTGCGCACACAAACACACACATCTTAAGGTAACTCATGCACATTCCACACCATGAAATACAAAATACAAACACACACACATTCACGGCTCACTCTGACTCAATGCACTGTCCATACGAGCACATACACACACAGCACACACCTCACTGTGACTCAATGATCTGATTATATGAGCACACTCACACACACACACACACAAACACCCCTCACTGTGACTCACTGCACAACCTATACCAGCGTGGACACACACAAACACACATGCTCACTGTGAATAATGCACAGTCTATACGAGCACACACACACACAACTCATTGTGACCCAATGCACACTCTATACCAGCACACACACAGAACTCACTGTGACACAGTGCACAGGCTATATCAGCACGCAGACACACACACACAAGGCTCACTGTGACTCAGTGCACTGTGTGTAGCACCACACACACAAACACACACATACACCTCAGTGAGTCAATGCAAAGCCCATACCAGCACACTCATACACACAGACACACACACACACACACCTTACTGTGTTTCAATGGTCAGCCTATACCAACACACATATACACACCATACTGTGACTCAGTGCACTCTCTGAACCATCACAAAGACACACACACACGCACGGCTCATTGTGACTGAATGCAGCGTCCATACCAGTAAATACACACCACCCATCTGTGACTCAGTGCTCAGACTATTCCACACCCCCCAACACGTCTCATTGTGACTCAACGCACGGCAAATACCAGTCCACACACACAGACACACACATACACAAACACACGGCTCACTGTGACTCAATGCACAGTTTGTATCAACACACACACATACACACCTCCGTGACTCAATGCTCAGCCTGTATCGTCACACACACACATGCATACACAAACACACATACACACACAAGGTTCACTGTGATACAATGCACAGCCTATAGCAGGACACACACACAGACACACGTCACTGTGACACAAAGCACAGCCTATACCAGCACATACACACAAAAACACACTTTACTGTGACTCAATGCACAGCCTATTGCAGCACACACACACACACACACACACACACCGCTCACTGTGACAAAATGCAACACCTATACCAGCATGCAAACATGGCTCACTGTGACTCAATGCACCATCCTTACCTACACACACACACACATGGCTCACTGTGACTCAATGCACAGTTTGTATCAACACACACACATACACACCTCCGTGGCTCAATGCTTAGCCTGTATCGTCACACACACACATGCATACACAAACACACATACACACACAAGGTTCACTGTGATACAATGCACAGCCTATAGCAGGACACACACACAG
Organism: Mesoplodon bidens; assembly: GCF_964165515.1. Lineage (NCBI taxonomy): Eukaryota > Metazoa > Chordata > Mammalia > Artiodactyla > Ziphiidae > Mesoplodon > Mesoplodon bidens. Next base: position 134,772,587 of record NC_138163.1, read on the forward strand.
ACACACGTCACTGTGACACAAAGCACAGCCTATACCAGCACATACACACAAAAACACACTTTACTGTGACTCAATGCACAGCCTATTGCAGCACACACACACACACACACACACACACACCGCTCACTGTGACAAAATGCAACACCTATACCAGCATGCAAACATGGCTCACTGTGACTCAATGCACCATCCTTACCTACACACACACACACATGGCTCACTGTGACTCAATGCACAGTTTGTATCAACACACACACATACACACCTCCGTGGCTCAATGCTTAGCCTGTATCGTCACACACACACATGCATACGCAAACACACATACACACACAAGGTTCACTGTGATACAATGCACAGCCTATAGCAGGACACACACACAGACACTCCTCACTGTGACTCAGTGCTCAGACTGTAATAGCCCCCCCCCCCACACACACATACACCTCACTGACTCAATGCAAAGCCCATACGAGCACACATGCACACATACACACACCTGATTCAATGCTCCACCCATACCAGTGCACACACACACACCCCGAACTGTGATTCAATGCTCAGCCTATACCAACACACACACATACACACACACCTCATTGTGACTCAATGCACATCTTGTAGCAGCACACACACACACACATGCTGACTGTGACTCAATGCGCCGTCTATACAAGCACACACAACTCATTGTGACTGAGTGCACAGTCAATACCAGCACACACACACACACACACAACTCATTGTGACTCAGTTCACAGCCTATATCACCACTCAAACACACACGCAAGGCTCACTGTGACTCAATGCACAGTCTGTAGCACCACACACACACACACATACACCTCAGTGACTCAATGCAAAGCCCATACCAGCACACACACACACACACACACCTGCTGACTGTGACTCATTGCACAGTCTATACGAGCATACATACACATAACTCATTGTGACTCAATGCACAGTCAATACCAGCACACACACAGACACACATAACTCACTGTGACTCAGTTCACAGCCTATATCAGCACTCAGACACACACACGCAAGGCTCACTGTGACTGAATGCATAGTCTGTAGCACCACACACACACACACCTCAGTGACTCAATGCAATCCCATACCAGCACACACACACACACACACATGCTGACTGTGACTCAATGCACAGTCTATACGAGCACACACACACAGCTCATTGTGACTCAGTGCCCAGTCAATACCAGCACACACAGATACACATAACTCACTGTGACTCAGTGCACAGTCTGTAGCCCGCCCACACACACATCAGTGACTCAATGAAAAGCCCATACCAGCGCGCACACACACACATACACACCTAAACGTGATTCAGTGCTCAGCCTCTACCAGCACACACACAAACACACACACACACATGCTTGGCTCCTTGTGATTCAATGTACATTTCATACCAGCCCAGATACACACAACACATCTCACTGTAACTCAATGCTCAGACTGTACTACCAACACACACACCACACACACACACGGCGCACTATGACTGAAAGCTCAGGCTGTACCAGAACACACACACACACAAACACGCACTCATACATGGCTCACTGTGACTCAATGAACCAGTTATACCATCACACACACACACACACACACACAAACACACGGCTCACTGTGACTCAGTGCACAGTGTACACCTTCCCCGACTCCCACACACATGGCTCACTGTGACTCAATGCCCAGCTTATATCATTACACACACACACATACACACATGGCTCACTGTGACTCAATGCACTGCCTAAAGCAGCACAGAAACACGCACATGGACATACATGGCTCACTGTGACACAATGCACAGCCCAAACCACTACACACACAAACCTCACTGTGAGTGAATGCACAGCGTATACTGCACACACATACACAAACACAGAGCTCACTGTGACGCAATGCACAGCCTATACCAGTACACACGCATACACACGTCTCAATTTGACTCAATGAACAGTCTATAGCACCACACAGACACACATACAGGCTTCAGTGACTCAATGCAAAGCCCATTACCCACACCCACACACACACCTAAATGTGACTCAGTGCTCAGCCTGTACCAGCACACACAAACACACTCACCTTACAGTAACTCACGCACATTCCACACCATGAAATACAAACACACACACACACAGATATGCACAGCTCAATGAGACTCAATGCGCTGTCCATAAAAGCAAATACACGCACACAGCACACCTCACTGTGACTCAATGATCTGATTATACCAGCACACTCACACACATACACACACAAACACATGGCTCACTGTGACTCAGTGCACCGTATGCCTGCCCCCAGTCCCAGACACACATGGCTCACTATGAATGAATGCACAGCCTATATCTTCACAACACACACACACACACCCCTCAGGGACTCAATGCAAAGCCCATACCAGCACACACACACGTATACACACACTGAACTGTGACTCAATGCTCAGATTATACCAGCACAGACACAGAAACACATGACTCACTGTAACTCAGTGCAGAGCATATACCAGCACCCGCACACACACGGCTCACTGTGACTCAATGCACAGCCTATAGCAGCACACACACACACACACACATGCTCACTGTGACTCAATGCACAGTCAATACCAGCACACACACACAGACACACATAACTCACTGTGACTCAGTTCACAGCCTATATCAGCACTCACACACACACACACACACATGCTGAGAGTCAATGCACAGTGTATACAAGCACACACACACAACTCATTGTGCCTCAATGCACAATGACTCAATGCACTGTGACTCAATGCACAGTCTGTAGCCCCCCCACACACAACTCAGTGACTCAATGCAAAGCCCATTCCAGCGCACACAGACACACATAAACACACACACACCTCTGATTCAATGCTCAGCCTCTACCAGCACACACACACACACAAACCCACACACACACGCAAGGCTTAATGTGACTCAATGTACATTTCATACCAGCACACACACACACACACACACCACATCTCACTGTAACTCAATGCTCAGACTGTACTACCCCCACACACAACACACACACACGGCACACTGTGACTGAATGCTCAGCCTATAGCAGCCCACACACACACACATGCTCCCTATGACTCAATGCAGTCTATAGGAGCACACACACACACACAAAACTCATTGTGACTCCATGCACAGTCAATACCAGCACACACAGACACACATAACTCATTGTGACTCAGTTCACAGCCTATATCAGCACTCAAACACAAGGCTCACTGTGACTCAATGCACAGTCTGTAGCACCACACAAAAACACACACACATACTCACTGTGACTCAATGCACAGTCTCTACCAGCACACACACACACACATAACTCACTGTGACTCAGTGCACAGGCTATATCATCACACAGACACACACACACAAGGCTGTGACCTAGTGAACAGTCTGTAGCACCACACACACACTCACACATACACCTCAGTGACTCAATGCAAAGCCCATACCAGCACACACAAACACATACACACACCTGTGATTCAATGCTCAGCCTAAACCAGCACACACATACACACACACACACAGCTGTGACTCAATGCACACCCTAGACCACTACGTACACACACACACACATGGCTAATTGTGGCTCAAGAGAGTCCATACCAGCACATACACACACACAACACACCTCACTGTGACTCAATGATCAGACTATACTAGCCCCCCCCACACACACATACACCTCAGTGACTCAATGCAAAGCCCATACGAGCACACATGCACACATACACACACTTAATTGATTCAGTGGTCCACCCATACCAGTGCAGACACACCCGTGATTCAATGCTCAGCCTATACCAGCACACACACACACACCTCATTGACTCAATGCACAGCCTATAGCAGTACACACACACACACATGCTGTGACTCAATGCACAGTCTGTACGAGCACACACACAGACACACGTAACTCACTGTGACTCAGTTCACAGCCTATATCAGCACTCAGATGTACACACGCAAGGCTCACATGACTCAATGCACAGTCTGTAGCACCACACACACACACACACACACACACCTCAGTGAGTCAATACAAAGCCCATAGCAGCACACACACTCCCACACCTGTGATTCAATGCTAAGCCTATAGCAGCACACATATACACACCATACTGTGACTCAGTGCACACTCTACACCATCACAAAGACACACACACACGCACGGCTCATTGTGACTGAATGCACCGTCCATACCAGCACATACACACACACAACACATCTGTCAGTCAATGCTCAGACTGTACAACCCACACACACAACACACGGTGCACTGTGACTCAATGCTCAGCCTATGCCAGAACACACACACACACAAACACACACTCATACATGGCTCACTGTGACTTAGTGAACCACCTATACCATCACACACACAGACACACACAGACACCTCAGTGACTCAATGGAAAGCCCATACCAGCCCCCCCCACACACACCTGTGATTCAGTGTGCAGCCTCTACCAGCACACACACACCATACTGTGACTCAACGCACACTCTACACCACCACATACACACACACACATACGCACACATACGCATGCCTCTTTGTGACTCAATGTGCTGTCCATACCAGCACATATACACACACACAACACACCTCACTGTGACTCTATGCTCAGACCATAGTAGCCCCCACCCCACACACACACGGCACACTGTGACTCAATTCTAAGCCTATACCAGCACATACAGAAACACACACACACCCCAGTGACTCAATGCAAAGTCCATACCAGCATACATACACACATATACGCAGCTAAGTGTGACTCGGTGCTCAGCCTGTACCAGCACACACACAGACACACACGCCACCCACGCGGCTCTGTGACTCATTGCGGAGCCTGTACCAGCATAAAATCACGGCTCACTTATCACTCAATGCTTAGTCTGTAGCAGCACACACACACACACACACATAAACACCTCACTGTGAGTCAATGCAAAGCCCATACAGGCACACACACACACACCTGAGTCAATGCAGTCTTTGCCAACACACACACACACACACACACCTGTGAGTCAATGCAGTCTTTACCACCACACACACAGACACACACGCATGGCTCAATGTGACTCAATGCACAGCCTATACCATCACATACACACACAAAGACACACAGGCACGGCTCACTGTTAATCAATGCACAGTCCATACCAACACATACACACACACACAGGCACCTTACTGTAACTAAATTCACATTGTATACCAGCACAGACACACAGAAACATGCATTCACACATGGCTCACTGTGAATCAATGAACCGTCTACACCATCACACACATACAGACACACACACACACGGCTCACTGTGACTCAATGCACTGCCGAAAGCAGCACACAAACATACACAGACATACATGGCTCACTGTGACACAATGCAGTCCATACCAGTACACACACAAGCCTCACTGTGACTGAATGCATGGCGTATACCTGCACACACACACACAGCTCACTGTGACTCAATGCACATTCTATACCATCACACACACACACACACAGGCACAGCTCACTGTGACTCAATGCACAGCCTATAGCAGTACACACACACACACACGTGTCTCAATTTGACTCAATGAATAGTCTTTAGCACCACACAAACACACATACAGGCCTCAGTGACTCTGCAAAGCCCATACCAGCACACACACACACACGTGTGACTCAGTGTTCAGCCTGTACCAGCACACACACACACACCTTACAGTAACTCATGCACATTCCACAACATGAACTACAAACACACACACACACATGCACCACTCACTGTGACTCAATGCTCAGACTCTACCAGCCACCCCTCACCACACACACACCTAACCACGACGCACTGTGACTCAATGCTCTGCCTATACCAGCAATACAGAAACACACACAGACACCTCAGTGACTCAATGCAAAGCCCATACCAGCACACTCACACACACAAACACACGGCTCACTGTGACAGAATGCACAGCTTATGTCTTCACACACACAACCTGATTCAATGCTCAGCGTCTACCAGCACACACACACACACACGCATGGCTCATTGTGACTCAATGTACATTTTATACCAGCACAAACACACACACACCTCACTGTAACTCAATGCTCAGACTGTACTACCCACACACACAACATACACACACACGGTGCACAGTGACTCAATGCTCAGCCTATACCAGAACACACACACACACACAAACAGGCACTCATACATGGCTCACTGTGACTCAGTGAACCACCTATACCATCACACACACATGCGGCTCAATGTGACTCAAAGCCTATACCAGCACACGCACACACTCACAAACACCCCTCTGTGACTCACTGCACAGCCTATACCAGCGCTCACACACACACACACACACACAGCTGTGAATCAATGCACAGTCTATGGTAGCACACATACACACACAAGCACACATGGCTCACTGAGTCAATACACAGCGTATACCTACACACACACACACACACACAGCTCAGTGACTCAATGCAAAGCCTATACTAGCACATGCACCCCCCCCACACACACACCTCACTGTGACTCAATGCACAGCCTATACCAGCATGCACACACACACACACAGCTGTGACTCAGTGCACAGTCTGTACCAGCACATGCACACACACGCATGCACAGCTCTGTGATTCAGTGCACCATCCATACCAGCACATACACACATGCACACGCACCTCACTGTGACTCAATTCTCAGACTCTACCAGCACACACACACACGGCATACTGTGACTCAATGCTCAGCCTATACCAGAACACAGACACACACAAACACGCACTCATACATGGTTCACTGTGACTCAGTGAACCACCGATACCAAGACAAACAGACACACAAACACACATGGCTAACTGTGACTCAGTGCCCAGTCTCTACCGGAACACAAATACACACACACACATACGTAGCTCACAGACTCAATGCACAGCCTGTACTACCACAAACAGCAGGCTCACTGTGACTCAGTGCACAGCCTATACCAGCACAGACACACACACATGGCTCTCTGTGACTCAATGCACTGCCTATAGCAGCACACAAACACACACATGGACATACATGGCTCAGTGCGACACAACGCAGTCCATACCAGTACACACACAAGCCTCACTGTGACTGAATGCACGGCGTATACCTGCACACACACACACACACACAGCTCACTGTGACTCAACGAACGCTCTGTAGCACCACACAAACACACATACAGGCCTCAGTGACTCAATGCAAAGCCCCTACCGGCACACACACACACACACGTAAGTGTGACTCAATGCTTAGCCCATACCTGCGCACACAAACACACACATCTTAAGGTAACTCATGCACATTCCACACCATGAAATACAAAATACAAACACACACACATTCACGGCTCACTCTGACTCAATGCACTGTCCATACGAGCACATACACACACAGCACACACCTCACTGTGACTCAATGATCTGATTATATGAGCACACTCACACACACACACACACAAACACCCCTCACTGTGACTCACTGCACAACCTATACCAGCGTGGACACACACAAACACACATGCTCACTGTGAATAATGCACAGTCTATACGAGCACACACACACACAACTCATTGTGACCCAATGCACACTCTATACCAGCACACACACAGAACTCACTGTGACACAGTGCACAGGCTATATCAGCACGCAGACACACACACACAAGGCTCACTGTGACTCAGTGCACTGTGTGTAGCACCACACACACAAACACACACATACACCTCAGTGAGTCAATGCAAAGCCCATACCAGCACACTCATACACACAGACACACACACACACACACCTTACTGTGTTTCAATGGTCAGCCTATACCAACACACATATACACACCATACTGTGACTCAGTGCACTCTCTGAACCATCACAAAGACACACACACACGCACGGCTCATTGTGACTGAATGCAGCGTCCATACCAGTAAATACACACCACCCATCTGTGACTCAGTGCTCAGACTATTCCACACCCCCCAACACGTCTCATTGTGACTCAACGCACGGCAAATACCAGTCCACACACACAGACACACACATACACAAACACACGGCTCACTGTGACTCAATGCACAGTTTGTATCAACACACACACATACACACCTCCGTGACTCAATGCTCAGCCTGTATCGTCACACACACACATGCATACACAAACACACATACACACACAAGGTTCACTGTGATACAATGCACAGCCTATAGCAGGACACACACACAGACACACGTCACTGTGACACAAAGCACAGCCTATACCAGCACATACACACAAAAACACACTTTACTGTGACTCAATGCACAGCCTATTGCAGCACACACACACACACACACACACACACACCGCTCACTGTGACAAAATGCAACACCTATACCAGCATGCAAACATGGCTCACTGTGACTCAATGCACCATCCTTACCTACACACACACACACATGGCTCACTGTGACTCAATGCACAGTTTGTATCAACACACACACATACACACCTCCGTGGCTCAATGCTTAGCCTGTATCGTCACACACACACATGCATACGCAAACACACATACACACACAAGGTTCACTGTGATACAATGCACAGCCTATAGCAGGACACACACACAGACACTCCTCACTGTGACTCAGTGCTCAGACTGTAATAGCCCCCCCCCCACACACACATACACCTCACTGACTCAATGCAAAGCCCATACGAGCACACATGCACACATACACACACCTGATTCAATGCTCCACCCATACCAGTGCACACACACACACCCCGAACTGTGATTCAATGCTCAGCCTATACCAACACACACACATACACACACACCTCATTGTGACTCAATGCACATCTTGTAGCAGCACACACACACACACATGCTGACTGTGACTCAATGCGCCGTCTATACAAGCACACACAACTCATTGTGACTGAGTGCACAGTCAATACCAGCACACACACACACACACACAACTCATTGTGACTCAGTTCACAGCCTATATCACCACTCAAACACACACGCAAGGCTCACTGTGACTCAATGCACAGTCTGTAGCACCACACACACACACACATACACCTCAGTGACTCAATGCAAAGCCCATACCAGCACACACACACACACACACACCTGCTGACTGTGACTCATTGCACAGTCTATACGAGCATACATACACATAACTCATTGTGACTCAATGCACAGTCAATACCAGCACACACACAGACACACATAACTCACTGTGACTCAGTTCACAGCCTATATCAGCACTCAGACACACACACGCAAGGCTCACTGTGACTGAATGCATAGTCTGTAGCACCACACACACACACACCTCAGTGACTCAATGCAATCCCATACCAGCACACACACACACACACACATGCTGACTGTGACTCAATGCACTGTCTATACGAGCACACACACACAGCTCATTGTGACTCAGTGCCCAGTCAATACCAGCACACACAGATACACATAACTCACTGTGACTCAGTGCACAGTCTGTAGCCCGCCCACACACACATCAGTGACTCAATGAAAAGCCCATACCAGCGCGCACACACACACATACACACCTAAACGTGATTCAGTGCTCAGCCTCTACCAGCACACACACAAACACACACACACACATGCTTGGCTCCTTGTGATTCAATGTACATTTCATACCAGCCCAGATACACACAACACATCTCACTGTAACTCAATGCTCAGACTGTACTACCAACACACACAACACACACACACACGGCGCACTATGACTGAAAGCTCAGGCTGTACCAGAACACACACACACACAAACACGCACTCATACATGGCTCACTGTGACTCAATGAACCAGTTATACCATCACACACACACACACACACACACAAACACACGGCTCACTGTGACTCAGTGCACAGTGTACACCTTCCCCGACTCCCACACACATGGCTCACTGTGACTCAATGCCCAGCTTATATCATTACACACACACACATACACACATGGCTCACTGTGACTCAATGCACTGCCTAAAGCAGCACAGAAACACGCACATGGACATACATGGCTCACTGTGACACAATGCACAGCCCAAACCACTACACACACAAACCTCACTGTGAGTGAATGCACAGCGTATACTGCACACACATACACAAACACAGAGCTCACTGTGACGCAATGCACAGCCTATACCAGTACACACGCATACACACGTCTCAATTTGACTCAATGAACAGTCTATAGCACCACACAGACACACATACAGGCTTCAGTGACTCAATGCAAAGCCCATTACCCACACCCACACACACACCTAAATGTGACTCAGTGCTCAGCCTGTACCAGCACACACAAACACACTCACCTTACAGTAACTCACGCACATTCCACACCATGAAATACAAACACACACACACACAGATATGCACAGCTCAATGAGACTCAATGCGCTGTCCATAAAAGCAAATACACGCACACAGCACACCTCACTGTGACTCAATGATCTGATTATACCAGCACACTCACACACATACACACACAAACACATGGCTCACTGTGACTCAGTGCACCGTATGCCTGCCCCCAGTCCCAGACACACATGGCTCACTATGAATGAATGCACAGCCTATATCTTCACAACACACACACACACACCCCTCAGGGACTCAATGCAAAGCCCATACCAGCACACACACACGTATACACACACTGAACTGTGACTCAATGCTCAGATTATACCAGCACAGACACAGAAACACATGACTCACTGTAACTCAGTGCAGAGCATATACCAGCACCCTCACACACACGGCTCACTGTGACTCAATGCACAGCCTATAGCAGCACACACACACACACACACATGCTCACTGTGACTCAATGCACAGTCAATACCAGCACACACACACAGACACACATAACTCACTGTGACTCAGTTCACAGCCTATATCAGCACTCACACACACACACACACACATGCTGAGAGTCAATGCACAGTGTATACAAGCACACACACACAACTCATTGTGCCTCAATGCACAATGACTCAATGCACTGTGACTCAATGCACAGTCTGTAGCCCCCCCACACACAACTCAGTGACTCAATGCAAAGCCCATTCCAGCGCACACAGACACACATAAACACACACACACCTCTGATTCAATGCTCAGCCTCTACCAGCACACACACACACACAAACCCACACACACACGCAAGGCTTAATGTGACTCAATGTACATTTCATACCAGCACACACACACACACACACACCACATCTCACTGTAACTCAATGCTCAGACTGTACTACCCCCACACACAACACACACACACGGCACACTGTGACTGAATGCTCAGCCTATAGCAGCCCACACACACACACATGCTCCCTATGACTCAATGCAGTCTATAGGAGCACACACACACACACAAAACTCATTGTGACTCCATGCACAGTCAATACCAGCACACATAGACACACATAACTCATTGTGACTCAGTTCACAGCCTATATCAGCACTCAAACACAAGGCTCACTGTGACTCAATGCACAGTCTGTAGCACCACACAAAAACACACACACATACTCACTGTGACTCAATGCACAGTCTCTACCAGCACACACACACACACATAACTCACTGTGACTCAGTGCACAGGCTATATCATCACACAGACACACACACACAAGGCTGTGACCTAGTGAACAGTCTGTAGCACCACACACACACTCACACATACACCTCAGTGACTCAATGCAAAGCCCATACCAGCACACACAAACACATACACACACCTGTGATTCAATGCTCAGCCTAAACCAGCACACACATACACACACACACACAGCTGTGACTCAATGCACACCCTAGACCACTACGTACACACACACACACATGGCTAATTGTGGCTCAAGAGAGTCCATACCAGCACATACACACACACAACACACCTCACTGTGACTCAATGATCAGACTATACTAGCCCCCCCCCACACACACATACACCTCAGTGACTCAATGCAAAGCCCATACGAGCACACATGCACACATACACACACTTAATTGATTCAGTGGTCCACCCATACCAGTGCAGACACACCCGTGATTCAATGCTCAGCCTATACCAGCACACACACACACACCTCATTGACTCAATGCACAGCCTATAGCAGTACACACACACACACATGCTGTGACTCAATGCACAGTCTGTACGAGCACACACACAGACACACGTAACTCACTGTGACTCAGTTCACAGCCTATATCAGCACTCAGATGTACACACGCAAGGCTCACATGACTCAATGCACAGTCTGTAGCACCACACACACACACACACACACACACCTCAGTGAGTCAATACAAAGCCCATAGCAGCACACACACTCCCACACCTGTGATTCAATGCTAAGCCTATAGCAGCACACATATACACACCATACTGTGACTCAGTGCACACTCTACACCATCACAAAGACACACACACACGCACGGCTCATTGTGACTGAATGCACCGTCCATACCAGCACATACACACACACAACACATCTGTCAGTCAATGCTCAGACTGTACAACCCACACACACAACACACGGTGCACTGTGACTCAATGCTCAGCCTATGCCAGAACACACACACACACAAACACACACTCATACATGGCTCACTGTGACTTAGTGAACCACCTATACCATCACACACACAGACACACACAGACACCTCAGTGACTCAATGGAAAGCCCATACCAGCCCCCCACACACACACCTGTGATTCAGTGTGCAGCCTCTACCAGCACACACACACCATACTGTGACTCAACGCACACTCTACACCACCACATACACACACACACATACGCACACATACGCATGCCTCTTTGTGACTCAATGTGCTGTCCATACCAGCACATATACACACACACAACACACCTCACTGTGACTCTATGCTCAGACCATAGTAGCCCCCACCCCACACACACACGGCACACTGTGACTCAATTCTAAGCCTATACCAGCACATACAGAAACACACACACACCCCAGTGACTCAATGCAAAGTCCATACCAGCATACATACACACATATACGCAGCTAAGTGTGACTCGGTGCTCAGCCTGTACCAGCACACACACAGACACACACGCCACCCACGCGGCTCTGTGACTCATTGCGGAGCCTGTACCAGCATAAAATCACGGCTCACTTATCACTCAATGCTTAGTCTGTAGCAGCACACACACACACACACACACATAAACACCTCACTGTGAGTCAATGCAAAGCCCATACAGGCACACACACACACACCTGAGTCAATGCAGTCTTTGCCAACACACACACACACACACACACCTGTGAGTCAATGCAGTCTTTACCACCACACACACAGACACACACGCATGGCTCAATGTGACTCAATGCACAGCCTATACCATCACATACACACTCAAAGACACACAGGCACGGCTCACTGTTAATCAATGCACAGTCCATACCAACACATACACACACACACAGGCACCTTACTGTAACTAAATTCACATTGTATACCAGCACAGACACACAGAAACATGCATTCACACATGGCTCACTGTGAATCAATGAACCGTCTACACCATCACACACATACAGACACACACACACACGGCTCACTGTGACTCAATGCACTGCCGAAAGCAGCACACAAACACACACAGACATACATGGCTCACTGTGACACAATGCAGTCCATACCAGTACACACACAAGCCTCACTGTGACTGAATGCATGGCGTATACCTGCACACACACACACAGCTCACTGTGACTCAATGCACATTCTATACCATCACACACACACACACACAGGCACAGCTCACTGTGACTCAATGCACAGCCTATAGCAGTACACACACACACACACGTGTCTCAATTTGACTCAATGAATAGTCTTTAGCACCACACAAACACACATACAGGCCTCAGTGACTCTGCAAAGCCCATACCAGCACACACACACACACGTGTGACTCAGTGTTCAGCCTGTACCAGCACACACACACACACCTTACAGTAACTCATGCACATTCCACAACATGAACTACAAACACACACACACACATGCACCACTCACTGTGACTCAATGCTCAGACTCTACCAGCCACCCCTCACCACACACACACCTAACCACGACGCACTGTGACTCAATGCTCTGCCTATACCAGCAATACAGAAACACACACAGACACCTCAGTGACTCAATGCAAAGCCCATACCAGCACACTCACACACACAAACACACGGCTCACTGTGACAGAATGCACAGCTTATGTCTTCACACACACAACCTGATTCAATGCTCAGCGTCTACCAGCACACACACACACACACGCATGGCTCATTGTGACTCAATGTACATTTTATACCAGCACAAACACACACACACCTCACTGTAACTCAATGCTCAGACTGTACTACCCACACACACAACATACACACACACGGTGCACAGTGACTCAATGCTCAGCCTATACCAGAACACACACACACACACAAACAGGCACTCATACATGGCTCACTGTGACTCAGTGAACCACCTATACCATCACACACACATGCGGCTCAATGTGACTCAAAGCCTATACCAGCACACGCACACACTCACAAACACCCCTCTGTGACTCACTGCACAGCCTATACCAGCGCTCACACACACACACACACACACAGCTGTGAATCAATGCACAGTCTATGGTAGCACACATACACACACAAGCACACATGGCTCACTGAGTCAATACACAGCCTATACCTACACACACACACACACACACACAGCTCAGTGACTCAATGCAAAGCCTATACTAGCACATGCACCCCCCCCCCACACACACCTCACTGTGACTCAATGCACAGCCTATACCAGCATGCACACACACACACACAGCTGTGACTCAGTGCACAGTCTGTACCAGCACATGCACACACACGCATGCACAGCTCTGTGATTCAGTGCACCATCCATACCAGCACATACACACATGCACACGCACCTCACTGTGACTCAATTCTCAGACTCTACCAGCACACACACACACGGCATACTGTGACTCAATGCTCAGCCTATACCAGAACACAGACACACACAAACACGCACTCATACATGGTTCACTGTGACTCAGTGAACCACCGATACCAAGACAAACAGACACACAAACACACATGGCTAACTGTGACTCAGTGCCCAGTCTCTACCGGAACACAAATACACACACACACATACGTAGCTCACAGACTCAATGCACAGCCTGTACTACCACAAACAGCAGGCTCACTGTGACTCAGTGCACAGCCTATACCAGCACAGACACACACACATGGCTCTCTGTGACTCAATGCACTGCCTATAGCAGCACACAAACACACACACGGACATACATGGCTCAGTGCGACACAATGCAGTCCATACCAGTACACACACAAGCCTCACTGTGACTGAATGCACGGCGTATACCTGCACACACACACACACACACAGCTCACTGTGACTCAACGAACGCTCTGTAGCACCACACAAACACACATACAGGCCTCAGTGACTCAATGCAAAGCCCCTACCGGCACACACACACACACACGTAAGTGTGACTCAATGCTCAGCCCATACCTGCGCACACAAACACACACATCTTAAGGTAACTCATGCACATTCCACACCATGAAATACAAAATACAAACACACACACATTCACGGCTCACTCTGACTCAATGCACTGTCCATACGAGCACATACACACACAGCACACACCTCACTGTGACTCAATGATCTGATTATATGAGCACACTCACACACACACACACACAAACACCCCTCACTGTGACTCACTGCACAACCTATACCAGCGTGGACACACACAAACACACATGCTCACTGTGAATAATGCACAGTCTATACGAGCACACACACACACAACTCATTGTGACCCAATGCACACTCTATACCAGCACACACACAGAACTCACTGTGACACAGTGCACAGGCTATATCAGCACGCAGACACACACACACAAGGCTCACTGTGACTCAGTGCACTGTGTGTAGCACCACACACACAAACACACACATACACCTCAGTGAGTCAATGCAAAGCCCATACCAGCACACTCATACACACAGACACACACACACACACACCTTACTGTGTTTCAATGGTCAGCCTATACCAACACACATATACACACCATACTGTGACTCAGTGCACTCTCTGAACCATCACAAAGACACACACACACGCACGGCTCATTGTGACTGAATGCAGCGTCCATACCAGTAAATACACACCACCCATCTGTGACTCAGTGCTCAGACTATTCCACACCCCCCAACACGTCTCATTGTGACTCAACGCACGGCAAATACCAGTCCACACACACAGACACACACATACACAAACACACGGCTCACTGTGACTCAATGCACAGTTTGTATCAACACACACACATACACACCTCCGTGACTCAATGCTCAGCCTGTATCATCACACACACACATGCATACACAAACACACATACACACACAAGGTTTACTGTGATACAATGCACAGCCTATAGCAGGACACACACACAGACACACGTCACTGTGACACAAAGCACAGCCTATACCAGCACATACACACAAAAACACACTTTACTGTGACTCAATGCACAGCCTATTGCAGCACACACACACACACACACACACACACCGCTCACTGTGACAAAATGCAACACCTATACCAGCATGCAAACATGGCTCACTGTGACTCAATGCACCATCCTTACCTACACACACACACACATGGCTCACTGTGACTCAATGCACAGTTTGTATCAACACACACACATACACACCTCCGTGGCTCAATGCTTAGCCTGTATCGTCACACACACACATGCATACGCAAACACACATACACACACAAGGTTCACTGTGATACAATGCACAGCCTATAGCAGGACACACACACAGACACTCCTCACTGTGACTCAGTGCTCAGACTGTAATAGCCCCCCCCACACACACACATACACCTCACTGACTCAATGCAAAGCCCATACGAGCACACATGCACACATACACACACCTGATTCAATGCTCCACCCATACCAGTGCACACACACACACCCCGAACTGTGATTCAATGCTCAGCCTATACCAACACACACACATACACACACACCTCATTGTGACTCAATGCACATCTTGTAGCAGCACACACACACACACATGCTGACTGTGACTCAATGCACCGTCTATACAAGCACACACAACTCATTGTGACTGAGTGCACAGTCAATACCAGCACACACACACACACACACAACTCATTGTGACTCAGTTCACAGCCTATATCACCACTCAAACACACACGCAAGGCTCACTGTGACTCAATGCACAGTCTGTAGCACCACACACACACACACATACACCTCAGTGACTCAATGCAAAGCCCATACCAGCACACACACACACACACACACCTGCTGACTGTGACTCATTGCACAGTCTATACGAGCATACATACACATAACTCATTGTGACTCAATGCACAGTCAATACCAGCACACACACAGACACACATAACTCACTGTGACTCAGTTCACAGCCTATATCAGCACTCAGACACACACACGCAAGGCTCACTGTGACTGAATGCATAGTCTGTAGCACCACACACACACACACCTCAGTGACTCAATGCAATCCCATACCAGCACACACACACACACACACATGCTGACTGTGACTCAATGCACAGTCTATACGAGCACACACACACAGCTCATTGTGACTCAGTGCCCAGTCAATACCAGCACACACAGATACACATAACTCACTGTGACTCAGTGCACAGTCTGTAGCCCGCCCACACACACATCAGTGACTCAATGAAAAGCCCATACCAGCGCGCACACACACACATACACACCTAAACGTGATTCAGTGCTCAGCCTCTACCAGCACACACACAAACACACACACACACATGCTTGGCTCCTTGTGATTCAATGTACATTTCATACCAGCACAGATACACACAACACATCTCACTGTAACTCAATGCTCAGACTGTACTACCAACACACACAACACACACACACACGGCGCACTATGACTGAAAGCTCAGGCTGTACCAGAACACACACACACACAAACACGCACTCATACATGGCTCACTGTGACTCAATGAACCAGTTATACCATCACACACACACACACACACACACAAACACATGGCTCACTGTGACTCAGTGCACAGTGTACACCTTCCCCGACTCCCACACACATGGCTCACTGTGACTCAATGCCCAGCTTATATCATTACACACACACACATACACACATGGCTCACTGTGACTCAATGCACTGCCTAAAGCAGCACAGAAACACGCACATGGACATACATGGCTCACTGTGACACAATGCACAGCCCAAACCACTACACACACAAACCTCACTGTGAGTGAATGCACAGCGTATACTGCACACACATACACAAACACAGAGCTCACTGTGACGCAATGCACAGCCTATACCAGTACACACGCATACACACGTCTCAATTTGACTCAATGAACAGTCTATAGCACCACACAGACACACATACAGGCTTCAGTGACTCAATGCAAAGCCCATTACCCACACCCACACACACACCTAAATGTGACTCAGTGCTCAGCCTGTACCAGCACACACAAACACACTCACCTTACAGTAACTCACGCACATTCCACACCATGAAATACAAACACACACACACACAGATATGCACAGCTCAATGAGACTCAATGCGCTGTCCATAAAAGCAAATACACGCACACAGCACACCTCACTGTGACTCAATGATCTGATTATACCAGCACACTCACACACATACACACACAAACACATGGCTCACTGTGACTCAGTGCACCGTATGCCTGCCCCCAGTCCCAGACACACATGGCTCACTATGAATGAATGCACAGCCTATATCTTCACAACACACACACACACACCCCTCAGGGACTCAATGCAAAGCCCATACCAGCACACACACACGTATACACACACTGAACTGTGACTCAATGCTCAGATTATACCAGCACAGACACAGAAACACATGACTCACTGTAACTCAGTGCAGAGCATATACCAGCACCCGCACACACACGGCTCACTGTGACTCAATGCACAGCCTATAGCAGCACACACACACACACACACATGCTCACTGTGACTCAATGCACAGTCAATACCAGCACACACACACAGACACACATAACTCACTGTGACTCAGTTCACAGCCTATATCAGCACTCACACACACACACACACACATGCTGAGAGTCAATGCACAGTGTATACAAGCACACACACACAACTCATTGTGCCTCAATGCACAATGACTCAATGCACTGTGACTCAATGCACAGTCTGTAGCCCCCCCACACACAACTCAGTGACTCAATGCAAAGCCCATTCCAGCGCACACAGACACACATAAACACACACACACCTCTGATTCAATGCTCAGCCTCTACCAGCACACACACACACACAAACCCACACACACACGCAAGGCTTAATGTGACTCAATGTACATTTCATACCAGCACACACACACACACACACACCACATCTCACTGTAACTCAATGCTCAGACTGTACTACCCCCACACACAACACACACACACGGCACACTGTGACTGAATGCTCAGCCTATAGCAGCCCACACACACACACATGCTCCCTATGACTCAATGCAGTCTATAGGAGCACACACACACACACAAAACTCATTGTGACTCCATGCACAGTCAATACCAGCACACATAGACACACATAACTCATTGTGACTCAGTTCACAGCCTATATCAGCACTCAAACACAAGGCTCACTGTGACTCAATGCACAGTCTGTAGCACCACACAAAAACACACACACATACTCACTGTGACTCAATGCACAGTCTCTACCAGCACACACACACACACATAACTCACTGTGACTCAGTGCACAGGCTATATCATCACACAGACACACACACACAAGGCTGTGACCTAGTGAACAGTCTGTAGCACCACACACACACTCACACATACACCTCAGTGACTCAATGCAAAGCCCATACCAGCACACACAAACACATACACACACCTGTGATTCAATGCTCAGCCTAAACCAGCACACACATACACACACACACACAGCTGTGACTCAATGCACACCCTAGACCACTACGTACACACACACACACATGGCTAATTGTGGCTCAAGAGAGTCCATACCAGCACATACACACACACAACACACCTCACTGTGACTCAATGATCAGACTATACTAGCCCCCCCCCACACACACATACACCTCAGTGACTCAATGCAAAGCCCATACGAGCACACATGCACACATACACACACTTAATTGATTCAGTGGTCCACCCATACCAGTGCAGACACACCCGTGATTCAATGCTCAGCCTATACCAGCACACACACACACACCTCATTGACTCAATGCACAGCCTATAGCAGTACACACACACACACATGCTGTGACTCAATGCACAGTCTGTACGAGCACACACACAGACACACGTAACTCACTGTGACTCAGTTCACAGCCTATATCAGCACTCAGATGTACACACGCAAGGCTCACATGACTCAATGCACAGTCTGTAGCACCACACACACACACACACACACACACCTCAGTGAGTCAATACAAAGCCCATAGCAGCACACACACTCCCACACCTGTGATTCAATGCTAAGCCTATAGCAGCACACATATACACACCATACTGTGACTCAGTGCACACTCTACACCATCACAAAGACACACACACACGCACGGCTCATTGTGACTGAATGCACCGTCCATACCAGCACATACACACACACAACACATCTGTCAGTCAATGCTCAGACTGTACAACCCACACACACAACACACGGTGCACTGTGACTCAATGCTCAGCCTATGCCAGAACACACACACACACAAACACACACTCATACATGGCTCACTGTGACTTAGTGAACCACCTATACCATCACACACACAGACACACACAGACACCTCAGTGACTCAATGGAAAGCCCATACCAGCCCCCCACACACACACCTGTGATTCAGTGTGCAGCCTCTACCAGCACACACACACCATACTGTGACTCAACGCACACTCTACACCACCACATACACACACACACATACGCACACATACGCATGCCTCTTTGTGACTCAATGTGCTGTCCATACCAGCACATATACACACACACAACACACCTCACTGTGACTCTATGCTCAGACCATAGTAGCC
The DNA here is from genome assembly GCF_964165515.1 of Mesoplodon bidens. NCBI lineage: Eukaryota > Metazoa > Chordata > Mammalia > Artiodactyla > Ziphiidae > Mesoplodon > Mesoplodon bidens. The sequence continues at coordinate 134,794,043 of NC_138163.1, forward strand.
CCCACCCCACACACACACGGCACACTGTGACTCAATTCTAAGCCTATACCAGCACATACAGAAACACACACACACCCCAGTGACTCAATGCAAAGTCCATACCAGCATACATACACACATATACGCAGCTAAGTGTGACTCGGTGCTCAGCCTGTACCAGCACACACACAGACACACACGCCACCCACGCGGCTCTGTGACTCATTGCGGAGCCTGTACCAGCATAAAATCACGGCTCACTTATCACTCAATGCTTAGTCTGTAGCAGCACACACACACACACACATAAACACCTCACTGTGAGTCAATGCAAAGCCCATACAGGCACACACACACACACACCTGAGTCAATGCAGTCTTTGCCAACACACACACACACACACACACCTGTGAGTCAATGCAGTCTTTACCACCACACACACAGACACACACGCATGGCTCAATGTGACTCAATGCACAGCCTATACCATCACATACACACACAAAGACACACAGGCACGGCTCACTGTTAATCAATGCACAGTCCATACCAACACATACACACACACACAGGCACCTTACTGTAACTAAATTCACATTGTATACCAGCACAGACACACAGAAACATGCATTCACACATGGCTCACTGTGAATCAATGAACCGTCTACACCATCACACACATACAGACACACACACACACGGCTCACTGTGACTCAATGCACTGCCGAAAGCAGCACACAAACACACACAGACATACATGGCTCACTGTGACACAATGCAGTCCATACCAGTACACACACAAGCCTCACTGTGACTGAATGCATGGCGTATACCTGCACACACACACACAGCTCACTGTGACTCAATGCACATTCTATACCATCACACACACACACACACAGGCACAGCTCACTGTGACTCAATGCACAGCCTATAGCAGTACACACACACACACACGTGTCTCAATTTGACTCAATGAATAGTCTTTAGCACCACACAAACACACATACAGGCCTCAGTGACTCTGCAAAGCCCATACCAGCACACACACACACACGTGTGACTCAGTGTTCAGCCTGTACCAGCACACACACACACACCTTACAGTAACTCATGCACATTCCACAACATGAACTACAAACACACACACACACATGCACCACTCACTGTGACTCAATGCTCAGACTCTACCAGCCACCCCTCACCACACACACACCTAACCACGACGCACTGTGACTCAATGCTCTGCCTATACCAGCAATACAGAAACACACACAGACACCTCAGTGACTCAATGCAAAGCCCATACCAGCACACTCACACACACAAACACACGGCTCACTGTGACAGAATGCACAGCTTATGTCTTCACACACACAACCTGATTCAATGCTCAGCGTCTACCAGCACACACACACACACACGCATGGCTCATTGTGACTCAATGTACATTTTATACCAGCACAAACACACACACACCTCACTGTAACTCAATGCTCAGACTGTACTACCCACACACACAACATACACACACACGGTGCACAGTGACTCAATGCTCAGCCTATACCAGAACACACACACACACACAAACAGGCACTCATACATGGCTCACTGTGACTCAGTGAACCACCTATACCATCACACACACATGCGGCTCAATGTGACTCAAAGCCTATACCAGCACACGCACACACTCACAAACACCCCTCTGTGACTCACTGCACAGCCTATACCAGCGCTCACACACACACACACACACACAGCTGTGAATCAATGCACAGTCTATGGTAGCACACATACACACACAAGCACACATGGCTCACTGAGTCAATACACAGCGTATACCTACACACACACACACACACACAGCTCAGTGACTCAATGCAAAGCCTATACTAGCACATGCACCCCCCCCACACACACACCTCACTGTGACTCAATGCACAGCCTATACCAGCATGCACACACACACACACAGCTGTGACTCAGTGCACAGTCTGTACCAGCACATGCACACACACGCATGCACAGCTCTGTGATTCAGTGCACCATCCATACCAGCACATACACACATGCACACGCACCTCACTGTGACTCAATTCTCAGACTCTACCAGCACACACACACACGGCATACTGTGACTCAATGCTCAGCCTATACCAGAACACAGACACACACAAACACGCACTCATACATGGTTCACTGTGACTCAGTGAACCACCGATACCAAGACAAACAGACACACAAACACACATGGCTAACTGTGACTCAGTGCCCAGTCTCTACCGGAACACAAATACACACACACACATACGTAGCTCACAGACTCAATGCACAGCCTGTACTACCACAAACAGCAGGCTCACTGTGACTCAGTGCACAGCCTATACCAGCACAGACACACACACATGGCTCTCTGTGACTCAATGCACTGCCTATAGCAGCACACAAACACACACATGGACATACATGGCTCAGTGCGACACAATGCAGTCCATACCAGTACACACACAAGCCTCACTGTGACTGAATGCACGGCGTATACCTGCACACACACACACACACACAGCTCACTGTGACTCAACGAACGCTCTGTAGCACCACACAAACACACATACAGGCCTCAGTGACTCAATGCAAAGCCCCTACCGGCACACACACACACACACGTAAGTGTGACTCAATGCTCAGCACATACCTGCGCACACAAACACACACATCTTAAGGTAACTCATGCACATTCCACACCATGAAATACAAAATACAAACACACACACATTCACGGCTCACTCTGACTCAATGCACTGTCCATACGAGCACATACACACACAGCACACACCTCACTGTGACTCAATGATCTGATTATATGAGCACACTCACACACACACACACACAAACACCCCTCACTGTGACTCACTGCACAACCTATACCAGCGTGGACACACACAAACACACATGCTCACTGTGAATAATGCACAGTCTATACGAGCACACACACACACAACTCATTGTGACCCAATGCACACTCTATAGCAGCACACACACAGAACTCACTGTGACACAGTGCACAGGCTATATCAGCACGCAGACACACACACACAAGGCTCACTGTGACTCAGTGCACTGTGTGTAGCACCACACACACAAACACACACATACACCTCAGTGAGTCAATGCAAAGCCCATACCAGCACACTCACACACACAGACACACACACACACACACCTTACTGTGTTTCAATGGTCAGCCTATACCAACACACATATACACACCATACTGTGACTCAGTGCACTCTCTGAACCATCACAAAGACACACACACACGCACGGCTCATTGTGACTGAATGCAGCGTCCATACTAGTAAATACACACCACCCATCTGTGACTCAGTGCTCAGACTATTCCACACCCCCCAACACGTCTCATTGTGACTCAACGCACGGCAAATACCAGTCCACACACACAGACACACACATACACAAACACACGGCTCACTGTGACTCAATGCACAGTTTGTATCAACACACACACATACACACCTCCGTGACTCAATGCTCAGCCTGTATCGTCACACACACACATGCATACACAAACACACATACACAAGGTTCACTGTGATACAATGCACAGTCTATAGCAGGACACACACACAGACACACGTCACTGTGACACAAAGCACAGCCTATACCAGCACATACACACAAAAACACACTTTACTGTGACTCAATGCACAGCCTATTGCAGCACACACACACACACACACACACACACACCGCTCACTGTGACAAAATGCACCACCTATACCAGCATGCAAACATGGCTCACTGTGACTCAATGCACCATCCTTACCTACACACACACACACATGGCTCACTGTGACTCAATGCACAGTTTGTATCAACACACACACATACACACCTCCGTGGCTCAATGCTTAGCCTGTATCGTCACACACACACATGCATACGCAAACACACATACACACACAAGGTTCACTGTGATACAATGCACAGCCTATAGCAGGACACACACACAGACACTCCTCACTGTGACTCAGTGCTCAGACTGAAATAGCCCCCCCCCACACACACACATACACCTCACTGACTCAATGCAAAGCCCATACGAGCACACATGCACACATACACACACCTGATTCAATGCTCCACCCATACCATTGCACACACACACACCCCGAACTGTGATTCAATGCTCAGCCTATACCAACACACACACATACACACACACCTCATTGTGACTCAATGCACATCTTGTAGCAGCACACACACACACACATGCTGACTGTGACTCAATGCGCCGTCTATACAAGCACACACAACTCATTGTGACTGAGTGCACAGTCAATACCAGCACACACACACACACACACAACTCATTGTGACTCAGTTCACAGCCTATATCACCACTCAAACACACACGCAAGGCTCACTGTGACTCAATGCACAGTCTGTAGCACCACACACACACACACATACACCTCAGTGACTCAATGCAAAGCCCATACCAGCACACACACACACACACACACCTGCTGACTGTGACTCATTGCACAGTCTATACGAGCATACATACACATAACTCATTGTGACTCAATGCACAGTCAATACCAGCACACACACAGACACACATAACTCACTGTGACTCAGTTCACAGCCTATATCAGCACTCAGACACACACACGCAAGGCTCACTGTGACTCAATGCATAGTCTGTAGCACCACACACACACACACCTCAGTGACTCAATGCAATCCCATACCAGCACACACACACACACACACATGCTGACTGTGACTCAATGCACAGTCTATACGAGCACACACACACAGCTCATTGTGACTCAGTGCCCAGTCAATACCAGCACACACAGATACACATAACTCACTGTGACTCAGTGCACAGTCTGTAGCCCGCCCACACACACATCAGTGACTCAATGAAAAGCCCATACCAGCGCGCACACACACACATACACACCTAAACGTGATTCAGTGCTCAGCCTCTACCAGCACACACACAAACACACACACACACATGCTTGGCTCCTTGTGATTCAATGTACATTTCATACCAGCACAGATACACACAACACATCTCACTGTAACTCAATGCTCAGACTGTACTACCAACACACACAACACACACACACACGGCGCACTATGACTGAAAGCTCAGGCTGTACCAGAACACACACACACACAAACACGCACTCATACATGGCTCACTGTGACTCAATGAACCAGTTATACCATCACACACACACACACACACACACAAACACATGGCTCACTGTGACTCAGTGCACAGTGTACACCTTCCCCGACTCCCACACACATGGCTCACTGTGACTCAATGCCCAGCTTATATCATTACACACACACACATACACACATGGCTCACTGTGACTCAATGCACTGCCTAAAGCAGCACAGAAACACGCACATGGACATACATGGCTCACTGTGACACAATGCACAGCCCAAACCACTACACACACAAACCTCACTGTGAGTGAATGCACAGCGTATACTGCACACACATACACAAACACAGAGCTCACTGTGACGCAATGCACAGCCTATACCAGTACACACGCATACACACGTCTCAATTTGACTCAATGAACAGTCTATAGCACCACACAGACACACATACAGGCTTCAGTGACTCAATGCAAAGCCCATTACCCACACCCACACACACACCTAAATGTGACTCAGTGCTCAGCCTGTACCAGCACACACAAACACACTCACCTTACAGTAACTCACGCACATTCCACACCATGAAATACAAACACACACACACACAGATATGCACAGCTCAATGAGACTCAATGCGCTGTCCATAAAAGCAAATACACACACACAGCACACCTCACTGTGACTCAATGATCTGATTATACCAGCACACTCACACACATACACACACAAACACATGGCTCACTGTGACTCAGTGCACCGTATGCCTGCCCCCAGTCCCAGACACACATGGCTCACTATGAATGAATGCACAGCCTATATCTTCACAACACACACACACACACCCCTCAGGGACTCAATGCAAAGCCCATACCAGCACACACACACGTATACACACACTGAACTGTGACTCAATGCTCAGATTATACCAGCACAGACACAGAAACACATGACTCACTGTAACTCAGTGCAGAGCATATACCAGCACCCGCACACACACGGCTCACTGTGACTCAATGCACAGCCTATAGCAGCACACACACACACACACACATGCTCACTGTGACTCAATGCACAGTCAATACCAGCACACACACACAGACACACATAACTCACTGTGACTCAGTTCACAGCCTATATCAGCACTCACACACACACACACACACATGCTGAGAGTCAATGCACAGTGTATACAAGCACACACACACAACTCATTGTGCCTCAATGCACAATGACTCAATGCACTGTGACTCAATGCACAGTCTGTAGCCCCCCCACACACAACTCAGTGACTCAATGCAAAGCCCATTCCAGCGCACACAGACACACATAAACACACACACACCTCTGATTCAATGCTCAGCCTCTACCAGCACACACACACACACAAACCCACACACACACGCAAGGCTTAATGTGACTCAATGTACATTTCATACCAGCACACACACACACACACACACCACATCTCACTGTAACTCAATGCTCAGACTGTACTACCCCCACACACAACACACACACACGGCACACTGTGACTGAATGCTCAGCCTATAGCAGCCCACACACACACACATGCTCCCTATGACTCAATGCAGTCTATAGGAGCACACACACACACACAAAACTCATTGTGACTCCATGCACAGTCAATACCAGCACACACAGACACACATAACTCATTGTGACTCAGTTCACAGCCTATATCAGCACTCAAACACAAGGCTCACTGTGACTCAATGCACAGTCTGTAGCACCACACAAAAACACACACACATACTCACTGTGACTCAATGCACAGTCTCTACCAGCACACACACACACACATAACTCACTGTGACTCAGTGCACAGGCTATATCATCACACAGACACACACACACAAGGCTGTGACCTAGTGAACAGTCTGTAGCACCACACACACACTCACACATACACCTCAGTGACTCAATGCAAAGCCCATACCAGCACACACAAACACATACACACACCTGTGATTCAATGCTCAGCCTAAACCAGCACACACATACACACACACACACAGCTGTGACTCAATGCACACCCTAGACCACTACGTACACACACACACACATGGCTAATTGTGGCTCAAGAGAGTCCATACCAGCACATACACACACACAACACACCTCACTGTGACTCAATGATCAGACTATACTAGCCCCCCCCCCCACACACATACACCTCAGTGACTCAATGCAAAGCCCATACGAGCACACATGCACACATACACACACTTAATTGATTCAGTGGTCCACCCATACCAGTGCAGACACACCCGTGATTCAATGCTCAGCCTATACCAGCACACACACACACACCTCATTGACTCAATGCACAGCCTATAGCAGTACACACACACACACATGCTGTGACTCAATGCACAGTCTGTACGAGCACACACACAGACACACGTAACTCACTGTGACTCAGTTCACAGCCTATATCAGCACTCAGATGTACACACGCAAGGCTCACATGACTCAATGCACAGTCTGTAGCACCACACACACACACACACACACACACACCTCAGTGAGTCAATACAAAGCCCATAGCAGCACACACACTCCCACACCTGTGATTCAATGCTAAGCCTATAGCAGCACACATATACACACCATACTGTGACTCAGTGCACACTCTACACCATCACAAAGACACACACACACGCACGGCTCATTGTGACTGAATGCACCGTCCATACCAGCACATACACACACACAACACATCTGTCAGTCAATGCTCAGACTGTACAACCCACACACACAACACACGGTGCACTGTGACTCAATGCTCAGCCTATGCCAGAACACACACACACACAAACACACACTCATACATGGCTCACTGTGACTTAGTGAACCACCTATACCATCACACACACAGACACACACAGACACCTCAGTGACTCAATGGAAAGCCCATACCAGCCCCCCACACACACACCTGTGATTCAGTGTGCAGCCTCTACCAGCACACACACACCATACTGTGACTCAACGCACACTCTACACCACCACATACACACACACACATACGCACACATACGCATGCCTCTTTGTGACTCAATGTGCTGTCCATACCAGCACATATACACACACACAACACACCTCACTGTGACTCTATGCTCAGACCATAGTAGCCCCCACCCCACACACACACGGCACACTGTGACTCAATTCTAAGCCTATACCAGCACATACAGAAACACACACACACCCCAGTGACTCAATGCAAAGTCCATACCAGCATACATACACACATATACGCAGCTAAGTGTGACTCGGTGCTCAGCCTGTACCAGCACACACACAGACACACACGCCACCCACACGGCTCTGTGACTCATTGCGGAGCCTGTACCAGCATAAAATCACGGCTCACTTATCACTCAATGCTTAGTCTGTAGCAGCACACACACACACACACACATGAACACCTCACTGTGAGTCAATGCAAAGCCCATACAGGCACACACACACACACCTGAGTCAATGCAGTCTTTGCCAACACACACACACACACACACACCTGTGAGTCAATGCAGTCTTTACCACCACACACACAGACACACACGCATGGCTCAATGTGACTCAATGCACAGCCTATACCATCACATACACACACAAAGACACACAGGCACGGCTCACTGTTAATCAATGCACAGTCCATACCAACACATACACACACACACAGGCACCTTACTGTAACTAAATTCACATTGTATACCAGCACAGACACACAGAAACATGCATTCACACATGGCTCACTGTGAATCAATGAACCGTCTACACCATCACACACATACAGACACACACACACACGGCTCACTGTGACTCAATGCACTGCCGAAAGCAGCACACAAACACACACAGACATACATGGCTCACTGTGACACAATGCAGTCCATACCAGTACACACACAAGCCTCACTGTGACTGAATGCATGGCGTATACCTGCACACACACACACAGCTCACTGTGACTCAATGCACATTCTATACCATCACACACACACACACACAGGCACAGCTCACTGTGACTCAATGCACAGCCTATAGCAGTACACACACACACACACGTGTCTCAATTTGACTCAATGAATAGTCTTTAGCACCACACAAACACACATACAGGCCTCAGTGACTCTGCAAAGCCCATACCAGCACACACACACACACGTGTGACTCAGTGTTCAGCCTGTACCAGCACACACACACACACCTTACAGTAACTCATGCACATTCCACAACATGAACTACAAACACACACACACACATGCACCACTCACTGTGACTCAATGCTCAGACTCTACCAGCCACCCCTCACCACACACACACCTAACCACGACACACTGTGACTCAATGCTCTGCCTATACCAGCAATACAGAAACACACACAGACACCTCAGTGACTCAATGCAAAGCCCATACCAGCACACTCACACACACAAACACACGGCTCACTGTGACAGAATGCACAGCTTATGTCTTCACACACACAACCTGATTCAATGCTCAGCGTCTACCAGCACACACACACACACACGCATGGCTCATTGTGACTCAATGTACATTTTATACCAGCACAAACACACACACACCTCACTGTAACTCAATGCTCAGACTGTACTACCCACACACACAACATACACACACACGGTGCACAGTGACTCAATGCTCAGCCTATACCAGAACACACACACACACACAAACAGGCACTCATACATGGCTCACTGTGACTCAGTGAACCACCTATACCATCACACACACATGCGGCTCAATGTGACTCAAAGCCTATACCAGCACACGCACACACTCACAAACACCCCTCTGTGACTCACTGCACAGCCTATACCAGCGCTCACACACACACACACACACACAGCTGTGAATCAATGCACAGTCTATGGTAGCACACATACACACACAAGCACACATGGCTCACTGAGTCAATACACAGCGTATACCTACAGACACACACACACACACACAGCTCAGTGACTCAATGCAAAGCCTATACTAGCACATGCACCCCCCCCACACACACACCTCACTGTGACTCAATGCACAGCCTATACCAGCATGCACACACACACACACAGCTGTGACTCAGTGCACAGTCTGTACCAGCACATGCACACACACGCATGCACAGCTCTGTGATTCAGTGCACCATCCATACCAGCACATACACACATGCACACGCACCTCACTGTGACTCAATTCTCAGACTCTACCAGCACACACACACACGGCATACTGTGACTCAATGCTCAGCCTATACCAGAACACAGACACACACAAACACGCACTCATACATGGTTCACTGTGACTCAGTGAACCACCGATACCAAGACAAACACACACACAAACACACATGGCTAACTGTGACTCAGTGCCCAGTCTCTACTGGAACACAAATACACACACACACATACGTAGCTCACAGACTCAATGCACAGCCTGTACTACCACAAACAGCAGGCTCACTGTGACTCAGTGCACAGCCTATACCAGCACTGACACACACACATGGCTCTCTGTGACTCAATGCACTGCCTATAGCAGCACACAAACACACACACGGACATACATGGCTCAGTGCGACACAATGCAGTCCATACCAGTACACACACAAGCCTCACTGTGACTGAATGCACGGCGTATACCTGCACACACACACACACACACAGCTCACTGTGACTCAACGAACGCTCTGTAGCACCACACAAACACACATACAGGCCTCAGTGACTCAATGCAAAGCCCCTACCGGCACACACACACACACCTAAGTGTGACTCAATGCTCAGCCCATACCTGCGCACACAAACACACACATCTTAAGGTAACTCATGCACATTCCACACCATGAAATACAAAATACAAACACACACACATTCACGGCTCACTCTGACTCAATGCACTGTCCATACGAGCACATACACACACAGCACACACCTCACTGTGACTCAATGATCTGATTATATGAGCACACTCACACACACACACACAAACACCCCTCACTGTGACTCACTGCACAACCTATACCAGCGTGGACACACACAAACACACATGCTCACTGTGAATAATGCACAGTCTATACGAGCACACACACACACAACTCATTGTGACCCAATGCACACTCTATACCAGCACACACACATAACTCACTGTGACACAGTGCACAGGCTATATCAGCACGCAGACACACACACACAAGGCTCACTGTGACTCAGTGCACTGTGTGTAGCACCACACACACAAACACACACATACACCTCAGTGAGTCAATGCAAAGCCCATACCAGCACACTCATACACACAGACACACACACACACACACCTTACTGTGTTTCAATGGTCAGCCTATACCAACACACATATACACACCATACTGTGACTCAGTGCACTCTCTGAACCATCACAAAGACACACACACACGCACGGCTCATTGTGACTGAATGCAGCGTCCATACCAGTAAATACACACCACCCATCTGTGACTCAGTGCTCAGACTATTCCACACCCCCCAACACGTCTCATTGTGACTCAACGCACGGCAAATACCAGTCCACACACACAGACACACACATACACAAACACACGGCTCACTGTGACTCAATGCACAGTTTGTATCAACACACACACATACACACCTCCGTGACTCAATGCTCAGCCTGTATCGTCACACACACACATGCATACACAAACACACATACACACACAAGGTTCACTGTGATACAATGCACAGCCTATAGCAGGACACACACACAGACACACGTCACTGTGACACAAAGCACAGCCTATACCAGCACATACACACAAAAACACACTTTACTGTGACTCAATGCACAGCCTATTGCAGCACACACACACACACACACACACCGCTCACTGTGACAAAATGCAACACCTATACCAGCATGCAAACATGGCTCACTGTGACTCAATGCACCATCCTTACCTACACACACACACACATGGCTCACTGTGACTCAATGCACAGTTTGTATCAACACACACACATACACACCTCCGTGGCTCAATGCTTAGCCTGTATCGTCACACACACACATGCATACGCAAACACACATACACACACAAGGTTCACTGTGATACAATGCACAGCCTATAGCAGGACACACACACAGACACTCCTCACTGTGACTCAGTGCTCAGACTGTAATAGCCCCCCCACACACACACATACACCTCACTGACTCAATGCAAAGCCCATACGAGCACACATGCACACATACACACACCTGATTCAATGCTCCACCCATACCAGTGCACACACACACACCCCGAACTGTGATTCAATGCTCAGCCTATACCAACACACACACATACACACACACCTCATTGTGACTCAATGCACATCTTGTAGCAGCACACACACACACACATGCTGACTGTGACTCAATGCGCCGTCTATACAAGCACACACAACTCATTGTGACTGAGCGCACAGTCAATACCAGCACACACACACACACACACAACTCATTGTGACTCAGTTCACAGCCTATATCACCACTCAAACACACACGCAAGGCTCACTGTGACTCAATGCACAGTCTGTAGCACCACACACACACACACATACACCTCAGTGACTCAATGCAAAGCCCATACCAGCACACACACACACACACACCTGCTGACTGTGACTCATTGCACAGTCTATACGAGCATACATACACATAACTCATTGTGACTCAATGCACAGTCAATACCAGCACACACACAGACACACATAACTCACTGTGACTCAGTTCACAGCCTATATCAGCACTCAGACACACACACGCAAGGCTCACTGTGACTCAATGCATAGTGTGTAGCACCACACACACACACACCTCAGTGACTCAATGCAATCCCATACCAGCACACACACACACACACACATGCTGACTGTGACTCAATGCACAGTCTATACGAGCACACACACACAGCTCATTGTGACTCAGTGCCCAGTCAATACCAGCACACACAGATACACATAACTCACTGAGACTCAGTGCACAGTCTGTAGCCCGCCCACACACACATCAGTGACTCAATGAAAAGCCCATACCAGCGCGCACACACACACATACACACCTAAACGTGATTCAGTGCTCAGCCTCTACCAGCACACACACAAACACACACACACACATGCTTGGCTCCTTGTGATTCAATGTACATTTCATACCAGCACAGATACACACAACACATCTCACTGTAACTCAATGCTCAGACTGTACTACCAACACACACAACACACACACACACGGTGCACTATGACTGAAAGCTCAGGCTGTACCAGAACACACACACACACAAACACGCACTCATACATGGCTCACTGTGACTCAATGAACCAGTTATACCATCACACACACACACACACACACACAAACACACGGCTCACTGTGACTCAGTGCACAGTGTACACCTTCCCCGACTCCCACACACATGGCTCACTGTGACTCAATGCCCAGCTTATATCATTACACACACACACATACACACATGGCTCACTGTGACTCAATGCACTGCCTAAAGCAGCACAGAAACACGCACATGGACATACATGGCTCACTGTGACACAATGCACAGCCCAAACCACTACACACACAAACCTCACTGTGAGTGAATGCACAGCGTATACTGCACACACATATACAAACACAGAGCTCACTGTGACGCAATGCACAGCCTATACCAGTACACACACATACACACGTCTCAATTTGACTCAATGAACAGTCTATAGCACCACACAGACACACATACAGGCTTCAGTGACTCAATGCAAAGCCCATTACCCACACCCACACACACACCTAAATGTGACTCAGTGCTCAGCCTGTACCAGCACACACAAACACACTCACCTTACAGTAACTCACGCACATTCCACACCATGAAATACAAACACACACACACACAGATATGCACAGCTCAATGAGACTCAATGCGCTGTCCATAAAAGCAAATACACGCACACAGCACACCTCACTGTGACTCAATGATCTGATTATACCAGCACACTCACACACATACACACACAAACACATGGCTCACTGTGACTCAGTGCACCGTATGCCTGCCCCCAGTCCCAGACACACATGGCTCACTATGAATGAATGCACAGCCTATATCTTCACAACACACACACACACACCCCTCAGGGACTCAATGCAAAGCCCATACCAGCACACACACACGTATACACACACTGAACTGTGACTCAATGCTCAGATTATACCAGCACAGACACAGAAACACATGACTCACTGTAACTCAGTGCAGAGCATATACCAGCACCCGCACACACACGGCTCACTGTGACTCAATGCACAGCCTATAGCAGCACACACACACACACACACACATGCTCACTGTGACTCAATGCACAGTCAATACCAGCACACACACACAGACACACATAACTCACTGTGACTCAGTTCACAGCCTATATCAGCACTCACACACACACACACACACATGCTGAGAGTCAATGCACAGTGTATACAAGCACACATACACAACTCATTGTGCCTCAATGCACAATGACTCAATGCACTGTGACTCAATGCACAGTCTGTAGCCCCCCCACACACAACTCAGTGACTCAATGCAAAGCCCATTCCAGCGCACACAGACACACATAAACACACACACACCTCTGATTCAATGCTCAGCCTCTACCAGCACACACACACACGCAAACCCACACACACACGCAAGGCTTAATGTGACTCAATGTACATTTCATACCAGCACACACACACACACACACCACATCTCACTGTAACTCAATGCTCAGACTGTACTACCCCCACACACAACACACACACACGGCACACTGTGACTGAATGCTCAGCCTATAGCAGCCCACACACACACACATGCTCCCTATGACTCAATGCAGTCTATAGGAGCACACACACACACACAAAACTCATTGTGACTCCATGCACAGTCAATACCAGCACACACAGACACACATAACTCATTGTGACTCAGTTCACAGCCTATATCAGCACTCAAACACAAGGCTCACTGTGACTCAATGCACAGTCTGTAGCACCACACAAAAACACACACACATACTCACTGTGACTCAATGCACAGTCTCTACCAGCACACACACACACACATAACTCACTGTGACTCAGTGCACAGGCTATATCATCACACAGACACACACACACAAGGCTGTGACCTAGTGAACAGTCTGTAGCACCACACACACACTCACACATACACCTCAGTGACTCAATGCAAAGCCCATACCAGCACACACAAACACATACACACACCTGTGATTCAATGCTCAGCCTAAACCAGCACACACATACACACACACACACAGCTGTGACTCAATGCACACCCTAGACCACTACGTACACACACACACACATGGCTAATTGTGGCTCAAGAGAGTCCATACCAGCACATACACACACACAACACACCTCACTGTGACTCAATGATCAGACTATACTAGCCCCCCCCCACACACACATACACCTCAGTGACTCAATGCAAAGCCCATACGAGCACACATGCACACATACACACACTTAATTGATTCAGTGGTCCACCCATACCAGTGCAGACACACCCGTGATTCAATGCTCAGCCTATACCAGCACACACACACACACCTCATTGACTCAATGCACAGCCTATAGCAGTACACACACACACACATGCTGTGACTCAATGCACAGTCTGTACGAGCACACACACAGACACACGTAACTCACTGTGACTCAGTTCACAGCCTATATCAGCACTCAGATGTACACACGCAAGGCTCACATGACTCAATGCACAGTCTGTAGCACCACACACACACACACACACACACACCTCAGTGAGTCAATACAAAGCCCATAGCAGCACACACACTCCCACACCTGTGATTCAATGCTAAGCCTATAGCAGCACACATATACACACCATACTGTGACTCAGTGCACACTCTACACCATCACAAAGACACACACACACGCACGGCTCATTGTGACTGAATGCACCGTCCATACCAGCACATACACACACACAACACATCTGTCAGTCAATGCTCAGACTGTACAACCCACACACACAACACACGGTGCACTGTGACTCAATGCTCAGCCTATGCCAGAACACACACACACACAAACACACACTCATACATGGCTCACTGTGACTTAGTGAACCACCTATACCATCACACACACAGACACACACAGACACCTCAGTGACTCAATGGAAAGCCCATACCAGCCCCCCCCACACACACCTGTGATTCAGTGTGCAGCCTCTACCAGCACACACACACCATACTGTGACTCAACGCACACTCTACACCACCACATACACACACACACATACGCACACATACGCATGCCTCTTTGTGACTCAATGTGCTGTCCATACCAGCACATATACACACACACAACACACCTCACTGTGACTCTATGCTCAGACCATAGTAGCCCCCACCCCACACACACACGGCACACTGTGACTCAATTCTAAGCCTATACCAGCACATACAGAAACACACACACACCCCAGTGACTCAATGCAAAGTCCATACCAGCATACATACACACATATACGCAGCTAAGTGTGACTCGGTGCTCAGCCTGTACCAGCACACACACAGACACACACGCCACCCACACGGCTCTGTGACTCATTGCGGAGCCTGTACCAGCATAAAATCACGGCTCACTTATCACTCAATGCTTAGTCTGTAGCAGCACACACACACACACACACATGAACACCTCACTGTGAGTCAATGCAAAGCCCATACAGGCACACACACACACACCTGAGTCAATGCAGTCTTTGCCAACACACACACACACACACACCTGTGAGTCAATGCAGTCTTTACCACCACACACACAGACACACACGCATGGCTCAATGTGACTCAATGCACAGCCTATACCATCACATACACACACAAAGACACACAGGCACGGCTCACTGTTAATCAATGCACAGTCCATACCAACACATACACACACACACAGGCACCTTACTGTAACTAAATTCACATTGTATACCAGCACAGACACACAGAAACATGCATTCACACATGGCTCACTGTGAATCAATGAACCGTCTACACCATCACACACATACAGACACACACACACACGGCTCACTGTGACTCAATGCACTGCCGAAAGCAGCACACAAACACACACAGACATACATGGCTCACTGTGACACAATGCAGTCCATACCAGTACACACACAAGCCTCACTGTGACTGAATGCATGGCGTATACCTGCACACACACACACAGCTCACTGTGACTCAATGCACATTCTATACCATCACACACACACACACACAGGCACAGCTCACTGTGACTCAATGCACAGCCTATAGCAGTACACACACACACACACGTGTCTCAATTTGACTCAATGAATAGTCTTTAGCACCACACAAACACACATACAGGCCTCAGTGACTCTGCAAAGCCCATACCAGCACACACACACACACGTGTGACTCAGTGTTCAGCCTGTACCAGCACACACACACACAGCTTACAGTAACTCATGCACATTCCACAACATGAACTACAAACACACACACACACATGCACCACTCACTGTGACTCAATGCTCAGACTCTACCAGCCACCCCTCACCACACACACACCTAACCACGACGCACTGTGACTCAATGCTCTGCCTATACCAGCAATACAGAAAGACACACAGACACCTCAGTGACTCAATGCAAAGCCCATACCAGCACACTCAAACACACACAAACACACGGCTCACTGTGACAGAATGCACAGCTTATGTCTTCACACACACAACCTGATTCAATGCTCAGCGTCTACCAGCACACACACACACACACGCATGGCTCATTGTGACTCAATGTACATTTTATACCAGCACAAACACACACACACCTCACTGTAACTCAATGCTCAGACTGTACTACCCACACACACAACATACACACACACGGTGCACAGTGACTCAATGCTCAGCCTATACCAGAACACACACACACACACAAACAGGCACTCATACATGGCTCACTGTGACTCAGTGAACCACCTATACCATCACACACACATGCGGCTCAATGTGACTCAAAGCCTATACCAGCACACGCACACACTCACAAACACCCCTCTGTGACTCACTGCACAGCCTATACCAGCGCTCACACACACACACACACACACAGCTGTGAATCAATGCACAGTCTATGGTAGCACACATACACACACAAGCACACATGGCTCACTGAGTCAATACACAGCGTATACCTACACACACACACACACACACACAGCTCAGTGACTCAATGCAAAGCCTATACTAGCACATGCACCCCCCACACACACACACCTCACTGTGACTCAATGCACAGCCTATACCAGCATGCACACACACACACACAGCTGTGACTCAGTGCACAGTCTGTACCAGCACATGCACACACACGCATGCACAGCTCTGTGGTTCAGTGCACCATCCATACCAGCACATACACACATGCACACGCACCTCACTGTGACTCAATTCTCAGACTCTACCAGCACACACACACACGGCATACTGTGACTCAATGCTCAGCCTATACCAGAACACAGACACACACAAACACGCACTCATACATGGTTCACTGTGACTCAGTGAACCACCGATACCAAGACAAACACACACACAAACACACATGGCTAACTGTGACTCAGTGCCCAGTCTCTACTGGAACACAAATACACACACACACATACGTAGCTCACAGACTCAATGCACAGCCTGTACTACCACAAACAGCAGGCTCACTGTGACTCAGTGCACAGCCTATACCAGCACAGACACACACACATGGCTCTCTGTGACTCAATGCACTGCCTATAGCAGCACACAAACACACACACGGACATACATGGCTCAGTGCGACACAATGCAGTCCATACCAGTACACACACAAGCCTCACTGTGACTGAATGCACGGCGTATACCTGCACACACACACACACACACAGCTCACTGTGACTCAACGAACGCTCTGTAGCACCACACAAACACACATACAGGCCTCAGTGACTCAATGCAAAGCCCGTACCGGCACACACACACACACACGTAAGTGTGACTCAATGCTCAGCCCATACCTGCGCACACAAACACACACATCTTAAGGTAACTCATGCACATTCCACACCATGAAATACAAAATACAAACACACACACATTCACGGCTCACTCTGACTCAATGCACTGTCCATACGAGCACATACACACACAGCACACACCTCACTGTGACTCAATGATCTGATTATATGAGCACACTCACACACACACACACACAAACACCCCTCACTGTGACTCACTGCACAACCTATACCAGCGTGGACACACACAAACACACATGCTCACTGTGAATAATGCACAGTCTATACGAGCACACACACACACAACTCATTGTGACCCAATGCACACTCTATACCAGCACACACACAGAACTCACTGTGACACAGTGCACAGGCTATATCAGCACGCAGACACACACACACAAGGCTCACTGTGACTCAGTGCACTGTGTGTAGCACCACACACACAAACACACACATACACCTCAGTGAGTCAATGCAAAGCCCATACCAGCACACTCATACACACAGACACACACACACACACACCTTACTGTGTTTCAATGGTCAGCCTATACCAACACACATATACACACCATACTGTGACTCAGTGCACTCTCTGAACCATCACAAAGACACACACACACGCACGGCTCATTGTGACTGAATGCAGCGTCCATACCAGTAAATACACACCACCCATCTGTGACTCAGTGCTCAGACTATTCCACACCCCCCAACACGTCTCATTGTGACTCAACGCACGGCAAATACCAGTCCACACACACAGACACACACATACACAAACACACGGCTCACTGTGACTCAATGCACAGTTTGTATCAACACACACACATACACACCTCCGTGACTCAATGCTCAGCCTGTATCGTCACACACACACATGCATACACAAACACACATACACACACAAGGTTCACTGTGATACAATGCACAGCCTATAGCAGGACACACACACAGACACACGTCACTGTGACACAAAGCACAGCCTATACCAGCACATACACACAAAAACACACTTTACTGTGACTCAATGCACAGCCTATTGCAGCACACACACACACACACACACACCGCTCACTGTGACAAAATGCAACACCTATACCAGCATGCAAACATGGCTCACTGTGACTCAATGCACCATCCTTACCTACACACACACACACATGGCTCACTGTGACTCAATGCACAGTTTGTATCAACACACACACATACACACCTCCGTGGCTCAATGCTTAGCCTGTATCGTCACACACACACATGCATACGCAAACACACATACACACACAAGGTTCACTGTGATACAATGCACAGCCTATAGCAGGACACACACACAGACACTCCTCACTGTGACTCAGTGCTCAGACTGTAATAGCCCCCCCACACACACACATACACCTCACTGACTCAATGCAAAGCCCATACGAGCACACATGCACACATACACACACCTGATTCAATGCTCCACCCATACCAGTGCACACACACACACCCCGAACTGTGATTCAATGCTCAGCCTATACCAACACACACACATACACACACACCTCATTGTGACTCAATGCACATCTTGTAGCAGCACACACACACACACATGCTGACTGTGACTCAATGCGCCGTCTATACAAGCACACACAACTCATTGTGACTGAGTGCACAGTCAATACCAGCACACACACACACACACACAACTCATTGTGACTCAGTTCACAGCCTATATCACCACTCAAACACACACGCAAGGCTCACTGTGACTCAATGCACAGTCTGTAGCACCACACACACACACACATACACCTCAGTGACTCAATGCAAAGCCCATACCAGCACACACACACACACACACACCTGCTGACTGTGACTCATTGCACAGTCTATACGAGCATACATACACATAACTCATTGTGACTCAATGCACAGTCAATACCAGCACACACACAGACACACATAACTCACTGTGACTCAGTTCACAGCCTATATCAGCACTCAGACACACACACGCAAGGCTCACTGTGACTCAATGCATAGTCTGTAGCACCACACACACACACACCTCAGTGACTCAATGCAATCCCATACCAGCACACACACACACACACACATGCTGACTGTGACTCAATGCACAGTCTATACGAGCACACACACACAGCTCATTGTGACTCAGTGCCCAGTCAATACCAGCACACACAGATACACATAACTCACTGAGACTCAGTGCACAGTCTGTAGCCCGCCCACACACACATCAGTGACTCAATGAAAAGCCCATACCAGCGCGCACACACACACATACACACCTAAACGTGATTCAGTGCTCAGCCTCTACCAGCACACACACAAACACACACACACACATGCTTGGCTCCTTGTGATTCAATGTACATTTCATACCAGCACAGATACACACAACACATCTCACTGTAACTCAATGCTCAGACTGTACTACCAACACACACAACACACACACACACGGCGCACTATGACTGAAAGCTCAGGCTGTACCAGAACACACACACACACAAACACGCACTCATACATGGCTCACTGTGACTCAATGAACCAGTTATACCATCACACACACACACACACACACACAAACACACGGCTCACTGTGACTCAGTGCACAGTGTACACCTTCCCCGACTCCCACACACATGGCTCACTGTGACTCAATGCCCAGCTTATATCATTACACACACACACATACACACATGGCTCACTGTGACTCAATGCACTGCCTAAAGCAGCACAGAAACACGCACATGGACATACATGGCTCACTGTGACACAATGCACAGCCCAAACCACTACACACACAAACCTCACTGTGAGTGAATGCACAGCGTATACTGCACACACATACACAAACACAGAGCTCACTGTGACGCAATGCACAGCCTATACCAGTACACACACATACACACGTCTCAATTTGACTCAATGAACAGTCTATAGCACCACACAGACACACATACAGGCTTCAGTGACTCAATGCAAAGCCCATTACCCACACCCACACACACACCTAAATGTGACTCAGTGCTCAGCCTGTACCAGCACACACAAACACACTCACCTTACAGTAACTCACGCACATTCCACACCATGAAATACAAACACACACACACACAGATATGCACAGCTCAATGAGACTCAATGCGCTGTCCATAAAAGCAAATACACGCACACAGCACACCTCACTGTGACTCAATGATCTGATTATACCAGCACACTCACACACATACACACACAAACACATGGCTCACTGTGACTCAGTGCACCGTATGCCTGCCCCCAGTCCCAGACACACATGGCTCACTATGAATGAATGCACAGCCTATATCTTCACAACACACACACACACACCCCTCAGGGACTCAATGCAAAGCCCATACCAGCACACACACACGTATACACACACTGAACTGTGACTCAATGCTCAGATTATACCAGCACAGACACAGAAACACATGACTCACTGTAACTCAGTGCAGAGCATATACCAGCACCCTCACACACACGGCTCACTGTGACTCAATGCACAGCCTATAGCAGCACACACACACACACACACACATGCTCACTGTGACTCAATGCACAGTCAATACCAGCACACACACACAGACACACATAACTCACTGTGACTCAGTTCACAGCCTATATCAGCACTCACACACACACACACACACATGCTGAGAGTCAATGCACAGTGTATACAAGCACACATACACAACTCATTGTGCCTCAATGCACAATGACTCAATGCACTGTGACTCAATGCACAGTCTGTAGCCCCCCCACACACAACTCAGTGACTCAATGCAAAGCCCATTCCAGCGCACACAGACACACATAAACACACACACACCTCTGATTCAATGCTCAGCCTCTACCAGCACACACACACACACAAACCCACACACACACGCAAGGCTTAATGTGACTCAATGTACATTTCATACCAGCACACACACACACACACACACCACATCTCACTGTAACTCAATGCTCAGACTGTACTACCCCCACACACAACACACACACACGGCACACTGTGACTGAATGCTCAGCCTATAGCAGCCCACACACACACACATGCTCCCTATGACTCAATGCAGTCTATAGGAGCACACACACACACACAAAACTCATTGTGACTCCATGCACAGTCAATACCAGCACACACAGACACACATAACTCATTGTGACTCAGTTCACAGCCTATATCAGCACTCAAACACAAGGCTCACTGTGACTCAATGCACAGTCTGTAGCACCACACAAAAACACACACACATACTCACTGTGACTCAATGCACAGTCTCTACCAGCACACACACACACACATAACTCACTGTGACTCAGTGCACAGGCTATATCATCACACAGACACACACACACAAGGCTGTGACCTAGTGAACAGTCTGTAGCACCACACACACACTCACACATACACCTCAGTGACTCAATGCAAAGCCCATACCAGCACACACAAACACATACACACAGCTGTGATTCAATGCTCAGCCTAAACCAGCACACACATACACACACACACACAGCTGTGACTCAATGCACACCCTAGACCACTACGTACACACACACACACATGGCTAATTGTGGCTCAAGAGAGTCCATACCAGCACATACACACACACAACACACCTCACTGTGACTCAATGATCAGACTATACTAGCCCCCCCCCACACACACATACACCTCAGTGACTCAATGCAAAGCCCATACGAGCACACATGCACACATACACACACTTAATTGATTCAGTGGTCCACCCATACCAGTGCAGACACACCCGTGATTCAATGCTCAGCCTATACCAGCACACACACACACACCTCATTGACTCAATGCACAGCCTATAGCAGTACACACACACACACATGCTGTGACTCAATGCACAGTCTGTACGAGCACACACACAGACACACGTAACTCACTGTGACTCAGTTCACAGCCTATATCAGCACTCAGATGTACACACGCAAGGCTCACATGACTCAATGCACAGTCTGTAGCACCACACACACACACACACACACACACCTCAGTGAGTCAATACAAAGCCCATAGCAGCACACACACTCCCACACCTGTGATTCAATGCTAAGCCTATAGCAGCACACATATACACACCATACTGTGACTCAGTGCACACTCTACACCATCACAAAGACACACACACACGCACGGCTCATTGTGACTGAATGCACCGTCCATACCAGCACATACACACACACAACACATCTGTCAGTCAATGCTCAGACTGTACAACCCACACACACAACACACGGTGCACTGTGACTCAATGCTCAGCCTATGCCAGAACACACACACACACAAACACACACTCATACATGGCTCACTGTGACTTAGTGAACCACCTATACCATCACACACACAGACACACACAGACACCTCAGTGACTCAATGGAAAGCCCATACCAGCCCCCCCCACACACACCTGTGATTCAGTGTGCAGCCTCTACCAGCACACACACACCATACTGTGACTCAACGCACAGTCTACACCACCACATACACACACACACATACGCACACATACGCATGCCTCTTTGTGACTCAATGTGCTGTCCATACCAGCACATATACACACACACAACACACCTCACTGTGACTCTATGCTCAGACCATAGTAGCCCACCCACACACACACACGGCACACTGTGACTCAATTCTAAGCCTATACCAGCACATACAGAAACACACACACACCCCAGTGACTCAATGCAAAGTCCATACCAGCATACATACACACATATACGCAGCTAAGTGTGACTCGGTGCTCAGCCTGTACCAGCACACACACAGACACACACGCCACCCACACGGCTCTGTGACTCATTGCGGAGCCTGTACCAGCATAAAATCACGGCTCACTTATCACTCAATGCTTAGTCTGTAGCAGCACACACACACACACACACATAAACACCTCACTGTGAGTCAATGCAAAGCCCATACAGGCACACACACACACACCTGAGTCAATGCAGTCTTTGCCAACACACACACACACACACACACCTGTGAGTCAATGCAGTCTTTACCACCACACACACAGACACACACACATGGCTCAATGTGACTCAATGCACAGCCTATACCATCACATACACACACAAAGACACACAGGCACGGCTCACTGTTAATCAATGCACAGTCCATACCAACACATACACACACACACAGGCACCTTACTGTAACTAAATTCACATTGTATACCAGCACAGACACACAGAAACATGCATTCACACATGGCTCACTGTGAATCAATGAACCGTCTACACCATCACACACATACAGACACACACACACACGGCTCACTGTGACTCAATGCACTGCCGAAAGCAGCACACAAACACACACAGACATACATGGCTCACTGTGACACAATGCAGTCCATACCAGTACACACACAAGCCTCACTGTGACTGAATGCATGGCGTATACCTGCACACACACACACAGCTCACTGTGACTCAATGCACATTCTATACCATCACACACACACACACACACAGGCACAGCTCACTGTGACTCAATGCACAGCCTATAGCAGTACACACACACACACACGTGTCTCAATTTGACTCAATGAATAGTCTTTAGCACCACACAGACACACATACAGGCCTCAGTGACTCTGCAAAGCCCATACCAGCACACACACACACACGTGTGACTCAGTGTTCAGCCTGTACCAGCACACACACACACACCTTACAGTAACTCATGCACATTCCACAACATGAACTACAAACACACACACACACATGCACCACTCACTGTGACTCAATGCTCAGACTCTACCAGCCACCCCTCACCACACACACACCTAACCACGACGCACTGTGACTCAATGCTCTGCCTATACCAGCAATACAGAAAGACACACAGACACCTCAGTGACTCAATGCAAAGCCCATACCAGCACACTCAAACACACACAAACACACGGCTCACTGTGACAGAATGCACAGCTTATGTCTTCACACACAAAACCTGATTCAATGCTCAGCGTCTACCAGCACACACACACACACACGCATGGCTCATTGTGACTCAATGTACATTTTATACCAGCACAAACACACACACACCTCACTGTAACTCAATGCTCAGACTGTACTACCCACACACACAACATACACACACACGGTGCACAGTGACTCAATGCTCAGCCTATACCAGAACACACACACACACACAAACAGGCACTCATACATGGCTCACTGTGACTCAGTGAACCACCTATACCATCACACACACATGCGGCTCAATGTGACTCAAAGCCTATACCAGCACACGCACACACTCACAAACACCCCTCTGTGACTCACTGCACAGCCTATACCAGCGCTCACACACACACACACACACAGCTGTGAATCAATGCACAGTCTATGGTAGCACACATACACACACAAGCACACATGGCTCACTGAGTCAATACACAGCGTATACCTACACACACACACACACACACAGCTCAGTGACTCAATGCAAAGCCTATACTAGCACATGCACCCCCCCACACACACACCTCACTGTGACTCAATGCACAGCCTATACCAGCATGCACACACACACACACAGCTGTGACTCAGTGCACAGTCTGTACCAGCACATGCACACACACGCATGCACAGCTCTGTGATTCAGTGCACCATCCATACCAGCACATACACACATGCACACGCACCTCACTGTGACTCAATTCTCAGACTCTACCAGCACACACACACACGGCATACTGTGACTCAATGCTCAGCCTATACCAGAACACAGACACACACAAACACGCACTCATACATGGTTCACTGTGACTCAGTGAACCACCGATACCAAGACAAACACACACACAAACACACATGGCTAACTGTGACTCAGTGCCCAGTCTCTACTGGAACACAAATACACACACACACATACATAGCTCACAGACTCAATGCACAGCCTGTACTACCACAAACAGCAGGCTCACTGTGACTCAGTGCACAGCCTATACCAGCACAGACACACACACATGGCTCTCTGTGACTCAATGCACTGCCTATAGCAGCACACAAACACACACACGGACATACATGGCTCAGTGCGACACAATGCAGTCCATACCAGTACACACACAAGCCTCACTGTGACTGAATGCACGGCGTATACCTGCACACACACACACACACACAGCTCACTGTGACTCAACGAACGCTCTGTAGCACCACACAAACACACATACAGGCCTCAGTGACTCAATGCAAAGCCCCTACCGGCACACACACACACACCTAAGTGTGACTCAATGCTCAGCCCATACCTGCGCACACAAACACACACATCTTAAGGTAACTCATGCACATTCCACACCATGAAATACAAAATACAAACACACACACATTCACGGCTCACTCTGACTCAATGCACTGTCCATACGAGCACATACACACACAGCACACACCTCACTGTGACTCAATGATCTGATTATATGAGCACACTCACACACACACACACAAACACCCCTCACTGTGACTCACTGCACAACCTATACCAGCGTGGACACACACAAACACACATGCTCACTGTGAATAATGCACAGTCTATACGAGCACACACACACACAACTCATTGTGACCCAATGCACACTCTATACCAGCACACACACAGAACTCACTGTGACACAGTGCACAGGCTATATCAGCACGCAGACACACACACACAAGGCTCACTGTGACTCAGTGCACTGTGTGTAGCACCACACACACAAACACACACATACACCTCAGTGAGTCAATGCAAAGCCCATACCAGCACACTCATACACACAGACACACACACACACACCTTACTGTGTTTCAATGGTCAGCCTATACCAACACACATATACACACCATACTGTGACTCAGTGCACTCTCTGAACCATCACAAAGACACACACACACGCACGGCTCATTGTGACTGAATGCAGCGTCCATACCAGTAAATACACACCACCCATCTGTGACTCAGTGCTCAGACTATTCCACACCCCCCAACACGTCTCATTGTGACTCAACGCACGGCAAATACCAGTCCACACACACAGACACACACATACACAAACACACGGCTCACTGTGACTCAATGCACAGTTTGTATCAACACACACACATACACACCTCCGTGACTCAATGCTCAGCCTGTATCGTCACACACACACATGCATACACAAACACACATACACACACAAGGTTCACTGTGATACAATGCACAGCCTATAGCAGGACACACACACAGACACACGTCACTGTGACACAAAGCACAGCCTATACCAGCACATACACACAAAAACACACTTTACTGTGACTCAATGCACAGCCTATTGCAGCACACACACACACACACACACACACACACCGCTCACTGTGACAAAATGCAACACCTATACCAGCATGCAAACATGGCTCACTGTGACTCAATGCACCATCCTTACCTACACACACACACACATGGCTCACTGTGACTCAATGCACAGTTTGTATCAACACACACACATACACACCTCCGTGGCTCAATGCTTAGCCTGTATCGTCACACACACACATGCATACGCAAACACACATACACACACAAGGTTCACTGTGATACAATGCACAGCCTATAGCAGGACACACACACAGACACTCCTCACTGTGACTCAGTGCTCAGACTGTAATAGCCCCCCCACACACACACATACACCTCACTGACTCAATGCAAAGCCCATACGAGCACACATGCACACATACACACACCTGATTCAATGCTCCACCCATACCAGTGCACACACACACACCCCGAACTGTGATTCAATGCTCAGCCTATACCAACACACACACATACACACACACCTCATTGTGACTCAATGCACATCTTGTAGCAGCACACACACACACACATGCTGACTGTGACTCAATGCGCCGTCTATACAAGCACACACAACTCATTGTGACTGAGTGCACAGTCAATACCAGCACACACACACACACACACAACTCATTGTGACTCAGTTCACAGCCTATATCACCACTCAAACACACACGCAAGGCTCACTGTGACTCAATGCACAGTCTGTAGCACCACACACACACACACATACACCTCAGTGACTCAATGCAAAGCCCATACCAGCACACACACACACACACACACCTGCTGACTGTGACTCATTGCACAGTCTATACGAGCATACATACACATAACTCATTGTGACTCAATGCACAGTCAATACCAGCACACACACAGACACACATAACTCACTGTGACTCAGTTCACAGCCTATATCAGCACTCAGACACACACACGCAAGGCTCACTGTGACTCAATGCATAGTCTGTAGCACCACACACACACACACCTCAGTGACTCAATGCAATCCCATACCAGCACACACACACACACACACATGCTGACTGTGACTCAATGCACAGTCTATACGAGCACACACACACAGCTCATTGTGACTCAGTGCCCAGTCAATACCAGCACACACAGATACACATAACTCACTGAGACTCAGTGCACAGTCTGTAGCCCGCCCACACACACATCAGTGACTCAATGAAAAGCCCATACCAGCGCGCACACACACACATACACACCTAAACGTGATTCAGTGCTCAGCCTCTACCAGCACACACACAAACACACACACACACATGCTTGGCTCCTTGTGATTCAATGTACATTTCATACCAGCACAGATACACACAACACATCTCACTGTAACTCAATGCTCAGACTGTACTACCAACACACACAACACACACACACACGGCGCACTATGACTGAAAGCTCAGGCTCTACCAGAACACACACACACACAAACACGCACTCATACATGGCTCACTGTGACTCAATGAACCAGTTATACCATCACACACACACACACACACACACAAACACACGGCTCACTGTGACTCAGTGCACAGTGTACACCTTCCCCGACTCCCACACACATGGCTCACTGTGACTCAATGCCCAGCTTATATCATTACACACACACACATACACACATGGCTCACTGTGACTCAATGCACTGCCTAAAGCAGCACAGAAACACGCACATGGACATACATGGCTCACTGTGACACAATGCACAGCCCAAACCACTACACACACAAACCTCACTGTGAGTGAATGCACAGCGTATACTGCACACACATACACAAACACAGAGCTCACTGTGACGCAATGCACAGCCTATACCAGTACACACGCATACACACGTCTCAATTTGACTCAATGAACAGTCTATAGCACCACACAGACACACATACAGGCTTCAGTGACTCAATGCAAAGCCCATTACCCACACCCACACACACACCTAAATGTGACTCAGTGCTCAGCCTGTACCAGCACACACAAACACACTCACCTTACAGTAACTCACGCACATTCCACACCATGAAATACAAACACACACACACACAGATATGCACAGCTCAATGAGACTCAATGCGCTGTCCATAAAAGCAAATACACGCACACAGCACACCTCACTGTGACTCAATGATCTGATTATACCAGCACACTCACACACATACACACACAAACACATGGCTCACTGTGACTCAGTGCACCGTATGCCTGCCCCCAGTCCCAGACACACATGGCTCACTATGAATGAATGCACAGCCTATATCTTCACAACACACACACACACACCCCTCAGGGACTCAATGCAAAGCCCATACCAGCACACACACACGTATACACACACTGAACTGTGACTCAATGCTCAGATTATACCAGCACAGACACAGAAACACATGACTCACTGTAACTCAGTGCAGAGCATATACCAGCACCCTCACACACACGGCTCACTGTGACTCAATGCACAGCCTATAGCAGCACACACACACACACACACACATGCTCACTGTGACTCAATGCACAGTCAATACCAGCACACACACACAGACACACATAACTCACTGTGACTCAGTTCACAGCCTATATCAGCACTCACACACACACACACACACATGCTGAGAGTCAATGCACAGTGTATACAAGCACACACACACAACTCATTGTGCCTCAATGCACAATGACTCAATGCACTGTGACTCAATGCACAGTCTGTAGCCCCCCCACACACAACTCAGTGACTCAATGCAAAGCCCATTCCAGCGCACACAGACACACATAAACACACACACACCTCTGATTCAATGCTCAGCCTCTACCAGCACACACACACACACAAACCCACACACACACGCAAGGCTTAATGTGACTCAATGTACATTTCATACCAGCACACACACACACACACACACCACATCTCACTGTAACTCAATGCTCAGACTGTACTACCCCCACACACAACACACACACACGGCACACTGTGACTGAATGCTCAGCCTATAGCAGCCCACACACACACACATGCTCCCTATGACTCAATGCAGTCTATAGGAGCACACACACACACACAAAACTCATTGTGACTCCATGCACAGTCAATACCAGCACACACAGACACACATAACTCATTGTGACTCAGTTCACAGCCTATATCAGCACTCAAACACAAGGCTCACTGTGACTCAATGCACAGTCTGTAGCACCACACAAAAACACACACACATACTCACTGTGACTCAATGCACAGTCTCTACCAGCACACACACACACACATAACTCACTGTGACTCAGTGCACAGGCTATATCATCACACAGACACACACACACAAGGCTGTGACCTAGTGAACAGTCTGTAGCACCACACACACACTCACACATACACCTCAGTGACTCAATGCAAAGCCCATACCAGCACACACAAACACATACACACAGCTGTGATTCAATGCTCAGCCTAAACCAGCACACACATACACACACACACACAGCTGTGACTCAATGCACACCCTAGA
Organism: Mesoplodon bidens; assembly: GCF_964165515.1. Classification (NCBI taxonomy): domain Eukaryota; kingdom Metazoa; phylum Chordata; class Mammalia; order Artiodactyla; family Ziphiidae; genus Mesoplodon; species Mesoplodon bidens. The sequence goes on from NC_138163.1 coordinate 134,826,384, forward strand.
CCACTACGTACACACACACACACATGGCTAATTGTGGCTCAAGAGAGTCCATACCAGCACATACACACACACAACACACCTCACTGTGACTCAATGATCAGACTATACTAGCCCCCCCCCCCACACACATACACCTCAGTGACTCAATGCAAAGCCCATACGAGCACACATGCACACATACACACACTTAATTGATTCAGTGGTCCACCCATACCAGTGCAGACACACCCGTGATTCAATGCTCAGCCTATACCAGCACACACACACACACCTCATTGACTCAATGCACAGCCTATAGCAGTACACACACACACACATGCTGTGACTCAATGCACAGTCTGTACGAGCACACACACAGACACACGTAACTCACTGTGACTCAGTTCACAGCCTATATCAGCACTCAGATGTACACACGCAAGGCTCACATGACTCAATGCACAGTCTGTAGCACCACACACACACACACACACACACACCTCAGTGAGTCAATACAAAGCCCATAGCAGCACACACACTCCCACACCTGTGATTCAATGCTAAGCCTATAGCAGCACACATATACACACCATACTGTGACTCAGTGCACACTCTACACCATCACAAAGACACACACACACGCACGGCTCATTGTGACTGAATGCACCGTCCATACCAGCACATACACACACACAACACATCTGTCAGTCAATGCTCAGACTGTACAACCCACACACACAACACACGGTGCACTGTGACTCAATGCTCAGCCTATGCCAGAACACACACACACACAAACACACACTCATACATGGCTCACTGTGACTTAGTGAACCACCTATACCATCACACACACAGACACACACAGACACCTCAGTGACTCAATGGAAAGCCCATACCAGCCCCCCACACACACACCTGTGATTCAGTGTGCAGCCTCTACCAGCACACACACACCATACTGTGACTCAACGCACAGTCTACACCACCACATACACACACACACATACGCACACATACGCATGCCTCTTTGTGACTCAATGTGCTGTCCATACCAGCACATATACACACACACAACACACCTCACTGTGACTCTATGCTCAGACCATAGTAGCCCCCCCACACACACACACGGCACACTGTGACTCAATTCTAAGCCTATACCAGCACATACAGAAACACACACACACCCCAGTGACTCAATGCAAAGTCCATACCAGCATACATACACACATATACGCAGCTAAGTGTGACTCGGTGCTCAGCCTGTACCAGCACACACACAGACACACACGCCACCCACACGGCTCTGTGACTCATTGCGGAGCCTGTACCAGCATAAAATCACGGCTCACTTATCACTCAATGCTTAGTCTGTAGCAGCACACACACACACACACACATAAACACCTCACTGTGAGTCAATGCAAAGCCCATACAGGCACACACACACACACCTGAGTCAATGCAGTCTTTGCCAACACACACACACACACACACACCTGTGAGTCAATGCAGTCTTTACCACCACACACACAGACACACACACATGGCTCAATGTGACTCAATGCACAGCCTATACCATCACATACACACACAAAGACACACAGGCACGGCTCACTGTTAATCAATGCACAGTCCATACCAACACATACACACACACACAGGCACCTTACTGTAACTAAATTCACATTGTATACCAGCACAGACACACAGAAACATGCATTCACACATGGCTCACTGTGAATCAATGAACCGTCTACACCATCACACACATACAGACACACACACACACGGCTCACTGTGACTCAATGCACTGCCGAAAGCAGCACACAAACACACACAGACATACATGGCTCACTGTGACACAATGCAGTCCATACCAGTACACACACAAGCCTCACTGTGACTGAATGCATGGCGTATACCTGCACACACACACACAGCTCACTGTGACTCAATGCACATTCTATACCATCACACACACACACACACACAGGCACAGCTCACTGTGACTCAATGCACAGCCTATAGCAGTACACACACACACACACGTGTCTCAATTTGACTCAATGAATAGTCTTTAGCACCACACAGACACACATACAGGCCTCAGTGACTCTGCAAAGCCCATACCAGCACACACACACACACGTGTGACTCAGTGTTCAGCCTGTACCAGCACACACACACACACCTTACAGTAACTCATGCACATTCCACAACATGAACTACAAACACACACACACACATGCACCACTCACTGTGACTCAATGCTCAGACTCTACCAGCCACCCCTCACCACACACACACCTAACCACGACGCACTGTGACTCAATGCTCTGCCTATACCAGCAATACAGAAAGACACACAGACACCTCAGTGACTCAATGCAAAGCCCATACCAGCACACTCAAACACACACAAACACACGGCTCACTGTGACAGAATGCACAGCTTATGTCTTCACACACACAACCTGATTCAATGCTCAGCGTCTACCAGCACACACACACACACACGCATGGCTCATTGTGACTCAATGTACATTTTATACCAGCACAAACACACACACACCTCACTGTAACTCAATGCTCAGACTGTACTACCCACACACACAACATACACACACACGGTGCACAGTGACTCAATGCTCAGCCTATACCAGAACACACACACACACACAAACAGGCACTCATACATGGCTCACTGTGACTCAGTGAACCACCTATACCATCACACACACATGCGGCTCAATGTGACTCAAAGCCTATACCAGCACACGCACACACTCACAAACACCCCTCTGTGACTCACTGCACAGCCTATACCAGCGCTCACACACACACACACACACAGCTGTGAATCAATGCACAGTCTATGGTAGCACACATACACACACAAGCACACATGGCTCACTGAGTCAATACACAGCGTATACCTACACACACACACACACACACAGCTCAGTGACTCAATGCAAAGCCTATACTAGCACATGCACCCCCCCACACACACACCTCACTGTGACTCAATGCACAGCCTATACCAGCATGCACACACACACACACAGCTGTGACTCAGTGCACAGTCTGTACCAGCACATGCACACACACGCATGCACAGCTCTGTGATTCAGTGCACCATCCATACCAGCACATACACACATGCACACGCACCTCACTGTGACTCAATTCTCAGACTCTACCAGCACACACACACACGGCATACTGTGACTCAATGCTCAGCCTATACCAGAACACAGACACACACAAACACGCACTCATACATGGTTCACTGTGACTCAGTGAACCACCGATACCAAGACAAACACACACACAAACACACATGGCTAACTGTGACTCAGTGCCCAGTCTCTACTGGAACACAAATACACACACACACATACATAGCTCACAGACTCAATGCACAGCCTGTACTACCACAAACAGCAGGCTCACTGTGACTCAGTGCACAGCCTATACCAGCACAGACACACACACATGGCTCTCTGTGACTCAATGCACTGCCTATAGCAGCACACAAACACACACACGGACATACATGGCTCAGTGCGACACAATGCAGTCCATACCAGTACACACACAAGCCTCACTGTGACTGAATGCACGGCGTATACCTGCACACACACACACACACACACAGCTCACTGTGACTCAACGAACGCTCTGTAGCACCACACAAACACACATACAGGCCTCAGTGACTCAATGCAAAGCCCCTACCGGCACACACACACACACCTAAGTGTGACTCAATGCTCAGCCCATACCTGCGCACACAAACACACACATCTTAAGGTAACTCATGCACATTCCACACCATGAAATACAAAATACAAACACACACACATTCACGGCTCACTCTGACTCAATGCACTGTCCATACGAGCACATACACACACAGCACACACCTCACTGTGACTCAATGATCTGATTATATGAGCACACTCACACACACACACACAAACACCCCTCACTGTGACTCACTGCACAACCTATACCAGCGTGGACACACACAAACACACATGCTCACTGTGAATAATGCACAGTCTATACGAGCACACACACACACAACTCATTGTGACCCAATGCACACTCTATACCAGCACACACACAGAACTCACTGTGACACAGTGCACAGGCTATATCAGCACGCAGACACACACACACAAGGCTCACTGTGACTCAGTGCACTGTGTGTAGCACCACACACACAAACACACACATACACCTCAGTGAGTTAATGCAAAGCCCATACCAGCACACTCATACACACAGACACACACACACACACCTTACTGTGTTTCAATGGTCAGCCTATACCAACACACATATACACACCATACTGTGACTCAGTGCACTCTCTGAACCATCACAAAGACACACACACACGCACGGCTCATTGTGACTGAATGCAGCGTCCATACCAGTAAATACACACCACCCATCTGTGACTCAGTGCTCAGACTATTCCACACCCCCCAACACGTCTCATTGTGACTCAACGCACGGCAAATACCAGTCCACACACACAGACACACACATACACAAACACACGGCTCACTGTGACTCAATGCACAGTTTGTATCAACACACACACATACACACCTCCGTGACTCAATGCTCAGCCTGTATCGTCACACACACACATGCATACACAAACACACATACACACACAAGGTTCACTGTGATACAATGCACAGCCTATAGCAGGACACACACACAGACACACGTCACTGTGACACAAAGCACAGCCTATACCAGCACATACACACAAAAACACACTTTACTGTGACTCAATGCACAGCCTATTGCAGCACACACACACACACACACACACACACCGCTCACTGTGACAAAATGCAACACCTATACCAGCATGCAAACATGGCTCACTGTGACTCAATGCACCATCCTTACCTACACACACACACACATGGCTCACTGTGACTCAATGCACAGTTTGTATCAACACACACACATACACACCTCCGTGGCTCAATGCTTAGCCTGTATCGTCACACACACACATGCATACGCAAACACACATACACACACAAGGTTCACTGTGATACAATGCACAGCCTATAGCAGGACACACACACAGACACTCCTCACTGTGACTCAGTGCTCAGACTGTAATAGCCCCCCCACACACACACATACACCTCACTGACTCAATGCAAAGCCCATACGAGCACACATGCACACATACACACACCTGATTCAATGCTCCACCCATACCAGTGCACACACACACACCCCGAACTGTGATTCAATGCTCAGCCTATACCAACACACACACATACACACACACCTCATTGTGACTCAATGCACATCTTGTAGCAGCACACACACACACACATGCTGACTGTGACTCAATGCGCCGTCTATACAAGCACACACAACTCATTGTGACTGAGTGCACAGTCAATACCAGCACACACACACACACACACAACTCATTGTGACTCAGTTCACAGCCTATATCACCACTCAAACACACACGCAAGGCTCACTGTGACTCAATGCACAGTCTGTAGCACCACACACACACACACATACACCTCAGTGACTCAATGCAAAGCCCATACCAGCACACACACACACACACACACCTGCTGACTGTGACTCATTGCACAGTCTATACGAGCATACATACACATAACTCATTGTGACTCAATGCACAGTCAATACCAGCACACACACAGACACACATAACTCACTGTGACTCAGTTCACAGCCTATATCAGCACTCAGACACACACACGCAAGGCTCACTGTGACTCAATGCATAGTCTGTAGCACCACACACACACACACCTCAGTGACTCAATGCAATCCCATACCAGCACACACACACACACACACATGCTGACTGTGACTCAATGCACAGTCTATACGAGCACACACACACAGCTCATTGTGACTCAGTGCCCAGTCAATACCAGCACACACAGATACACATAACTCACTGAGACTCAGTGCACAGTCTGTAGCCCGCCCACACACACATCAGTGACTCAATGAAAAGCCCATACCAGCGCGCACACACACACATACACACCTAAACGTGATTCAGTGCTCAGCCTCTACCAGCACACACACAAACACACACACACACATGCTTGGCTCCTTGTGATTCAATGTACATTTCATACCAGCACAGATACACACAACACATCTCACTGTAACTCAATGCTCAGACTGTACTACCAACACACACAACACACACACACACGGCGCACTATGACTGAAAGCTCAGGCTGTACCAGAACACACACACACACAAACACGCACTCATACATGGCTCACTGTGACTCAATGAACCAGTTATACCATCACACACACACACACACACACACAAACACACGGCTCACTGTGACTCAGTGCACAGTGTACACCTTCCCCGACTCCCACACACATGGCTCACTGTGACTCAATGCCCAGCTTATATCATTACACACACACACATACACACATGGCTCACTGTGACTCAATGCACTGCCTAAAGCAGCACAGAAACACGCACATGGACATACATGGCTCACTGTGACACAATGCACAGCCCAAACCACTACACACACAAACCTCACTGTGAGTGAATGCACAGCGTATACTGCACACACATACACAAACACAGAGCTCACTGTGACGCAATGCACAGCCTATACCAGTACACACGCATACACACGTCTCAATTTGACTCAATGAACAGTCTATAGCACCACACAGACACACATACAGGCTTCAGTGACTCAATGCAAAGCCCATTACCCACACCCACACACACACCTAAATGTGACTCAGTGCTCAGCCTGTACCAGCACACACAAACACACTCACCTTACAGTAACTCACGCACATTCCACACCATGAAATACAAACACACACACACACAGATATGCACAGCTCAATGAGACTCAATGCGCTGTCCATAAAAGCAAATACACGCACACAGCACACCTCACTGTGACTCAATGATCTGATTATACCAGCACACTCACACACATACACACACAAACACATGGCTCACTGTGACTCAGTGCACCGTATGCCTGCCCCCAGTCCCAGACACACATGGCTCACTATGAATGAATGCACAGCCTATATCTTCACAACACACACACACACACCCCTCAGGGACTCAATGCAAAGCCCATACCAGCACACACACACGTATACACACACTGAACTGTGACTCAATGCTCAGATTATACCAGCACAGACACAGAAACACATGACTCACTGTAACTCAGTGCAGAGCATATACCAGCACCCTCACACACACGGCTCACTGTGACTCAATGCACAGCCTATAGCAGCACACACACACACACACACACATGCTCACTGTGACTCAATGCACAGTCAATACCAGCACACACACACAGACACACATAACTCACTGTGACTCAGTTCACAGCCTATATCAGCACTCACACACACACACACACACATGCTGAGAGTCAATGCACAGTGTATACAAGCACACACACACAACTCATTGTGCCTCAATGCACAATGACTCAATGCACTGTGACTCAATGCACAGTCTGTAGCCCCCCCACACACAACTCAGTGACTCAATGCAAAGCCCATTCCAGCGCACACAGACACACATAAACACACACACACCTCTGATTCAATGCTCAGCCTCTACCAGCACACACACACACACAAACCCACACACACACGCAAGGCTTAATGTGACTCAATGTACATTTCATACCAGCACACACACACACACACACACCACATCTCACTGTAACTCAATGCTCAGACTGTACTACCCCCACACACAACACACACACACGGCACACTGTGACTGAATGCTCAGCCTATAGCAGCCCACACACACACACATGCTCCCTATGACTCAATGCAGTCTATAGGAGCACACACACACACACAAAACTCATTGTGACTCCATGCACAGTCAATACCAGCACACACAGACACACATAACTCATTGTGACTCAGTTCACAGCCTATATCAGCACTCAAACACAAGGCTCACTGTGACTCAATGCACAGTCTGTAGCACCACACAAAAACACACACACATACTCACTGTGACTCAATGCACAGTCTCTACCAGCACACACACACACACACATAACTCACTGTGACTCAGTGCACAGGCTATATCATCACACAGACACACACACACAAGGCTGTGACCTAGTGAACAGTCTGTAGCACCACACACACACTCACACATACACCTCAGTGACTCAATGCAAAGCCCATACCAGCACACACAAACACATACACACAGCTGTGATTCAATGCTCAGCCTAAACCAGCACACACATACACACACACACACAGCTGTGACTCAATGCACACCCTAGACCACTACGTACACACACACACACGGCTAATTGTGGCTCAAGAGAGTCCATACCAGCACATACACACACACAACACACCTCACTGTGACTCAATGATCAGACTATACTAGCCCCCCCACACACACACATACACCTCAGTGACTCAATGCAAAGCCCATACGAGCACACATGCACACATACACACACTTAATTGATTCAGTGGTCCACCCATACCAGTGCAGACACACCCGTGATTCAATGCTCAGCCTATACCAGCACACACACACACACCTCATTGACTCAATGCACAGCCTATAGCAGTACACACACACACACATGCTGTGACTCAATGCACAGTCTGTACGAGCACACACACAGACACACGTAACTCACTGTGACTCAGTTCACAGCCTATATCAGCACTCAGATGTACACACGCAAGGCTCACATGACTCAATGCACAGTCTGTAGCACCACACACACACACACACACACACACCTCAGTGAGTCAATACAAAGCCCATAGCAGCACACACACTCCCACACCTGTGATTCAATGCTAAGCCTATAGCAGCACACATATACACACCATACTGTGACTCAGTGCACACTCTACACCATCACAAAGACACACACACACGCACGGCTCATTGTGACTGAATTCACCGTCCATACCAGCACATACACACACACAACACATCTGTCAGTCAATGCTCAGACTGTACAACCCACACACACAACACATGGTGCACTGTGACTCAATGCTCAGCCTATGCCAGAACACACACACACACAAACACACACTCATACATGGCTCACTGTGACTTAGTGAACCACCTATACCATCACACACACAGACACACACAGACACCTCAGTGACTCAATGGAAAGCCCATACCAGCCCCCCACACACACACCTGTGATTCAGTGTGCAGCCTCTACCAGCACACACACACCATACTGTGACTCAACGCACACTCTACACCACCACATACACACACACACATACGCACACATACGCATGCCTCTTTGTGACTCAATGTGCTGTCCATACCAGCACATATACACACACACAACACACCTCACTGTGACTCTATGCTCAGACCATAGTAGCCCCCCACCCACACACACGGCACACTGTGACTCAATTCTAAGCCTATACCAGCACATACAGAAACACACACACACCCCAGTGACTCAATGCAAAGTCCATACCAGCATACATACACACATATACGCAGCTAAGTGTGACTCGGTGCTCAGCCTGTACCAGCACACACACAGACACACACGCCACCCACACGGCTCTGTGACTCATTGCGGAGCCTGTACCAGCATAAAATCACGGCTCACTTATCACTCAATGCTTAGTCTGTAGCAGCACACACACACACACACACATAAACACCTCACTGTGAGTCAATGCAAAGCCCATACAGGCACACACACACACACCTGAGTCAATGCAGTCTTTGCCAACACACACACACACACACACCTGTGAGTCAATGCAGTCTTTACCAACACACACACACACACACGCATGGCTCAATGTGACTCAATGCACAGCCTATACCATCACATACACACACAAAGACACACAGGCACGGCTCACTGTTAATCAATGCACAGTCCATACCAACACATACACACACACACAGGCACCTTACTGTAACTAAATTCACATTGTATACCAGCACAGACACACAGAAACATGCATTCACACATGGCTCACTGTGAATCAATGAACCGTCTACACCATCACACACATACAGACACACACACACACGGCTCACTGTGACTCAATGCACTGCCGAAAGCAGCACACAAACACACACAGACATACATGGCTCACTGTGACACAATGCAGTCCATACCAGTACACACACAAGCCTCACTGTGACTGAATGCATGGCGTATACCTGCACACACACACACAGCTCACTGTGACTCAATGCACATTCTATACCATCACACACACACACACACAGGCACAGCTCACTGTGACTCAATGCACAGCCTATAGCAGTACACACACACACACACGTGTCTCAATTTGACGCAATGTATAGTCTGTAGCACCACACAAACACACATACAGGCCTCAGTGACTCTGCAAAGCCCATACCAGCACACACACACACACACAAGTGTGACTCAGTGCTCAGCCTGTACCAGCACACACACACACACCTTACAGTAACTCATGCACATTCCACAACATGAACTACAAACACACACACACACACAGGCACCACTCACTGTGACTCAATGCTCAGACTCTACCAGCCACCCCTCACCACACACACACCTAACCACGACGCACTGTGACTCAATGCTCTGCCTATACCAGCAATACAGAAACACACACAGACACCTCAGTGACTCAATGCAAAGCCCATACCAGCACACTCACACACACAAACACACGGCTCACTGTGACAGAATGCACAGCTTATGTCTTCACACACACAACCTGATTCAATGCTCAGCGTCTACCAACACACACACACACACACACGCATGGCTCATTGTGACTCAATGTACATTTTATACCAGCACAAACACACACACACCTCACTGTAACTCAATGCTCAGACTGTACTACCCACACACACAACATACACACACACGGTGCACAGTGACTCAATGCTCAGCCTATACCAGAACACACACACACACACAAACAGGCACTCATACATGGCTCACTGTGACTCAGTGAACCACCTATAACATCACACACACATGCGGCTCAATGTGACTCAAAGCCTATACCAGCACACGCACACACTCACAAACACCCCTCTGTGACTCACTGCACAGCCTATACCAGCGCTCACACACACACACACACACACAGCTGTGAATCAATGCACAGTCTATGGTAGCACACATACACACACAAGCACACATGGCTCACTGAGTCAATACACAGCGTATACCTACACACACACACACACACACAGCTCAGTGACTCAATGCAAAGCCTATACTAGCACATGCACCCCCCCCACACACACACCTCACTGTGACTCAATGCACAGCCTATACCAGCATGCACACACACACACACAGCTGTGACTCAGTGCACAGTCTGTACCAGCACATGCACACACACGCATGCACAGCTCTGTGATTCAGTGCACCATCCATACCAGCACATACACACATGCACACGCACCTCACTGTGACTCAATTCTCAGACTCTACCAGCACACACACACACGGCATACTGTGACTCAATGCTCAGCCTATACCAGAACACAGACACACACAAACACGCACTCATACATGGTTCACTGTGACTCAGTGAACCACCGATACCAAGACAAACAGACACACAAACACACATGGCTAACTGTGACTCAGTGCCCAGTCTCTACCGGAACACAAATACACACACACACATACGTAGCTCACAGACTCAATGCACAGCCTGTACTACCACAAACAGCAGGCTCACTGTGACTCAGTGCACAGCCTATACCAGCACAGACACACACACATGGCTCTCTGTGACTCAATGCACTGCCTATAGCAGCACACAAACACACACATGGACATACATGGCTCAGTGCGACACAATGCAGTCCATACCAGTACACACACAAGCCTCACTGTGACTGAATGCACGGCGTATACCTGCACACACACACACACACACAGCTCACTGTGACTCAACGAACGCTCTGTAGCACCACACAAACACACATACAGCCCTCAGTGACTCAATGCAAAGCCCCTACCGGCACACACACACACACACGTAAGTGTGACTCAATGCTCAGCACATACCTGCGCACACAAACACACACATCTTAAGGTAACTCATGCACATTCCACACCATGAAATACAAAATACAAACACACACACATTCACGGCTCACTCTGACTCAATGCACTGTCCATACGAGCACATACACACACAGCACACACCTCACTGTGACTCAATGATCTGATTATATGAGCACACTCACACACACACACACACAAACACCCCTCACTGTGACTCACTGCACAACCTATACCAGCGTGGACACACACAAACACACATGCTCACTGTGAATAATGCACAGTCTATACGAGCACACACACACACAACTCATTGTGACCCAATGCACACTCTATACCAGCACACACACAGAACTCACTGTGACACAGTGCACAGGCTATATCAGCACGCAGACACACACACACAAGGCTCACTGTGACTCAGTGCACTGTGTGTAGCACCACACACACAAACACACACATACACCTCAGTGAGTCAATGCAAAGCCCATACCAGCACACTCATACACACAGACACACACACACACACACCTTACTGTGTTTCAATGGTCAGCCTATACCAACACACATATACACACCATACTGTGACTCAGTGCACTCTCTGAACCATCACAAAGACACACACACACGCACGGCTCATTGTGACTGAATGCAGCGTCCATACCAGTAAATACACACCACCCATCTGTGACTCAGTGCTCAGACTATTCCACACCCCCCAACACGTCTCATTGTGACTCAACGCACGGCAAATACCAGTCCACACACACAGACACACACATACACAAACACACGGCTCACTGTGACTCAATGCACAGTTTGTATCAACACACACACATACACACCTCCGTGACTCAATGCTCAGCCTGTATCGTCACACACACACATGCATACACAAACACACATACACACACAAGGTTCACTGTGATACAATGCACAGTCTATAGCAGGACACACACACAGACACACGTCACTGTGACACAAAGCACAGCCTATACCAGCACATACACACAAAAACACACTTTACTGTGACTCAATGCACAGCCTATTGCAGCACACACACACACACACACACACACACACCGCTCACTGTGACAAAATGCACCACCTATACCAGCATGCAAACATGGCTCACTGTGACTCAATGCACCATCCTTACCTACACACACACACACATGGCTCACTGTGACTCAATGCACAGTTTGTATCAACACACACACATACACACCTCCGTGGCTCAATGCTTAGCCTGTATCGTCACACACACACATGCATACGCAAACACACATACACACACAAGGTTCACTGTGATACAATGCACAGCCTATAGCAGGACACACACACAGACACTCCTCACTGTGACTCAGTGCTCAGACTGAAATAGCCCCCCCCACACACACACACATACACCTCACTGACTCAATGCAAAGCCCATACGAGCACACATGCACACATACACACACCTGATTCAATGCTCCACCCATACCAGTGCACACACACACACCCCGAACTGTGATTCAATGCTCAGCCTATACCAACACACACACATACACACACACCTCATTGTGACTCAATGCACATCTTGTAGCAGCACACACACACACACATGCTGACTGTGACTCAATGCGCCGTCTATACAAGCACACACAACTCATTGTGACTGAGTGCACAGTCAATACCAGCACACACACACACACACACAACTCATTGTGACTCAGTTCACAGCCTATATCACCACTCAAACACACACGCAAGGCTCACTGTGACTCAATGCACAGTCTGTAGCACCACACACACACACACATACACCTCAGTGACTCAATGCAAAGCCCATACCAGCACACACACACACACACACACCTGCTGACTCTGACTCATTGCACAGTCTATACGAGCATACATACACATAACTCATTGTGACTCAATGCACAGTCAATACCAGCACACACACAGACACACATAACTCACTGTGACTCAGTTCACAGCCTATATCAGCACTCAGACACACACACGCAAGGCTCACTGTGACTCAATGCATAGTCTGTAGCACCACACACACACACACCTCAGTGACTCAATGCAATCCCATACCAGCACACACACACACACACACATGCTGACTGTGACTCAATGCACAGTCTATACGAGCACACACACACAGCTCATTGTGACTCAGTGCCCAGTCAATACCAGCACACACAGATACACATAACTCACTGTGACTCAGTGCACAGTCTGTAGCCCGCCCACACACACATCAGTGACTCAATGAAAAGCCCATACCAGCGCGCACACACACACATACACACCTAAACGTGATTCAGTGCTCAGCCTCTACCAGCACACACACAAACACACACACACACATGCTTGGCTCCTTGTGATTCAATGTACATTTCATACCAGCCCAGATACACACAACACATCTCACTGTAACTCAATGCTCAGACTGTACTACCAACACACACAACACACACACACACGGCGCACTATGACTGAAAGCTCAGGCTGTACCAGAACACACACACACACAAACACGCACTCATACATGGCTCACTGTGACTCAATGAACCAGTTATACCATCACACACACACACACACACACACAAACACATGGCTCACTGTGACTCAGTGCACAGTGTACACCTTCCCCGACTCCCACACACATGGCTCACTGTGACTCAATGCCCAGCTTATATCATTACACACACACACATACACACATGGCTCACTGTGACTCAATGCACTGCCTAAAGCAGCACAGAAACACGCACATGGACATACATGGCTCACTGTGACACAATGCACAGCCCAAACCACTACACACACAAACCTCACTGTGAGTGAATGCACAGCGTATACTGCACACACATACACAAACACAGAGCTCACTGTGACGCAATGCACAGCCTATACCAGTACACACGCATACACACGTCTCAATTTGACTCAATGAACAGTCTATAGCACCACACAGACACACATACAGGCTTCAGTGACTCAATGCAAAGCCCATTACCCACACCCACACACACACCTAAATGTGACTCAGTGCTCAGCCTGTACCAGCACACACAAACACACTCACCTTACAGTAACTCACGCACATTCCACACCATGAAATACAAACACACACACACACAGATATGCACAGCTCAATGAGACTCAATGCGCTGTCCATAAAAGCAAATACACGCACACAGCACACCTCACTGTGACTCAATGATCTGATTATACCAGCACACTCACACACATACACACACAAACACATGGCTCACTGTGACTCAGTGCACCGTATGCCTGCCCCCAGTCCCAGACACACATGGCTCACTATGAATGAATGCACAGCCTATATCTTCACAACACACACACACACACCCCTCAGGGACTCAATGCAAAGCCCATACCAGCACACACACACGTATACACACACTGAACTGTGACTCAATGCTCAGATTATACCAGCACAGACACAGAAACACATGACTCACTGTAACTCAGTGCAGAGCATATACCAGCACCCTCACACACACGGCTCACTGTGACTCAATGCACAGCCTATAGCAGCACACACACACACACACACATGCTCACTGTGACTCAATGCACAGTCAATACCAGCACACACACACAGACACACATAACTCACTGTGACTCAGTTCACAGCCTATATCAGCACTCACACACACACACACACACATGCTGAGAGTCAATGCACAGTGTATACAAGCACACACACACAACTCATTGTGCCTCAATGCACAATGACTCAATGCACTGTGACTCAATGCACAGTCTGTAGCCCCCCCACACACAACTCAGTGACTCAATGCAAAGCCCATTCCAGCGCACACAGACACACATAAACACACACACACCTCTGATTCAATGCTCAGCCTCTACCAGCACACACACACACACAAACCCACACACACACGCAAGGCTTAATGTGACTCAATGTACATTTCATACCAGCACACACACACACACACACACCACATCTCACTGTAACTCAATGCTCAGACTGTACTACCCCCACACACAACACACACACACGGCACACTGTGACTGAATGCTCAGCCTATAGCAGCCCACACACACACACATGCTCCCTATGACTCAATGCAGTCTATAGGAGCACACACACACACACAAAACTCATTGTGACTCCATGCACAGTCAATACCAGCACACATAGACACACATAACTCATTGTGACTCAGTTCACAGCCTATATCAGCACTCAAACACAAGGCTCACTGTGACTCAATGCACAGTCTGTAGCACCACACAAAAACACACACACATACTCACTGTGACTCAATGCACAGTCTCTACCAGCACACACACACACACATAACTCACTGTGACTCAGTGCACAGGCTATATCATCACACAGACACACACACACAAGGCTGTGACCTAGTGAACAGTCTGTAGCACCACACACACACTCACACATACACCTCAGTGACTCAATGCAAAGCCCATACCAGCACACACAAACACATACACACACCTGTGATTCAATGCTCAGCCTAAACCAGCACACACATACACACACACACACAGCTGTGACTCAATGCACACCCTAGACCACTACGAACACACACACACACATGGCTAATTGTGGCTCAAGAGAGTCCATACCAGCACATACACACACACAACACACCTCACTGTGACTCAATGATCAGACTATACTAGCCCCCCCCCACACACACATACACCTCAGTGACTCAATGCAAAGCACATACGAGCACACATGCACACATACACACACTTAATTGATTCAGTGGTCCACCCATACCAGTGCAGACACACCCGTGATTCAATGCTCAGCCTATACCAGCACACACACACACACCTCATTGACTCAATGCACAGCCTATAGCAGTACACACACACACACATGCTGTGACTCAATGCACAGTCTGTACGAGCACACACACAGACACACGTAACTCACTGTGACTCAGTTCACAGCCTATATCAGCACTCAGATGTACACACGCAAGGCTCACATGACTCAATGCACAGTCTGTAGCACCACACACACACACACACACACACACCTCAGTGAGTCAATACAAAGCCCATAGCAGCACACACACTCCCACACCTGTGATTCAATGCTAAGCCTATAGCAGCACACATATACACACCATACTGTGACTCAGTGCACACTCTACACCATCACAAAGACACACACACACGCACGGCTCATTGTGACTGAATGCACCGTCCATACCAGCACATACACACACACAACACATCTGTCAGTCAATGCTCAGACTGTACAACCCACACACACAACACACGGTGCACTGTGACTCAATGCTCAGCCTATGCCAGAACACACACACACACAAACACACACTCATACATGGCTCACTGTGACTTAGTGAACCACCTATACCATCACACACACAGACACACACAGACACCTCAGTGACTCAATGGAAAGCCCATACCAGCCCCCCACACACACACCTGTGATTCAGTGTGCAGCCTCTACCAGCACACACACACCATACTGTGACTCAACGCACACTCTACACCACCACATACACACACACACATACGCACACATACGCATGCCTCTTTGTGACTCAATGTGCTGTCCATACCAGCACATATACACACACACAACACACCTCACTGTGACTCTATGCTCAGACCATAGCAGCCCCCACCCCACACACACACGGCACACTGTGACTCAATTCTAAGCCTATACCAGCACATACAGAAACACACACACACCCCAGTG
The DNA here is from genome assembly GCF_964165515.1 of Mesoplodon bidens. NCBI lineage: Eukaryota > Metazoa > Chordata > Mammalia > Artiodactyla > Ziphiidae > Mesoplodon > Mesoplodon bidens. Next base: position 134,844,288 of record NC_138163.1, read on the forward strand.
ACTCAATGCAAAGTCCATACCAGCATACATACACACATATACGCAGCTAAGTGTGACTCGGTGCTCAGCCTGTACCAGCACACACACAGACACACACGCCACCCACACGGCTCTGTGACTCATTGCGGAGCCTGTACCAGCATAAAATCACGGCTCACTTATCACTCAATGCTTAGTCTGTAGCAGCACACACACACACACACACATGAACACCTCACTGTGAGTCAATGCAAAGCCCATACAGGCACACACACACACACCTGAGTCAATGCAGTCTTTGCCAACACACACACACACACACACACCTGTGAGTCAATGCAGTCTTTACCACCACACACACAGACACACACGCATGGCTCAATGTGACTCAATGCACAGCCTATAACATCACATACACACACAAAGACACACAGGCACGGCTCACTGTTAATCAATGCACAGTCCATACCAACACATACACACACACACAGGCACCTTACTGTAACTAAATTCACATTGTATACCAGCACAGACACACAGAAACATGCATTCACACATGGCTCACTGTGAATCAATGAACCGTCTACACCATCACACACATACAGACACACACACACACGGCTCACTGTGACTCAATGCACTGCCGAAAGCAGCACACAAACACACACAGACATACATGGCTCACTGTGACACAATGCAGTCCATACCAGTACACACACAAGCCTCACTGTGACTGAATGCATGGCGTATACCTGCACACACACACACAGCTCACTGTGACTCAATGCACATTCTATACCATCACACACACACACACACAGGCACAGCTCACTGTGACTCAATGCACAGCCTATAGCAGTACACACACACACACACGTGTCTCAATTTGACTCAATGAATAGTCTTTAGCACCACACAAACACACATACAGGCCTCAGTGACTCTGCAAAGCCCATACCAGCACACACACACACACGTGTGACTCAGTGTTCAGCCTGTACCAGCACACACACACACACCTTACAGTAACTCATGCACATTCCACAACATGAACTACAAACACACACACACACATGCACCACTCACTGTGACTCAATGCTCAGACTCTACCAGCCACCCCTCACCACACACACACCTAACCACGACGCACTGTGACTCAATGCTCTGCCTATACCAGCAATACAGAAACACACACAGACACCTCAGTGACTCAATGCAAAGCCCATACCAGCACACTCACACACACAAACACACGGCTCACTGTGACAGAATGCACAGCTTATGTCTTCACACACACAACCTGATTCAATGCTCAGCGTCTACCAGCACACACACACACACACGCATGGCTCATTGTGACTCAATGTACATTTTATACCAGCACAAACACACACACACCTCACTGTAACTCAATGCTCAGACTGTACTACCCACACACAAAACATACACACACACGGTGCACAGTGACTCAATGCTCAGCCTATACCAGAACACACACACACACACAAACAGGCACTCATACATGGCTCACTGTGACTCAGTGAACCACCTATACCATCACACACACATGCGGCTCAATGTGACTCAAAGCCTATACCAGCACACGCACACACTCACAAACACCCCTCTGTGACTCACTGCACAGCCTATACCAGCGCTCACACACACACACACACACACAGCTGTGAATCAATGCACAGTCTATGGTAGCACACATACACACACAAGCACACATGGCTCACTGAGTCAATACACAGCGTATACCTACACACACACACACACACACACAGCTCAGTGACTCAATGCAAAGCCTATACTAGCACATGCACCCCCCACACACACACACCTCACTGTGACTCAATGCACAGCCTATACCAGCATGCACACACACACACACAGCTGTGACTCAGTGCACAGTCTGTACCAGCACATGCACACACACGCATGCACAGCTCTGTGATTCAGTGCACCATCCATACCAGCACATACACACATGCACACGCACCTCACTGTGACTCAATTCTCAGACTCTACCAGCACACACACACACGGCATACTGTGACTCAATGCTCAGCCTATACCAGAACACAGACACACACAAACATGCACTCATACATGGTTCACTGTGACTCAGTGAACCACCGATACCAAGACAAACACACACACAAACACACATGGCTAACTGTGACTCAGTGCCCAGTCTCTACTGGAACACAAATACACACACACACATACGTAGCTCACAGACTCAATGCACAGCCTGTACTACCACAAACAGCAGGCTCACTGTGACTCAATGCACAGCCTATACCAGCACTGACACACACACATGGCTCTCTGTGACTCAATGCACTGCCTATAGCAGCACACAAACACACACACGGACATACATGGCTCAGTGCGACACAATGCAGTCCATACCAGTACACACACAAGCCTCACTGTGACTGAATGCACGGCGTATACCTGCACACACACACACACACACAGCTCACTGTGACTCAACGAACGCTCTGTAGCACCACACAAACACACATACAGGCCTCAGTGACTCAATGCAAAGCCCCTACCGGCACACACACACACACCTAAGTGTGACTCAATGCTCAGCCCATACCTGCGCACACAAACACACACATCTTAAGGTAACTCATGCACATTCCACACCATGAAATACAAAATACAAACACACACACATTCACGGCTCACTCTGACTCAATGCACTGTCCATACGAGCACATACACACACAGCACACACCTCACTGTGACTCAATGATCTGATTATATGAGCACACTCACACACACACACACAAACACCCCTCACTGTGACTCACTGCACAACCTATACCAGCGTGGACACACACAAACACACATGCTCACTGTGAATAATGCACAGTCTATACGAGCACACACACACACAACTCATTGTGACCCAATGCACACTCTATACCAGCACACACACATAACTCACTGTGACACAGTGCACAGGCTATATCAGCACGCAGACACACACACACAAGGCTCACTGTGACTCAGTGCACTGTGTGTAGCACCACACACACAAACACACACATACACCTCAGTGAGTCAATGCAAAGCCCATACCAGCACACTCATACACACAGACACACACACACACACACCTTACTGTGTTTCAATGGTCAGCCTATACCAACACACATATACACACCATACTGTGACTCAGTGCACTCTCTGAACCATCACAAAGACACACACACACGCACGGCTCATTGTGACTGAATGCAGCGTCCATACCAGTAAATACACACCACCCATCTGTGACTCAGTGCTCAGACTATTCCACACCCCCCAACACGTCTCATTGTGACTCAACGCACGGCAAATACCAGTCCACACACACAGACACACACATACACAAACACACGGCTCACTGTGACTCAATGCACAGTTTGTATCAACACACACACATACACACCTCCGTGACTCAATGCTCAGCCTGTATCGTCACACACACACATGCATACACAAACACACATACACACACAAGGTTCACTGTGATACAATGCACAGCCTATAGCAGGACACACACACAGACACACGTCACTGTGACACAAAGCACAGCCTATACCAGCACATACACACAAAAACACACTTTACTGTGACTCAATGCACAGCCTATTGCAGCACACACACACACACACACACACCGCTCACTGTGACAAAATGCAACACCTATACCAGCATGCAAACATGGCTCACTGTGACTCAATGCACCATCCTTACCTACACACACACACACATGGCTCACTGTGACTCAATGCACAGTTTGTATCAACACACACACATACACACCTCCGTGGCTCAATGCTTAGCCTGTATCGTCACACACACACATGCATACGCAAACACACATACACACACAAGGTTCACTGTGATACAATGCACAGCCTATAGCAGGACACACACACAGACACTCCTCACTGTGACTCAGTGCTCAGACTGTAATAGCCCCCCCACACACACACATACACCTCACTGACTCAATGCAAAGCCCATACGAGCACACATGCACACATACACACACCTGATTCAATGCTCCACCCATACCAGTGCACACACACACACCCCGAACTGTGATTCAATGCTCAGCCTATACCAACACACACACATACACACACACCTCATTGTGACTCAATGCACATCTTGTAGCAGCACACACACACACACATGCTGACTGTGACTCAATGCGCCGTCTATACAAGCACACAGAACTCATTGTGACTGAGCGCACAGTCAATACCAGCACACACACACACACACACAACTCATTGTGACTCAGTTCACAGCCTATATCACCACTCAAACACACACGCAAGGCTCACTGTGACTCAATGCACAGTCTGTAGCACCACACACACACACACATACACCTCAGTGACTCAATGCAAAGCCCATACCAGCACACACACACACACACACCTGCTGACTGTGACTCATTGCACAGTCTATACGAGCATACATACACATAACTCATTGTGACTCAATGCACAGTCAATACCAGCACACACACAGACACACATAACTCACTGAGACTCAGTGCACAGTCTGTAGCCCGCCCACACACACATCAGTGACTCAATGAAAAGCCCATACCAGCGCGCACACACACACATACACACCTAAACGTGATTCAGTGCTCAGCCTCTACCAGCACACACACAAACACACACACACACATGCTTGGCTCCTTGTGATTCAATGTACATTTCATACCAGCACAGATACACACAACACATCTCACTGTAACTCAATGCTCAGACTGTACTACCAACACACACAACACACACACACACGGCGCACTATGACTGAAAGCTCAGGCTGTACCAGAACACACACACACACAAACACGCACTCATACATGGCTCACTGTGACTCAATGAACCAGTTATACCATCACACACACACACACACACACACACAAACACACGGCTCACTGTGACTCAGTGCACAGTGTACACCTTCCCCGACTCCCACACACATGGCTCACTGTGACTCAATGCCCAGCTTATATCATTACACACACACACATACACACATGGCTCACTGTGACTCAATGCACTGCCTAAAGCAGCACAGAAACACGCACATGGACATACATGGCTCACTGTGACACAATGCACAGCCCAAACCACTACACACACAAACCTCACTGTGAGTGAATGCACAGCGTATACTGCACACACATACACAAACACAGAGCTCACTGTGACGCAATGCACAGCCTATACCAGTACACACACATACACACGTCTCAATTTGACTCAATGAACAGTCTATAGCACCACACAGACACACATACAGGCTTCAGTGACTCAATGCAAAGCCCATTACCCACACCCACACACACACCTAAATGTGACTCAGTGCTCAGCCTGTACCAGCACACACAAACACACTCACCTTACAGTAACTCACGCACATTCCACACCATGAAATACAAACACACACACACACAGATATGCACAGCTCAATGAGACTCAATGCGCTGTCCATAAAAGCAAATACACGCACACAGCACACCTCACTGTGACTCAATGATCTGATTATACCAGCACACTCACACACATACACACACAAACACATGGCTCACTGTGACTCAGTGCACCGTATGCCTGCCCCCAGTCCCAGACACACATGGCTCACTATGAATGAATGCACAGCCTATATCTTCACAACACACACACACACACCCCTCAGGGACTCAATGCAAAGCCCATACCAGCACACACACACGTATACACACACTGAACTGTGACTCAATGCTCAGATTATACCAGCACAGACACAGAAACACATGACTCACTGTAACTCAGTGCAGAGCATATACCAGCACCCGCACACACACGGCTCACTGTGACTCAATGCACAGCCTATAGCAGCACACACACACACACACACATGCTCACTGTGACTCAATGCACAGTCAATACCAGCACACACACACAGACACACATAACTCACTGTGACTCAGTTCACAGCCTATATCAGCACTCACACACACACACACACACATGCTGAGAGTCAATGCACAGTGTATACAAGCACACACACACAACTCATTGTGCCTCAATGCACAATGACTCAATGCACTGTGACTCAATGCACAGTCTGTAGCCCCCCCACACACAACTCAGTGACTCAATGCAAAGCCCATTCCAGCGCACACAGACACACATAAACACACACACACCTCTGATTCAATGCTCAGCCTCTACCAGCACACACACACACGCAAACCCACACACACACGCAAGGCTTAATGTGACTCAATGTACATTTCATACCAGCACACACACACACACACACCACATCTCACTGTAACTCAATGCTCAGACTGTACTACCCCCACACACAACACACACACACGGCACACTGTGACTGAATGCTCAGCCTATAGCAGCCCACACACACACACATGCTCCCTATGACTCAATGCAGTCTATAGGAGCACACACACACACACAAAACTCATTGTGACTCCATGCACAGTCAATACCAGCACACACAGACACACATAACTCATTGTGACTCAGTTCACAGCCTATATCAGCACTCAAACACAAGGCTCACTGTGACTCAATGCACAGTCTGTAGCACCACACAAAAACACACACACATACTCACTGTGACTCAATGCACAGTGTCTACCAGCACACACACACACACATAACTCACTGTGACTCAGTGCACAGGCTATATCATCACACAGACACACACACACAAGGCTGTGACCTAGTGAACAGTCTGTAGCACCACACACACACTCACACATACACCTCAGTGACTCAATGCAAAGCCCATACCAGCACACACAAACACATACACACACCTGTGATTCAATGCTCAGCCTAAACCAGCACACACATACACACACACACACAGCTGTGACTCAATGCACACCCTAGACCACTACGTACACACACACACACATGGCTAATTGTGGCTCAAGAGAGTCCATACCAGCACATACACACACACAACACACCTCACTGTGACTCAATGATCAGACTATACTAGCCCCCACACACACACACATACACCTCAGTGACTCAATGCAAAGCCCATACGAGCACACATGCACACATACACACACTTAATTGATTCAGTGGTCCACCCATACCAGTGCAGACACACCCGTGATTCAATGCTCAGCCTATACCAGCACACACACACACACCTCATTGACTCAATGCACAGCCTATAGCAGTACACACACACACACATGCTGTGACTCAATGCACAGTCTGTACGAGCACACACACAGACACACGTAACTCACTGTGACTCAGTTCACAGCCTATATCAGCACTCAGATGTACACACGCAAGGCTCACATGACTCAATGCACAGTCTGTAGCACCACACACACACACACACACACACACCTCAGTGAGTCAATACAAAGCCCATAGCAGCACACACACTCCCACACCTGTGATTCAATGCTAAGCCTATAGCAGCACACATATACACACCATACTGTGACTCAGTGCACACTCTACACCATCACAAAGACACACACACACGCACGGCTCATTGTGACTGAATGCACCGTCCATACCAGCACATACACACACACAACACATCTGTCAGTCAATGCTCAGACTGTACAACCCACACACACAACACACGGTGCACTGTGACTCAATGCTCAGCCTATGCCAGAACACACACACACACAAACACACACTCATACATGGCTCACTGTGACTTAGTGAACCACCTATACCATCACACACACAGACACACACAGACACCTCAGTGACTCAATGGAAAGCCCATACCAGCCCCCCACACACACACCTGTGATTCAGTGTGCAGCCTCTACCAGCACACACACACCATACTGTGACTCAACGCACACTCTACACCACCACATACACACACACACATACGCACACATACGCATGCCTCTTTGTGACTCAATGTGCTGTCCATACCAGCACATATACACACACACAACACACCTCACTGTGACTCTATGCTCAGACCATAGTAGCCCCCACCCCACACACACACGGCACACTGTGACTCAATTCTAAGCCTATACCAGCACATACAGAAACACACACACACCCCAGTGACTCAATGCAAAGTCCATACCAGCATACATACACACATATACGCAGCTAAGTGTGACTCGGTGCTCAGCCTGTACCAGCACACACACAGACACACACGCCACCCACACGGCTCTGTGACTCATTGCGGAGCCTGTACCAGCATAAAATCACGGCTCACTTATCACTCAATGCTTAGTCTGTAGCAGCACACACACACACACACACATGAACACCTCACTGTGAGTCAATGCAAAGCCCATACAGGCACACACACACACACCTGAGTCAATGCAGTCTTTGCCAACACACACACACACACACACCTGTGAGTCAATGCAGTCTTTACCACCACACACACAGACACACACGCATGGCTCAATGTGACTCAATGCACAGCCTATACCATCACATACACACACAAAGACACACAGGCACGGCTCACTGTTAATCAATGCACAGTCCATACCAACACATACACACACACACAGGCACCTTACTGTAACTAAATTCACATTGTATACCAGCACAGACACACAGAAACATGCATTCACACATGGCTCACTGTGAATCAATGAACCGTCTACACCATCACACACATACAGACACACACACACACGGCTCACTGTGACTCAATGCACTGCCGAAAGCAGCACACAAACACACACAGACATACATGGCTCACTGTGACACAATGCAGTCCATACCAGTACACACACAAGCCTCACTGTGACTGAATGCATGGCGTATACCTGCACACACACACACAGCTCACTGTGACTCAATGCACATTCTATACCATCACACACACACACACACAGGCACAGCTCACTGTGACTCAATGCACAGCCTATAGCAGTACACACACACACACACGTGTCTCAATTTGACTCAATGAATAGTCTTTAGCACCACACAAACACACATACAGGCCTCAGTGACTCTGCAAAGCCCATACCAGCACACACACACACACGTGTGACTCAGTGTTCAGCCTGTACCAGCACACACACACACACCTTACAGTAACTCATGCACATTCCACAACATGAACTACAAACACACACACACACATGCACCACTCACTGTGACTCAATGCTCAGACTCTACCAGCCACCCCTCACCACACACACACCTAACCACGACGCACTGTGACTCAATGCTCTGCCTATACCAGCAATACAGAAACACACACAGACACCTCAGTGACTCAATGCAAAGCCCATACCAGCACACTCACACACACAAACACACGGCTCACTGTGACAGAATGCACAGCTTATGTCTTCACACACACAACCTGATTCAATGCTCAGCGTCTACCAGCACACACACACACACACGCATGGCTCATTGTGACTCAATGTACATTTTATACCAGCACAAACACACACACACCTCACTGTAACTCAATGCTCAGACTGTACTACCCACACACAAAACATACACACACACGGTGCACAGTGACTCAATGCTCAGCCTATACCAGAACACACACACACACACAAACAGGCACTCATACATGGCTCACTGTGACTCAGTGAACCACCTATACCATCACACACACATGCGGCTCAATGTGACTCAAAGCCTATACCAGCACACGCACACACTCACAAACACCCCTCTGTGACTCACTGCACAGCCTATACCAGCGCTCACACACACACACACACACACAGCTGTGAATCAATGCACAGTCTATGGTAGCACACATACACACACAAGCACACATGGCTCACTGAGTCAATACACAGCGTATACCTACACACACACACACACACACACAGCTCAGTGACTCAATGCAAAGCCTATACTAGCACATGCACCCCCCACACACACACACCTCACTGTGACTCAATGCACAGCCTATACCAGCATGCACACACACACACACAGCTGTGACTCAGTGCACAGTCTGTACCAGCACATGCACACACACGCATGCACAGCTCTGTGATTCAGTGCACCATCCATACCAGCACATACACACATGCACACGCACCTCACTGTGACTCAATTCTCAGACTCTACCAGCACACACACACACGGCATACTGTGACTCAATGCTCAGCCTATACCAGAACACAGACACACACAAACACGCACTCATACATGGTTCACTGTGACTCAGTGAACCACCGATACCAAGACAAACACACACACAAACACACATGGCTAACTGTGACTCAGTGCCCAGTCTCTACTGGAACACAAATACACACACACACATACGTAGCTCACAGACTCAATGCACAGCCTGTACTACCACAAACAGCAGGCTCACTGTGACTCAGTGCACAGCCTATACCAGCACTGACACACACACATGGCTCTCTGTGACTCAATGCACTGCCTATAGCAGCACACAAACACACACACGGACATACATGGCTCAGTGCGACACAATGCAGTCCATACCAGTACACACACAAGCCTCACTGTGACTGAATGCACGGCGTATACCTGCACACACACACACACACACAGCTCACTGTGACTCAACGAACGCTCTGTAGCACCACACAAACACACATACAGGCCTCAGTGACTCAATGCAAAGCCCCTACCGGCACACACACACACACCTAAGTGTGACTCAATGCTCAGCCCATACCTGCGCACACAAACACACACATCTTAAGGTAACTCATGCACATTCCACACCATGAAATACAAAATACAAACACACACACATTCACGGCTCACTCTGACTCAATGCACTGTCCATACGAGCACATACACACACAGCACACACCTCACTGTGACTCAATGATCTGATTATATGAGCACACTCACACACACACACACAAACACCCCTCACTGTGACTCACTGCACAACCTATACCAGCGTGGACACACACAAACACACATGCTCACTGTGAATAATGCACAGTCTATACGAGCACACACACACACAACTCATTGTGACCCAATGCACACTCTATACCAGCACACACACATAACTCACTGTGACACAGTGCACAGGCTATATCAGCACGCAGACACACACACACAAGGCTCACTGTGACTCAGTGCACTGTGTGTAGCACCACACACACAAACACACACATACACCTCAGTGAGTCAATGCAAAGCCCATACCAGCACACTCATACACACAGACACACACACACACACACCTTACTGTGTTTCAATGGTCAGCCTATACCAACACACATATACACACCATACTGTGACTCAGTGCACTCTCTGAACCATCACAAAGACACACACACACGCACGGCTCATTGTGACTGAATGCAGCGTCCATACCAGTAAATACACACCACCCATCTGTGACTCAGTGCTCAGACTATTCCACACCCCCCAACACGTCTCATTGTGACTCAACGCACGGCAAATACCAGTCCACACACACAGACACACACATACACAAACACACGGCTCACTGTGACTCAATGCACAGTTTGTATCAACACACACACATACACACCTCCGTGACTCAATGCTCAGCCTGTATCGTCACACACACACATGCATACACAAACACACATACACACACAAGGTTCACTGTGATACAATGCACAGCCTATAGCAGGACACACACACAGACACACGTCACTGTGACACAAAGCACAGCCTATACCAGCACATACACACAAAAACACACTTTACTGTGACTCAATGCACAGCCTATTGCAGCACACACACACACACACACACACCGCTCACTGTGACAAAATGCAACACCTATACCAGCATGCAAACATGGCTCACTGTGACTCAATGCACCATCCTTACCTACACACACACACACATGGCTCACTGTGACTCAATGCACAGTTTGTATCAACACACACACATACACACCTCCGTGGCTCAATGCTTAGCCTGTATCGTCACACACACACATGCATACGCAAACACACATACACACACAAGGTTCACTGTGATACAATGCACAGCCTATAGCAGGACACACACACAGACACTCCTCACTGTGACTCAGTGCTCAGACTGTAATAGCCCCCCCACACACACACATACACCTCACTGACTCAATGCAAAGCCCATACGAGCACACATGCACACATACACACACCTGATTCAATGCTCCACCCATACCAGTGCACACACACACACCCCGAACTGTGATTCAATGCTCAGCCTATACCAACACACACACATACACACACACCTCATTGTGACTCAATGCACATCTTGTAGCAGCACACACACACACACATGCTGACTGTGACTCAATGCGCCGTCTATACAAGCACACACAACTCATTGTGACTGAGCGCACAGTCAATACCAGCACACACACACACACACACAACTCATTGTGACTCAGTTCACAGCCTATATCACCACTCAAACACACACGCAAGGCTCACTGTGACTCAATGCACAGTCTGTAGCACCACACACACACACACATACACCTCAGTGACTCAATGCAAAGCCCATACCAGCACACACACACACACACACCTGCTGACTGTGACTCATTGCACAGTCTATACGAGCATACATACACATAACTCATTGTGACTCAATGCACAGTCAATACCAGCACACACACAGACACACATAACTCACTGTGACTCAGTTCACAGCCTATATCAGCACTCAGACACACACACGCAAGGCTCACTGTGACTCAATGCATAGTGTGTAGCACCACACACACACACACCTCAGTGACTCAATGCAATCCCATACCAGCACACACACACACACACACATGCTGACTGTGACTCAATGCACAGTCTATACGAGCACACACACACAGCTCATTGTGACTCAGTGCCCAGTCAATACCAGCACACACAGATACACATAACTCACTGAGACTCAGTGCACAGTCTGTAGCCCGCCCACACACACATCAGTGACTCAATGAAAAGCCCATACCAGCGCGCACACACACACATACACACCTAAACGTGATTCAGTGCTCAGCCTCTACCAGCACACACACAAACACACACACACACATGCTTGGCTCCTTGTGATTCAATGTACATTTCATACCAGCACAGATACACACAACACATCTCACTGTAACTCAATGCTCAGACTGTACTACCAACACACACAACACACACACACACGGCGCACTATGACTGAAAGCTCAGGCTGTACCAGAACACACACACACACAAACACGCACTCATACATGGCTCACTGTGACTCAATGAACCAGTTATACCATCACACACACACACACACACACACAAACACACGGCTCACTGTGACTCAGTGCACAGTGTACACCTTCCCCGACTCCCACACACATGGCTCACTGTGACTCAATGCCCAGCTTATATCATTACACACACACACATACACACATGGCTCACTGTGACTCAATGCACTGCCTAAAGCAGCACAGAAACACGCACATGGACATACATGGCTCACTGTGACACAATGCACAGCCCAAACCACTACACACACAAACCTCACTGTGAGTGAATGCACAGCGTATACTGCACACACATACACAAACACAGAGCTCACTGTGACGCAATGCACAGCCTATACCAGTACACACACATACACACGTCTCAATTTGACTCAATGAACAGTCTATAGCACCACACAGACACACATACAGGCTTCAGTGACTCAATGCAAAGCCCATTACCCACACCCACACACACACCTAAATGTGACTCAGTGCTCAGCCTGTACCAGCACACACAAACACACTCACCTTACAGTAACTCACGCACATTCCACACCATGAAATACAAACACACACACACACAGATATGCACAGCTCAATGAGACTCAATGCGCTGTCCATAAAAGCAAATACACGCACACAGCACACCTCACTGTGACTCAATGATCTGATTATACCAGCACACTCACACACATACACACACAAACACATGGCTCACTGTGACTCAGTGCACCGTATGCCTGCCCCCAGTCCCAGACACACATGGCTCACTATGAATGAATGCACAGCCTATATCTTCACAACACACACACACACACCCCTCAGGGACTCAATGCAAAGCCCATACCAGCACACACACACGTATACACACACTGAACTGTGACTCAATGCTCAGATTATACCAGCACAGACACAGAAACACATGACTCACTGTAACTCAGTGCAGAGCATATACCAGCACCCGCACACACACGGCTCACTGTGACTCAATGCACAGCCTATAGCAGCACACACACACACACACACATGCTCACTGTGACTCAATGCACAGTCAATACCAGCACACACACACAGACACACATAACTCACTGTGACTCAGTTCACAGCCTATATCAGCACTCACACACACACACACACACATGCTGAGAGTCAATGCACAGTGTATACAAGCACACACACACAACTCATTGTGCCTCAATGCACAATGACTCAATGCACTGTGACTCAATGCACAGTCTGTAGCCCCCCCACACACAACTCAGTGACTCAATGCAAAGCCCATTCCAGCGCACACAGACACACATAAACACACACACACCTCTGATTCAATGCTCAGCCTCTACCAGCACACACACACACGCAAACCCACACACACACGCAAGGCTTAATGTGACTCAATGTACATTTCATACCAGCACACACACACACACACACCACATCTCACTGTAACTCAATGCTCAGACTGTACTACCCCCACACACAACACACACACACGGCACACTGTGACTGAATGCTCAGCCTATAGCAGCCCACACACACACACATGCTCCCTATGACTCAATGCAGTCTATAGGAGCACACACACACACACAAAACTCATTGTGACTCCATGCACAGTCAATACCAGCACACACAGACACACATAACTCATTGTGACTCAGTTCACAGCCTATATCAGCACTCAAACACAAGGCTCACTGTGACTCAATGCACAGTCTGTAGCACCACACAAAAACACACACACATACTCACTGTGACTCAATGCACAGTCTCTACCAGCACACACACACACACATAACTCACTGTGACTCAGTGCACAGGCTATATCATCACACAGACACACACACACAAGGCTGTGACCTAGTGAACAGTCTGTAGCACCACACACACACTCACACATACACCTCAGTGACTCAATGCAAAGCCCATACCAGCACACACAAACACATACACACACCTGTGATTCAATGCTCAGCCTAAACCAGCACACACATACACACACACACACAGCTGTGACTCAATGCACACCCTAGACCACTACGTACACACACACACACATGGCTAATTGTGGCTCAAGAGAGTCCATACCAGCACATACACACACACAACACACCTCACTGTGACTCAATGATCAGACTATACTAGCCCCCCCCCACACACACATACACCTCAGTGACTCAATGCAAAGCCCATACGAGCACACATGCACACATACACACACTTAATTGATTCAGTGGTCCACCCATACCAGTGCAGACACACCCGTGATTCAATGCTCAGCCTATACCAGCACACACACACACACCTCATTGACTCAATGCACAGCCTATAGCAGTACACACACACACACATGCTGTGACTCAATGCACAGTCTGTACGAGCACACACACAGACACACGTAACTCACTGTGACTCAGTTCACAGCCTATATCAGCACTCAGATGTACACACGCAAGGCTCACATGACTCAATGCACAGTCTGTAGCACCACACACACACACACACACACACACCTCAGTGAGTCAATACAAAGCCCATAGCAGCACACACACTCCCACACCTGTGATTCAATGCTAAGCCTATAGCAGCACACATATACACACCATACTGTGACTCAGTGCACACTCTACACCATCACAAAGACACACACACACGCACGGCTCATTGTGACTGAATGCACCGTCCATACCAGCACATACACACACACAACACATCTGTCAGTCAATGCTCAGACTGTACAACCCACACACACAACACACGGTGCACTGTGACTCAATGCTCAGCCTATGCCAGAACACACACACACACAAACACACACTCATACATGGCTCACTGTGACTTAGTGAACCACCTATACCATCACACACACAGACACACACAGACACCTCAGTGACTCAATGGAAAGCCCATACCAGCCCCCCACACACACACCTGTGATTCAGTGTGCAGCCTCTACCAGCACACACACACCATACTGTGACTCAACGCACACTCTACACCACCACATACACACACACACATACGCACACATACGCATGCCTCTTTGTGACTCAATGTGCTGTCCATACCAGCACATATACACACACACAACACACCTCACTGTGACTCTATGCTCAGACCATAGTAGCCCCCACCCCACACACACACGGCACACTGTGACTCAATTCTAAGCCTATACCAGCACATACAGAAACACACACACACCCCAGTGACTCAATGCAAAGTCCATACCAGCATACATACACACATATACGCAGCTAAGTGTGACTCGGTGCTCAGCCTGTACCAGCACACACACAGACACACACGCCACCCACACGGCTCTGTGACTCATTGCGGAGCCTGTACCAGCATAAAATCACGGCTCACTTATCACTCAATGCTTAGTCTGTAGCAGCACACACACACACACACACATGAACACCTCACTGTGAGCCAATGCAAAGCCCATACAGGCACACACACACACACCTGAGTCAATGCAGTCTTTGCCAACACACACACACACACACACCTGTGAGTCAATGCAGTCTTTACCACCACACACACAGACACACACGCATGGCTCAATGTGACTCAATGCACAGCCTATACCATCACATACACACACAAAGACACACAGGCACGGCTCACTGTTAATCAATGCACAGTCCATACCAACACATACACACACACACAGGCACCTTACTGTAACTAAATTCACATTGTATACCAGCACAGACACACAGAAACATGCATTCACACATGGCTCACTGTGAATCAATGAACCGTCTACACCATCACACACATACAGACACACACACACACGGCTCACTGTGACTCAATGCACTGCCGAAAGCAGCACACAAACACACACAGACATACATGGCTCACTGTGACACAATGCAGTCCATACCAGTACACACACAAGCCTCACTGTGACTGAATGCATGGCGTATACCTGCACACACACACACAGCTCACTGTGACTCAATGCACATTCTATACCATCACACACACACACACACAGGCACAGCTCACTGTGACTCAATGCACAGCCTATAGCAGTACACACACACACACACGTGTCTCAATTTGACTCAATGAATAGTCTTTAGCACCACACAAACACACATACAGGCCTCAGTGACTCTGCAAAGCCCATACCAGCACACACACACACACGTGTGACTCAGTGTTCAGCCTGTACCAGCACACACACACACAGCTTACAGTAACTCATGCACATTCCACAACATGAACTACAAACACACACACACACATGCACCACTCACTGTGACTCAATGCTCAGACTCTACCAGCCACCCCTCACCACACACACACCTAACCACGACGCACTGTGACTCAATGCTCTGCCTATACCAGCAATACAGAAACACACACAGACACCTCAGTGACTCAATGCAAAGCCCATACCAGCACACTCACACACACAAACACACGGCTCACTGTGACAGAATGCACAGCTTATGTCTTCACACACACAACCTGATTCAATGCTCAGCGTCTACCAGCACACACACACACACACGCATGGCTCATTGTGACTCAATGTACATTTTATACCAGCACAAACACACACACACCTCACTGTAACTCAATGCTCAGACTGTACTACCCACACACACAACATACACACACACGGTGCACAGTGACTCAATGCTCAGCCTATACCAGAACACACACACACACACAAACAGGCACTCATACATGGCTCACTGTGACTCAGTGAACCACCTATACCATCACACACACATGCGGCTCAATGTGACTCAAAGCCTATACCAGCACACGCACACACTCACAAACACCCCTCTGTGACTCACTGCACAGCCTATACCAGCGCTCACACACACACACACACACACAGCTGTGAATCAATGCACAGTCTATGGTAGCACACATACACACACAAGCACACATGGCTCACTGAGTCAATACACAGCGTATACCTACACACACACACACACACACAGCTCAGTGACTCAATGCAAAGCCTATACTAGCACATGCACCCCCCCCACACACACACCTCACTGTGACTCAATGCACAGCCTATACCAGCATGCACACACACACACACAGCTGTGACTCAGTGCACAGTCTGTACCAGCACATGCACACACACGCATGCACAGCTCTGTGATTCAGTGCACCATCCATACCAGCACATACACACATGCACACGCACCTCACTGTGACTCAATTCTCAGACTCTACCAGCACACACACACACGGCATACTGTGACTCAATGCTCAGCCTATACCAGAACACAGACACACACAAACACGCACTCATACATGGTTCACTGTGACTCAGTGAACCACCGATACCAAGACAAACAGACACACAAACACACATGGCTAACTGTGACTCAGTGCCCAGTCTCTACCGGAACACAAATACACACACACACATACGTAGCTCACAGACTCAATGCACAGCCTGTACTACCACAAACAGCAGGCTCACTGTGACTCAGTGCACAGCCTATACCAGCACAGACACACACACATGGCTCTCTGTGACTCAATGCACTGCCTATAGCAGCACACAAACACACACACGGACATACATGGCTCAGTGCGACACAATGCAGTCCATACCAGTACACACACAAGCCTCACTGTGACTGAATGCACGGCGTATACCTGCACACACACACACACACACAGCTCACTGTGACTCAACGAACGCTCTGTAGCACCACACAAACACACATACAGGCCTCAGTGACTCAATGCAAAGCCCCTACCGGCACACACACACACACCTAAGTGTGACTCAATGCTCAGCCCATACCTGCGCACACAAACACACACATCTTAAGGTAACTCATGCACATTCCACACCATGAAATACAAAATACAAACACACACACATTCACGGCTCACTCTGACTCAATGCACTGTCCATACGAGCACATACACACACAGCACACACCTCACTGTGACTCAATGATCTGATTATATGAGCACACTCACACACACACACACAAACACCCCTCACTGTGACTCACTGCACAACCTATACCAGCGTGGACACACACAAACACACATGCTCACTGTGAATAATGCACAGTCTATACGAGCACACACACACACAACTCATTGTGACCCAATGCACACTCTATACCAGCACACACACATAACTCACTGTGACACAGTGCACAGGCTATATCAGCACGCAGACACACACACACAAGGCTCACTGTGACTCAGTGCACTGTGTGTAGCACCACACACACAAACACACACATACACCTCAGTGAGTCAATGCAAAGCCCATACCAGCACACTCATACACACAGACACACACACACACCTTACTGTGTTTCAATGGTCAGCCTATACCAACACACATATACACACCATACTGTGACTCAGTGCACTCTCTGAACCATCACAAAGACACACACACACGCACGGCTCATTGTGACTGAATGCAGCGTCCATACCAGTAAATACACACCACCCATCTGTGACTCAGTGCTCAGACTATTCCACACCCCCCAACACGTCTCATTGTGACTCAACGCACGGCAAATACCAGTCCACACACACAGACACACACATACACAAACACACGGCTCACTGTGACTCAATGCACAGTTTGTATCAACACACACACATACACACCTCCGTGACTCAATGCTCAGCCTGTATCGTCACACACACACATGCATACACAAACACACATACACACACAAGGTTCACTGTGATACAATGCACAGCCTATAGCAGGACACACACACAGACACACGTCACTGTGACACAAAGCACAGCCTATACCAGCACATACACACAAAAACACACTTTACTGTGACTCAATGCACAGCCTATTGCAGCACACACACACACACACACACACCGCTCACTGTGACAAAATGCAACACCTATACCAGCATGCAAACATGGCTCACTGTGACTCAATGCACCATCCTTACCTACACACACACACACATGGCTCACTGTGACTCAATGCACAGTTTGTATCAACACACACACATACACACCTCCGTGGCTCAATGCTTAGCCTGTATCGTCACACACACACATGCATACGCAAACACACATACACACACAAGGTTCACTGTGATACAATGCACAGCCTATAGCAGGACACACACACAGACACTCCTCACTGTGACTCAGTGCTCAGACTGTAATAGCCCCCCCACACACACACATACACCTCACTGACTCAATGCAAAGCCCATACGAGCACACATGCACACATACACACACCTGATTCAATGCTCCACCCATACCAGTGCACACACACACACCCCGAACTGTGATTCAATGCTCAGCCTATACCAACACACACACATACACACACACCTCATTGTGACTCAATGCACATCTTGTAGCAGCACACACACACACACATGCTGACTGTGACTCAATGCGCCGTCTATACAAGCACACACAACTCATTGTGACTGAGCGCACAGTCAATACCAGCACACACACACACACACACAACTCATTGTGACTCAGTTCACAGCCTATATCACCACTCAAACACACACGCAAGGCTCACTGTGACTCAATGCACAGTCTGTAGCACCACACACACACACACATACACCTCAGTGACTCAATGCAAAGCCCATACCAGCACACACACACACACACACACCTGCTGACTGTGACTCATTGCACAGTCTATACGAGCATACATACACATAACTCATTGTGACTCAATGCACAGTCAATACCAGCACACACACAGACACACATAACTCACTGTGACTCAGTTCACAGCCTATATCAGCACTCAGACACACACACGCAAGGCTCACTGTGACTCAATGCATAGTCTGTAGCACCACACACACACACACCTCAGTGACTCAATGCAATCCCATACCAGCACACACACACACACACACATGCTGACTGTGACTCAATGCACAGTCTATACGAGCACACACACACAGCTCATTGTGACTCAGTGCCCAGTCAATACCAGCACACACAGATACACATAACTCACTGAGACTCAGTGCACAGTCTGTAGCCCGCCCACACACACATCAGTGACTCAATGAAAAGCCCATACCAGCGCGCACACACACACATACACACCTAAACGTGATTCAGTGCTCAGCCTCTACCAGCACACACACAAACACACACACACACATGCTTGGCTCCTTGTGATTCAATGTACATTTCATACCAGCACAGATACACACAACACATCTCACTGTAACTCAATGCTCAGACTGTACTACCAACACACACAACACACACACACACGGCACACTATGACTGAAAGCTCAGGCTGTACCAGAACACACACACACACAAACACGCACTCATACATGGCTCACTGTGACTCAATGAACCAGTTATACCATCACACACACACACACACACACACAAACACACGGCTCACTGTGACTCAGTGCACAGTGTACACCTTCCCCGACTCCCACACACATGGCTCACTGTGACTCAATGCCCAGCTTATATCATTACACACACACACATACACACATGGCTCACTGTGACTCAATGCACTGCCTAAAGCAGCACAGAAACACGCACATGGACATACATGGCTCACTGTGACACAATGCACAGCCCAAACCACTACACACACAAACCTCACTGTGAGTGAATGCACAGCGTATACTGCACACACATACACAAACACAGAGCTCACTGTGACGCAATGCACAGCCTATACCAGTACACACACATACACACGTCTCAATTTGACTCAATGAACAGTCTATAGCACCACACAGACACACATACAGGCTTCAGTGACTCAATGCAAAGCCCATTACCCACACCCACACACACACCTAAATGTGACTCAGTGCTCAGCCTGTACCAGCACACACAAACACACTCACCTTACAGTAACTCACGCACATTCCACACCATGAAATACAAACACACACACACACAGATATGCACAGCTCAATGAGACTCAATGCGCTGTCCATAAAAGCAAATACACGCACACAGCACACCTCACTGTGACTCAATGATCTGATTATACCAGCACACTCACACACATACACACACAAACACATGGCTCACTGTGACTCAGTGCACCGTATGCCTGCCCCCAGTCCCAGACACACATGGCTCACTATGAATGAATGCACAGCCTATATCTTCACAACACACACACACACACCCCTCAGGGACTCAATGCAAAGCCCATACCAGCACACACACACGTATACACACACTGAACTGTGACTCAATGCTCAGATTATACCAGCACAGACACAGAAACACATGACTCACTGTAACTCAGTGCAGAGCATATACCAGCACCCTCACACACACGGCTCACTGTGACTCAATGCACAGCCTATAGCAGCACACACACACACACACACACATGCTCACTGTGACTCAATGCACAGTCAATACCAGCACACACACACAGACACACATAACTCACTGTGACTCAGTTCACAGCCTATATCAGCACTCACACACACACACACACACATGCTGAGAGTCAATGCACAGTGTATACAAGCACACACACACAACTCATTGTGCCTCAATGCACAATGACTCAATGCACTGTGACTCAATGCACAGTCTGTAGCCCCCCCACACACAACTCAGTGACTCAATGCAAAGCCCATTCCAGCGCACACAGACACACATAAACACACACACACCTCTGATTCAATGCTCAGCCTCTACCAGCACACACACACACGCAAACCCACACACACACGCAAGGCTTAATGTGACTCAATGTACATTTCATACCAGCACACACACACACACACACCACATCTCACTGTAACTCAATGCTCAGACTGTACTACCCCCACACACAACACACACACACGGCACACTGTGACTGAATGCTCAGCCTATAGCAGCCCACACACACACACATGCTCCCTATGACTCAATGCAGTCTATAGGAGCACACACACACACACAAAACTCATTGTGACTCCATGCACAGTCAATACCAGCACACACAGACACACATAACTCATTGTGACTCAGTTCACAGCCTATATCAGCACTCAAACACAAGGCTCACTGTGACTCAATGCACAGTCTGTAGCACCACACAAAAACACACACACATACTCACTGTGACTCAATGCACAGTCTCTACCAGCACACACACACACACATAACTCACTGTGACTCAGTGCACAGGCTATATCATCACACAGACACACACACACAAGGCTGTGACCTAGTGAACAGTCTGTAGCACCACACACACACTCACACATACACCTCAGTGACTCAATGCAAAGCCCATACCAGCACACACAAACACATACACACACCTGTGATTCAATGCTCAGCCTAAACCAGCACACACATACACACACACACACAGCTGTGACTCAATGCACACCCTAGACCACTACGTACACACACACACACATGGCTAATTGTGGCTCAAGAGAGTCCATACCAGCACATACACACACACAACACACCTCACTGTGACTCAATGATCAGACTATACTAGCCCCCCCCCCACACACATACACCTCAGTGACTCAATGCAAAGCCCATACGAGCACACATGCACACATACACACACTTAATTGATTCAGTGGTCCACCCATACCAGTGCAGACACACCCGTGATTCAATGCTCAGCCTATACCAGCACACACACACACACCTCATTGACTCAATGCACAGCCTATAGCAGTACACACACACACACATGCTGTGACTCAATGCACAGTCTGTACGAGCACACACACAGACACACGTAACTCACTGTGACTCAGTTCACAGCCTATATCAGCACTCAGATGTACACACGCAAGGCTCACATGACTCAATGCACAGTCTGTAGCACCACACACACACACACACACACACACCTCAGTGAGTCAATACAAAGCCCATAGCAGCACACACACTCCCACACCTGTGATTCAATGCTAAGCCTATAGCAGCACACATATACACACCATACTGTGACTCAGTGCACACTCTACACCATCACAAAGACACACACACACGCACGGCTCATTGTGACTGAATGCACCGTCCATACCAGCACATACACACACACAACACATCTGTCAGTCAATGCTCAGACTGTACAACCCACACACACAACACACGGTGCACTGTGACTCAATGCTCAGCCTATGCCAGAACACACACACACACAAACACACACTCATACATGGCTCACTGTGACTTAGTGAACCACCTATACCATCACACACACAGACACACACAGACACCTCAGTGACTCAATGGAAAGCCCATACCAGCCCCCCCCCCACACACCTGTGATTCAGTGTGCAGCCTCTACCAGCACACACACACCATACTGTGACTCAACGCACAGTCTACACCACCACATGCACACACACACATACGCACACATACGCATGCCTCTTTGTGACTCAATGTGCTGTCCATACCAGCACATATACACACACACAACACACCTCACTGTGACTCTATGCTCAGACCATAGTAGCCCCCCCACACACACACACGGCACACTGTGACTCAATTCTAAGCCTATACCAGCACATACAGAAACACACACACACCCCAGTGACTCAATGCAAAGTCCATACCAGCATACATACACACATATACGCAGCTAAGTGTGACTCGGTGCTCAGCCTGTACCAGCACACACACAGACACACACGCCACCCACACGGCTCTGTGACTCATTGCGGAGCCTGTACCAGCATAAAATCACGGCTCACTTATCACTCAATGCTTAGTCTGTAGCAGCACACACACACACACACACATAAACACCTCACTGTGAGTCAATGCAAAGCCCATACAGGCACACACACACACACCTGAGTCAATGCAGTCTTTGCCAACACACACACACACACACACACCTGTGAGTCAATGCAGTCTTTACCACCACACACACAGACACACACACATGGCTCAATGTGACTCAATGCACAGCCTATACCATCACATACACACACAAAGACACACAGGCACGGCTCACTGTTAATCAATGCACAGTCCATACCAACACATACACACACACACAGGCACCTTACTGTAACTAAATTCACATTGTATACCAGCACAGACACACAGAAACATGCATTCACACATGGCTCACTGTGAATCAATGAACCGTCTACACCATCACACACATACAGACACACACACACACGGCTCACTGTGACTCAATGCACTGCCGAAAGCAGCACACAAACACACACAGACATACATGGCTCACTGTGACACAATGCAGTCCATACCAGTACACACACAAGCCTCACTGTGACTGAATGCATGGCGTATACCTGCACACACACACACAGCTCACTGTGACTCAATGCACATTCTATACCATCACACACACACACACACACAGGCACAGCTCACTGTGACTCAATGCACAGCCTATAGCAGTACACACACACACACACGTGTCTCAATTTGACTCAATGAATAGTCTTTAGCACCACACAGACACACATACAGGCCTCAGTGACTCTGCAAAGCCCATACCAGCACACACACACACACGTGTGACTCAGTGTTCAGCCTGTACCAGCACACACACACACACCTTACAGTAACTCATGCACATTCCACAACATGAACTACAAACACACACACACACATGCACCACTCACTGTGACTCAATGCTCAGACTCTACCAGCCACCCCTCACCACACACACACCTAACCACGACGCACTGTGACTCAATGCTCTGCCTATACCAGCAATACAGAAACACACACAGACACCTCAGTGACTCAATGCAAAGCCCATACCAGCACACTCACACACACACAAACACACGGCTCACTGTGACAGAATGCACAGCTTATGTCTTCACACACACAACCTGATTCAATGCTCAGCGTCTACCAGCACACACACACACACACGCATGGCTCATTGTGACTCAATGTACATTTTATACCAGCACAAACACACACACACCTCACTGTAACTCAATGCTCAGACTGTACTACCCACACACACAACATACACACACACGGTGCACAGTGACTCAATGCTCAGCCTATACCAGAACACACACACACACACAAACAGGCACTCATACATGGCTCACTGTGACTCAGTGAACCACCTATACCATCACACACACATGCGGCTCAATGTGACTCAAAGCCTATACCAGCACACGCACACACTCACAAACACCCCTCTGTGACTCACTGCACAGCCTATACCAGCGCTCACACACACACACACACACAGCTGTGAATCAATGCACAGTCTATGGTAGCACACATACACACACAAGCACACATGGCTCACTGAGTCAATACACAGCGTATACCTACACACACACACACACACACAGCTCAGTGACTCAATGCAAAGCCTATACTAGCACATGCACCCCCCCACACACACACCTCACTGTGACTCAATGCACAGCCTATACCAGCATGCACACACACACACACAGCTGTGACTCAGTGCACAGTCTGTACCAGCACATGCACACACACGCATGCACAGCTCTGTGATTCAGTGCACCATCCATACCAGCACATACACACATGCACACGCACCTCACTGTGACTCAATTCTCAGACTCTACCAGCACACACACACACGGCATACTGTGACTCAATGCTCAGCCTATACCAGAACACAGACACACACAAACACGCACTCATACATGGTTCACTGTGACTCAGTGAACCACCGATACCAAGACAAACACACACACAAACACACATGGCTAACTGTGACTCAGTGCCCAGTCTCTACTGGAACACAAATACACACACACACATACATAGCTCACAGACTCAATGCACAGCCTGTACTACCACAAACAGCAGGCTCACTGTGACTCAGTGCACAGCCTATACCAGCACAGACACACACACATGGCTCTCTGTGACTCAATGCACTGCCTATAGCAGCACACAAACACAAACACGGACATACATGGCTCAGTGCGACACAATGCAGTCCATACCAGTACACACACAAGCCTCACTGTGACTGAATGCACGGCGTATACCTGCACACACACACACACACACAGCTCACTGTGACTCAACGAACGCTCTGTAGCACCACACAAACACACATACAGGCCTCAGTGACTCAATGCAAAGCCCCTACCGGCACACACACACACACCTAAGTGTGACTCAATGCTCAGCCCATACCTGCGCACACAAACACACACATCTTAAGGTAACTCATGCACATTCCACACCATGAAATACAAAATACAAACACACACACATTCACGGCTCACTCTGACTCAATGCACTGTCCATACGAGCACATACACACACAGCACACACCTCACTGTGACTCAATGATCTGATTATATGAGCACACTCACACACACACACACAAACACCCCTCACTGTGACTCACTGCACAACCTATACCAGCGTGGACACACACAAACACA
The DNA here is from genome assembly GCF_964165515.1 of Mesoplodon bidens. NCBI lineage: Eukaryota > Metazoa > Chordata > Mammalia > Artiodactyla > Ziphiidae > Mesoplodon > Mesoplodon bidens. Next base: position 134,871,935 of record NC_138163.1, read on the forward strand.
CATGCTCACTGTGAATAATGCACAGTCTATACGAGCACACACACACACAACTCATTGTGACCCAATGCACACTCTATACCAGCACACACACAGAACTCACTGTGACACAGTGCACAGGCTATATCAGCACGCAGACACACACACACAAGGCTCACTGTGACTCAGTGCACTGTGTGTAGCACCACACACACAAACACACACATACACCTCAGTGAGTTAATGCAAAGCCCATACCAGCACACTCATACACACAGACACACACACACACACCTTACTGTGTTTCAATGGTCAGCCTATACCAACACACATATACACACCATACTGTGACTCAGTGCACTCTCTGAACCATCACAAAGACACACACACACGCACGGCTCATTGTGACTGAATGCAGCGTCCATACCAGTAAATACACACCACCCATCTGTGACTCAGTGCTCAGACTATTCCACACCCCCCAACACGTCTCATTGTGACTCAACGCACGGCAAATATCAGTCCACACACACAGACACACACATACACAAACACACGGCTCACTGTGACTCAATGCACAGTTTGTATCAACACACACACATACACACCTCCGTGACTCAATGCTCAGCCTGTATCGTCACACACACACATGCATACACAAACACACATACACACACAAGGTTCACTGTGATACAATGCACAGCCTATAGCAGGACACACACACAGACACACGTCACTGTGACACAAAGCACAGCCTATACCAGCACATACACACAAAAACACACTTTACTGTGACTCAATGCACAGCCTATTGCAGCACACACACACACACACACACACACCGCTCACTGTGACAAAATGCAACACCTATACCAGCATGCAAACATGGCTCACTGTGACTCAATGCACCATCCTTACCTACACACACACACACATGGCTCACTGTGACTCAATGCACAGTTTGTATCAACACACACACATACACACCTCCGTGGCTCAATGCTTAGCCTGTATCGTCACACACACACATGCATACGCAAACACACATACACACACAAGGTTCACTGTGATACAATGCACAGCCTATAGCAGGACACACACACAGACACTCCTCACTGTGACTCAGTGCTCAGACTGTAATAGCCCCCCCACACACACACATACACCTCACTGACTCAATGCAAAGCCCATACGAGCACACATGCACACATACACACACCTGATTCAATGCTCCACCCATACCAGTGCACACACACACACCCCGAACTGTGATTCAATGCTCAGCCTATACCAACACACACACATACACACACACCTCATTGTGACTCAATGCACATCTTGTAGCAGCACACACACACACACATGCTGACTGTGACTCAATGCGCCGTCTATACAAGCACACACAACTCATTGTGACTGAGTGCACAGTCAATACCAGCACACACACACACACACACAACTCATTGTGACTCAGTTCACAGCCTATATCACCACTCAAACACACACGCAAGGCTCACTGTGACTCAATGCACAGTCTGTAGCACCACACACACACACACATACACCTCAGTGACTCAATGCAAAGCCCATACCAGCACACACACACACACACACACCTGCTGACTGTGACTCATTGCACAGTCTATACGAGCATACATACACATAACTCATTGTGACTCAATGCACAGTCAATACCAGCACACACACAGACACACATAACTCACTGTGACTCAGTTCACAGCCTATATCAGCACTCAGACACACACACGCAAGGCTCACTGTGACTCAATGCATAGTCTGTAGCACCACACACACACACACCTCAGTGACTCAATGCAATCCCATACCAGCACACACACACACACACACATGCTGACTGTGACTCAATGCACAGTCTATACGAGCACACACACACAGCTCATTGTGACTCAGTGCCCAGTCAATACCAGCACACACAGATACACATAACTCACTGAGACTCAGTGCACAGTCTGTAGCCCGCCCACACACACATCAGTGACTCAATGAAAAGCCCATACCAGCGCGCACACACACACATACACACCTAAACGTGATTCAGTGCTCAGCCTCTACCAGCACACACACAAACACACACACACACATGCTTGGCTCCTTGTGATTCAATGTACATTTCATACCAGCACAGATACACACAACACATCTCACTGTAACTCAATGCTCAGACTGTACTACCAACACACACAACACACACACACACGGCGCACTATGACTGAAAGCTCAGGCTGTACCAGAACACACACACACACAAACACGCACTCATACATGGCTCACTGTGACTCAATGAACCAGTTATACCATCACACACACACACACACACACACAAACACACGGCTCACTGTGACTCAGTGCACAGTGTACACCTTCCCCGACTCCCACACACATGGCTCACTGTGACTCAATGCCCAGCTTATATCATTACACACACACACATACACACATGGCTCACTGTGACTCAATGCACTGCCTAAAGCAGCACAGAAACACGCACATGGACATACATGGCTCACTGTGACACAATGCACAGCCCAAACCACTACACACACAAACCTCACTGTGAGTGAATGCACAGCGTATACTGCACACACATACACAAACACAGAGCTCACTGTGACGCAATGCACAGCCTATACCAGTACACACGCATACACACGTCTCAATTTGACTCAATGAACAGTCTATAGCACCACACAGACACACATACAGGCTTCAGTGACTCAATGCAAAGCCCATTACCCACACCCACACACACACCTAAATGTGACTCAGTGCTCAGCCTGTACCAGCACACACAAACACACTCACCTTACAGTAACTCACGCACATTCCACACCATGAAATACAAACACACACACACACAGATATGCACAGCTCAATGAGACTCAATGCGCTGTCCATAAAAGCAAATACACGCACACAGCACACCTCACTGTGACTCAATGATCTGATTATACCAGCACACTCACACACATACACACACAAACACATGGCTCACTGTGACTCAGTGCACCGTATGCCTGCCCCCAGTCCCAGACACACATGGCTCACTATGAATGAATGCACAGCCTATATCTTCACAACACACACACACACACCCCTCAGGGACTCAATGCAAAGCCCATACCAGCACACACACACGTATACACACACTGAACTGTGACTCAATGCTCAGATTATACCAGCACAGACACAGAAACACATGACTCACTGTAACTCAGTGCAGAGCATATACCAGCACCCTCACACACACGGCTCACTGTGACTCAATGCACAGCCTATAGCAGCACACACACACACACACACACATGCTCACTGTGACTCAATGCACAGTCAATACCAGCACACACACACAGACACACATAACTCACTGTGACTCAGTTCACAGCCTATATCAGCACTCACACACACACACACACACACATGCTGAGAGTCAATGCACAGTGTATACAAGCACACACACACAACTCATTGTGCCTCAATGCACAATGACTCAATGCACTGTGACTCAATGCACAGTCTGTAGCCCCCCCACACACAACTCAGTGACTCAATGCAAAGCCCATTCCAGCGCACACAGACACACATAAACACACACACACCTCTGATTCAATGCTCAGCCTCTACCAGCACACACACACACACAAACCCACACACACACGCAAGGCTTAATGTGACTCAATGTACATTTCATACCAGCACACACACACACACACACACCACATCTCACTGTAACTCAATGCTCAGACTGTACTACCCCCACACACAACACACACACACGGCACACTGTGACTGAATGCTCAGCCTATAGCAGCCCACACACACACACATGCTCCCTATGACTCAATGCAGTCTATAGGAGCACACACACACACACAAAACTCATTGTGACTCCATGCACAGTCAATACCAGCACACACAGACACACATAACTCATTGTGACTCAGTTCACAGCCTATATCAGCACTCAAACACAAGGCTCACTGTGACTCAATGCACAGTCTGTAGCACCACACAAAAACACACACACATACTCACTGTGACTCAATGCACAGTCTCTACCAGCACACACACACACACACATAACTCACTGTGACTCAGTGCACAGGCTATATCATCACACAGACACACACACACAAGGCTGTGACCTAGTGAACAGTCTGTAGCACCACACACACACTCACACATACACCTCAGTGACTCAATGCAAAGCCCATACCAGCACACACAAACACATACACACAGCTGTGATTCAATGCTCAGCCTAAACCAGCACACACATACACACACACACACAGCTGTGACTCAATGCACACCCTAGACCACTACGTACACACACACACACATGGCTAATTGTGGCTCAAGAGAGTCCATACCAGCACATACACACACACAACACACCTCACTGTGACTCAATGATCAGACTATACTAGCCCCCCCACACACACACATACACCTCAGTGACTCAATGCAAAGCCCATACGAGCACACATGCACACATACACACACTTAATTGATTCAGTGGTCCACCCATACCAGTGCAGACACACCCGTGATTCAATGCTCAGCCTATACCAGCACACACACACACACCTCATTGACTCAATGCACAGCCTATAGCAGTACACACACACACACATGCTGTGACTCAATGCACAGTCTGTACGAGCACACACACAGACACACGTAACTCACTGTGACTCAGTTCACAGCCTATATCAGCACTCAGATGTACACACGCAAGGCTCACATGACTCAATGCACAGTCTGTAGCACCACACACACACACACACACACACACCTCAGTGAGTCAATACAAAGCCCATAGCAGCACACACACTCCCACACCTGTGATTCAATGCTAAGCCTATAGCAGCACACATATACACACCATACTGTGACTCAGTGCACACTCTACACCATCACAAAGACACACACACACGCACGGCTCATTGTGACTGAATTCACCGTCCATACCAGCACATACACACACACAACACATCTGTCAGTCAATGCTCAGACTGTACAACACACACACACAACACATGGTGCACTGTGACTCAATGCTCAGCCTATGCCAGAACACACACACACACAAACACACACTCATACATGGCTCACTGTGACTTAGTGAACCACCTATACCATCACACACACAGACACACACAGACACCTCAGTGACTCAATGGAAAGCCCATACCAGCCCCCCCCACACACACCTGTGATTCAGTGTGCAGCCTCTACCAGCACACACACACCATACTGTGACTCAACGCACACTCTACACCACCACATACACACACACACATACGCACACATACGCATGCCTCTTTGTGACTCAATGTGCTGTCCATACCAGCACATATACACACACACAACACACCTCACTGTGACTCTATGCTCAGACCATAGTAGCCCCCCACCCACACACACGGCACACTGTGACTCAATTCTAAGCCTATACCAGCACATACAGAAACACACACACACCCCAGTGACTCAATGCAAAGTCCATACCAGCATACATACACACATATACGCAGCTAAGTGTGACTCGGTGCTCAGCCTGTACCAGCACACACACAGACACACACGCCACCCACACGGCTCTGTGACTCATTGCGGAGCCTGTACCAGCATAAAATCACGGCTCACTTATCACTCAATGCTTAGTCTGTAGCAGCACACACACACACACACACATAAACACCTCACTGTGAGTCAATGCAAAGCCCATACAGGCACACACACACACACCTGAGTCAATGCAGTCTTTGCCAACACACACACACACACACACCTGTGAGTCAATGCAGTCTTTACCAACACACACACACACACACGCATGGCTCAATGTGACTCAATGCACAGCCTATACCATCACATACACACACAAAGACACACAGGCACGGCTCACTGTTAATCAATGCACAGTCCATACCAACACATACACACACACACAGGCACCTTACTGTAACTAAATTCACATTGTATACCAGCACAGACACACAGAAACATGCATTCACACATGGCTCACTGTGAATCAATGAACCGTCTACACCATCACACACATACAGACACACACACACACGGCTCACTGTGACTCAATGCACTGCCGAAAGCAGCACACAAACACACACAGACATACATGGCTCACTGTGACACAATGCAGTCCATACCAGTACACACACAAGCCTCACTGTGACTGAATGCATGGCGTATACCTGCACACACACACACAGCTCACTGTGACTCAATGCACATTCTATACCATCACACACACACACACACAGGCACAGCTCACTGTGACTCAATGCACAGCCTATAGCAGTACACACACACACACACGTGTCTCAATTTGACGCAATGAATAGTCTGTAGCACCACACAAACACACATACAGGCCTCAGTGACTCTGCAAAGCCCATACCAGCACACACACACACACACAAGTGTGACTCAGTGCTCAGCCTGTACCAGCACACACACACACACCTTACAGTAACTCATGCACATTCCACAACATGAACTACAAACACACACACACACACAGGCACCACTCACTGTGACTCAATGCTCAGACTCTACCAGCCACCCCTCACCACACACACACCTAACCACGACGCACTGTGACTCAATGCTCTGCCTATACCAGCAATACAGAAACACACACAGACACCTCAGTGACTCAATGCAAAGCCCATACCAGCACACTCACACACACAAACACACGGCTCACTGTGACAGAATGCACAGCTTATGTCTTCACACACACAACCTGATTCAATGCTCAGCGTCTACCAACACACACACACACACACACGCATGGCTCATTGTGACTCAATGTACATTTTATACCAGCACAAACACACACACACCTCACTGTAACTCAATGCTCAGACTGTACTACCCACACACACAACATACACACACACGGTGCACAGTGACTCAATGCTCAGCCTATACCAGAACACACACACACACACAAACAGGCACTCATACATGGCTCACTGTGACTCAGTGAACCACCTATACCATCACACACACATGCGGCTCAATGTGACTCAAAGCCTATACCAGCACACGCACACACTCACAAACACCCCTCTGTGACTCACTGCACAGCCTATACCAGCGCTCACACACACACACACACACAGCTGTGAATCAATGCACAGTCTATGGTAGCACACATACACACACAAGCACACATGGCTCACTGAGTCAATACACAGCGTATACCTACACACACACACACACACACAGCTCAGTGACTCAATGCAAAGCCTATACTAGCACATGCACCCCCCCCACACACACACCTCACTGTGACTCAATGCACAGCCTATACCAGCATGCACACACACACACACAGCTGTGACTCAGTGCACAGTCTGTACCAGCACATGCACACACACGCATGCACAGCTCTGTGATTCAGTGCACCATCCATACCAGCACATACACACATGCACACGCACCTCACTGTGACTCAATTCTCAGACTCTACCAGCACACACACACACGGCATACTGTGACTCAATGCTCAGCCTATACCAGAACACAGACACACACAAACACGCACTCATACATGGTTCACTGTGACTCAGTGAACCACCGATACCAAGACAAACACACACACAAACACACATGGCTAACTGTGACTCAGTGCCCAGTCTCTACCGGAACACAAATACACACACACACATACGTAGCTCACAGACTCAATGCACAGCCTGTACTACCACAAACAGCAGGCTCACTGTGACTCAGTGCACAGCCTATACCAGCACAGACACACACACATGGCTCTCTGTGACTCAATGCACTGCCTATAGCAGCACACAAACACACACATGGACATACATGGCTCAGTGCGACACAATGCAGTCCATACCAGTACACACACAAGCCTCACTGTGACTGAATGCACGGCGTATACCTGCACACACACACACACACACAGCTCACTGTGACTCAACGAACGCTCTGTAGCACCACACAAACACACATACAGGCCTCAGTGACTCAATGCAAAGCCCCTACCGGCACACACACACACACACGTAAGTGTGACTCAATGCTCAGCCCATACCTGCGCACACAAACACACACATCTTAAGGTAACTCATGCACATTCCACACCATGAAATACAAAATACAAACACACACACATTCACGGCTCACTCTGACTCAATGCACTGTCCATACGAGCACATACACACACAGCACACACCTCACTGTGACTCAATGATCTGATTATATGAGCACACTCACACACACACACACACAAACACCCCTCACTGTGACTCACTGCACAACCTATACCAGCGTGGACACACACAAACACACATGCTCACTGTGAATAATGCACAGTCTATACGAGCACACACACACAACTCATTGTGACCCAATGCACACTCTATACCAGCACACACACAGAACTCACTGTGACACAGTGCACAGGCTATATCAGCACGCAGACACACACACACAAGGCTCACTGTGACTCAGTGCACTGTGTGTAGCACCACACACACAAACACACACATACACCTCAGTGAGTCAATGCAAAGCCCATACCAGCACACTCATACACACAGACACACACACACACACACCTTACTGTGTTTCAATGGTCAGCCTATACCAACACACATATACACACCATACTGTGACTCAGTGCACTCTCTGAACCATCACAAAGACACACACACACGCACGGCTCATTGTGACTGAATGCAGCGTCCATACCAGTAAATACACACCACCCATCTGTGACTCAGTGCTCAGACTATTCCACACCCCCCAACACGTCTCATTGTGACTCAACGCACGGCAAATACCAGTCCACACACACAGACACACACATACACAAACACACGGCTCACTGTGACTCAATGCACAGTTTGTATCAACACACACACATACACACCTCCGTGACTCAATGCTCAGCCTGTATCGTCACACACACACATGCATACACAAACACACATACACACACAAGGTTCACTGTGATACAATGCACAGTCTATAGCAGGACACACACACAGACACACGTCACTGTGACACAAAGCACAGCCTATACCAGCACATACACACAAAAACACACTTTACTGTGACTCAATGCACAGCCTATTGCAGCACACACACACACACACACACACACCGCTCACTGTGACAAAATGCACCACCTATACCAGCATGCAAACATGGCTCACTGTGACTCAATGCACCATCCTTACCTACACACACACACACATGGCTCACTGTGACTCAATGCACAGTTTGTATCAACACACACACATACACACCTCCGTGGCTCAATGCTTAGCCTGTATCGTCACACACACACATGCATACGCAAACACACATACACACACAAGGTTCACTGTGATACAATGCACAGCCTATAGCAGGACACACACACAGACACTCCTCACTGTGACTCAGTGCTCAGACTGAAATAGCCCCCCACACACACACACACATACACCTCACTGACTCAATGCAAAGCCCATACGAGCACACATGCACACATACACACACCTGATTCAATGCTCCACCCATACCAGTGCACACACACACACCCCGAACTGTGATTCAATGCTCAGCCTATACCAACACACACACATACACACACACCTCATTGTGACTCAATGCACATCTTGTAGCAGCACACACACACACACATGCTGACTGTGACTCAATGCGCCGTCTATACAAGCACACACAACTCATTGTGACTGAGTGCACAGTCAATACCAGCACACACACACACACACACAACTCATTGTGACTCAGTTCACAGCCTATATCACCACTCAAACACACACGCAAGGCTCACTGTGACTCAATGCACAGTCTGTAGCACCACACACACACACACATACACCTCAGTGACTCAATGCAAAGCCCATACCAGCACACACACACACACACACACCTGCTGACTGTGACTCATTGCACAGTCTATACGAGCATACATACACATAACTCATTGTGACTCAATGCACAGTCAATACCAGCACACACACAGACACACATAACTCACTGTGACTCAGTTCACAGCCTATATCAGCACTCAGACACACACACGCAAGGCTCACTGTGACTGAATGCATAGTCTGTAGCACCACACACACACACACCTCAGTGACTCAATGCAATCCCATACCAGCACACACACACACACACACATGCTGACTGTGACTCAATGCACAGTCTATACGAGCACACACACACAGCTCATTGTGACTCAGTGCCCAGTCAATACCAGCACACACAGATACACATAACTCACTGTGACTCAGTGCACAGTCTGTAGCCCGCCCACACACACATCAGTGACTCAATGAAAAGCCCATACCAGTGCGCACACACACACATACACACCTAAACGTGATTCAGTGCTCAGCCTCTACCAGCACACACACAAACACACACACACACATGCTTGGCTCCTTGTGATTCAATGTACATTTCATACCAGCACAGATACACACAACACATCTCACTGTAACTCAATGCTCAGACTGTACTACCAACACACACAACACACACACACACGGCGCACTATGACTGAAAGCTCAGGCTGTACCAGAACACACACACACACAAACACGCACTCATACATGGCTCACTGTGACTCAATGAACCAGTTATACCATCACACACACACACACACACACACAAACACACGGCTCACTGTGACTCAGTGCACAGTGTACACCTTCCCCGACTCCCACACACATGGCTCACTGTGACTCAATGCCCAGCTTATATCATTACACACACACACATACACACATGGCTCACTGTGACTCAATGCACTGCCTAAAGCAGCACAGAAACACGCACATGGACATACATGGCTCACTGTGACACAATGCACAGCCCAAACCACTACACACACAAACCTCACTGTGAGTGAATGCACAGCGTATACTGCACACACATACACAAACACAGAGCTCACTGTGACGCAATGCACAGCCTATACCAGTACACACGCATACACACGTCTCAATTTGACTCAATGAACAGTCTATAGCACCACACAGACACACATACAGGCTTCAGTGACTCAATGCAAAGCCCATTACCCACACCCACACACACACCTAAATGTGACTCAGTGCTCAGCCTGTACCAGCACACACAAACACACTCACCTTACAGTAACTCACGCACATTCCACACCATGAAATACAAACACACACACACACAGATATGCACAGCTCAATGAGACTCAATGCGCTGTCCATAAAAGCAAATACACGCACACAGCACACCTCACTGTGACTCAATGATCTGATTATACCAGCACACTCACACACATACACACACAAACACATGGCTCACTGTGACTCAGTGCACCGTATGCCTGCCCCCAGTCCCAGACACACATGGCTCACTATGAATGAATGCACAGCCTATATCTTCACAACACACACACACACACCCCTCAGGGACTCAATGCAAAGCCCATACCAGCACACACACACGTATACACACACTGAACTGTGACTCAATGCTCAGATTATACCAGCACAGACACAGAAACACATGACTCACTGTAACTCAGTGCAGAGCATATACCAGCACCCTCACACACACGGCTCACTGTGACTCAATGCACAGCCTATAGCAGCACACACACACACACACACACATGCTCACTGTGACTCAATGCACAGTCAATACCAGCACACACACACAGACACACATAACTCACTGTGACTCAGTTCACAGCCTATATCAGCACTCACACACACACACACACACATGCTGAGAGTCAATGCACAGTGTATACAAGCACACACACACAACTCATTGTGCCTCAATGCACAATGACTCAATGCACTGTGACTCAATGCACAGTCTGTAGCCCCCCCACACACAACTCAGTGACTCAATGCAAAGCCCATTCCAGCGCACACAGACACACATAAACACACACACACCTCTGATTCAATGCTCAGCCTCTACCAGCACACACACACACACAAACCCACACACACACGCAAGGCTTAATGTGACTCAATGTACATTTCATACCAGCACACACACACACACACACACCACATCTCACTGTAACTCAATGCTCAGACTGTACTACCCCCACACACAACACACACACACGGCACACTGTGACTGAATGCTCAGCCTATAGCAGCCCACACACACACACATGCTCCCTATGACTCAATGCAGTCTATAGGAGCACACACACACACACAAAACTCATTGTGACTCCATGCACAGTCAATACCAGCACACACAGACACACATAACTCATTGTGACTCAGTTCACAGCCTATATCAGCACTCAAACACAAGGCTCACTGTGACTCAATGCACAGTCTGTAGCACCACACAAAAACACACACACATACTCACTGTGACTCAATGCACAGTCTCTACCAGCACACACACACACACACATAACTCACTGTGACTCAGTGCACAGGCTATATCATCACACAGACACACACACACAAGGCTGTGACCTAGTGAACAGTCTGTAGCACCACACACACACTCACACATACACCTCAGTGACTCAATGCAAAGCCCATACCAGCACACACAAACACATACACACACCTGTGATTCAATGCTCAGCCTAAACCAGCACACACATACACACACACACACAGCTGTGACTCAATGCACACCCTAGACCACTACGTACACACACACACACATGGCTAATTGTGGCTCAAGAGAGTCCATACCAGCACATACACACACACAACACACCTCACTGTGACTCAATGATCAGACTATACTAGCCCCCCCACACACACACATACACCTCAGTGACTCAATGCAAAGCCCATACGAGCACACATGCACACATACACACACTTAATTGATTCAGTGGTCCACCCATACCAGTGCAGACACACCCGTGATTCAATGCTCAGCCTATACCAGCACACACACACACACCTCATTGACTCAATGCACAGCCTATAGCAGTACACACACACACACATGCTGTGACTCAATGCACAGTCTGTACGAGCACACACACAGACACACGTAACTCACTGTGACTCAGTTCACAGCCTATATCAGCACTCAGATGTACACACGCAAGGCTCACATGACTCAATGCACAGTCTGTAGCACCACACACACACACACACACACACACCTCAGTGAGTCAATACAAAGCCCATAGCAGCACACACACTCCCACACCTGTGATTCAATGCTAAGCCTATAGCAGCACACATATACACACCATACTGTGACTCAGTGCACACTCTACACCATCACAAAGACACACACACACGCACGGCTCATTGTGACTGAATGCACCGTCCATACCAGCACATACACACACACAACACATCTGTCAGTCAATGCTCAGACTGTACAACCCACACACACAACACACGGTGCACTGTGACTCAATGCTCAGCCTATGCCAGAACACACACACACACAAACACACACTCATACATGGCTCACTGTGACTTAGTGAACCACCTATACCATCACACACACAGACACACACAGACACCTCAGTGACTCAATGGAAAGCCCATACCAGCCCCACACACACACACCTGTGATTCAGTGTGCAGCCTCTACCAGCACACACACACCATACTGTGACTCAACGCACACTCTACACCACCACATACACACACACACATACGCACACATACGCATGCCTCTTTGTGACTCAATGTGCTGTCCATACCAGCACATATACACACACACAACACACCTCACTGTGACTCTATGCTCAGACCATAGTAGCCACCCACCCACACACACGGCACACTGTGACTCAATTCTAAGCCTATACCAGCACATACAGAAACACACACACACCCCAGTGACTCAATGCAAAGTCCATACCAGCATACATACACACATATACGCAGCTAAGTGTGACTCGGTGCTCAGCCTGTACCAGCACACACACAGACACACACGCCACCCACACGGCTCTGTGACTCATTGCGGAGCCTGTACCAGCATAAAATCACGGCTCACTTATCACTCAATGCTTAGTCTGTAGCAGCACACACACACACACACACATAAACACCTCACTGTGAGTCAATGCAAAGCCCATACAGGCACACACACACACACCTGAGTCAATGCAGTCTTTGCCAACACACTCACACACACACACCTGTGAGTCAATGCAGTCTTTACCAACACACACACACACACACACGCATGGCTCAATGTGACTCAATGCACAGCCTATACCATCACATACACACACAAAGACACACAGGCACGGCTCACTGTTAATCAATGCACAGTCCATACCAACACATACACACACACACAGGCACCTTACTGTAACTAAATTCACATTGTATACCAGCACAGACACACAGAAACATGCATTCACACATGGCTCACTGTGAATCAATGAACCGTCTACACCATCACACACATACAGACACACACACACACGGCTCACTGTGACTCAATGCACTGCCGAAAGCAGCACACAAACACACACAAACATACATGGCTCACTGTGACACAATGCAGTCCATACCAGTACACACACAAGCCTCACTGTGACTGAATGCATGGCGTATACCTGCACACACACACACAGCTCACTGTGACTCAATGCACATTCTATACCATCACACACACACACACACAGGCACAGCTCACTGTGACTCAATGCACAGCCTATAGCAGTACACACACACACACACGTGTCTCAATTTGACGCAATGAATAGTCTGTAGCACCACACAAACACACATACAGGCCTCAGTGACTCTGCAAAGCCCATACCAGCACACACACACACACACAAGTGTGACTCAGTGCTCAGCCTGTACCAGCACACACACACACACCTTACAGTAACTCATGCACATTCCACAACATGAACTACAAACACACACACACACACAGGCACCACTCACTGTGACTCAATGCTCAGACTCTACCAGCCACCCCTCACCACACACACACCTAACCACGACGCACTGTGACTCAATGCTCTGCCTATACCAGCAATACAGAAACACACACAGACACCTCAGTGACTCAATGCAAAGCCCATACCAGCACACTCACACACACAAACACACGGCTCACTGTGACAGAATGCACAGCTTATGTCTTCACACACACAACCTGATTCAATGCTCAGCGTCTACCAACACACACACACACACACACGCATGGCTCATTGTGACTCAATGTACATTTTATACCAGCACAAACACACACACACCTCACTGTAACTCAATGCTCAGACTGTACTACCCACACACACAACATACACACACACGGTGCACAGTGACTCAATGCTCAGCCTATACCAGAACACACACACACACACAAACAGGCACTCATACATGGCTCACTGTGACTCAGTGAACCACCTATACCATCACACACACATGCGGCTCAATGTGACTCAAAGCCTATACCAGCACACGCACACACTCACAAACACCCCTCTGTGACTCACTGCACAGCCTATACCAGCGCTCACACACACACACACACACAGCTGTGAATCAATGCACAGTCTATGGTAGCACACATACACACACAAGCACACATGGCTCACTGAGTCAATACACAGCGTATACCTACACACACACACACACACACAGCTCAGTGACTCAATGCAAAGCCTATACTAGCACATGCACCCCCCACACACACACACCTCACTGTGACTCAATGCACAGCCTATACCAGCATGCACACACACACACACAGCTGTGACTCAGTGCACAGTCTGTACCAGCACATGCACACACACGCATGCACAGCTCTGTGATTCAGTGCACCATCCATACCAGCACATACACACATGCACACGCACCTCACTGTGACTCAATTCTCAGACTCTACCAGCACACACACACACGGCATACTGTGACTCAATGCTCAGCCTATACCAGAACACAGACACACACAAACACGCACTCATACATGGTTCACTGTGACTCAGTGAACCACCGATACCAAGACAAACAGACACACAAACACACATGGCTAACTGTGACTCAGTGCCCAGTCTCTACCGGAACACAAATACACACACACACATACGTAGCTCACAGACTCAATGCACAGCCTGTACTACCACAAACAGCAGGCTCACTGTGACTCAGTGCACAGCCTATACCAGCACAGACACACACACATGGCTCTCTGTGACTCAATGCACTGCCTATAGCAGCACACAAACACACACATGGACATACATGGCTCAGTGCGACACAATGCAGTCCATACCAGTACACACACAAGCCTCACTGTGACTGAATGCACGGCGTATACCTGCACACACACACACACACACAGCTCACTGTGACTCAACGAACGCTCTGTAGCACCACACAAACACACATACAGGCCTCAGTGACTCAATGCAAAGCCCCTACCGGCACACACACACACACACGTAAGTGTGACTCAATGCTCAGCCCATACCTGCGCACACAAACACACACATCTTAAGGTAACTCATGCACATTCCACACCATGAAATACAAAATACAAACACACACACATTCACGGCTCACTCTGACTCAATGCACTGTCCATACGAGCACATACACACACAGCACACACCTCACTGTGACTCAATGATCTGATTATATGAGCACACTCACACACACACACACACAAACACCCCTCACTGTGACTCACTGCACAACCTATACCAGCGTGGACACACACAAACACACATGCTCACTGTGAATAATGCACAGTCTATACGAGCACACACACACACAACTCATTGTGACCCAATGCACACTCTATACCAGCACACACACATAACTCACTGTGACACAGTGCACAGGCTATATCAGCACGCAGACACACACACACAAGGCTCACTGTGACTCAGTGCACTGTGTGTAGCACCACACACACAAACACACACATACACCTCAGTGAGTCAATGCAAAGCCCATACCAGCACACTCATACACACAGACACACACACACACACCTTACTGTGTTTCAATGGTCAGCCTATACCAACACACATATACACACCATACTGTGACTCAGTGCACTCTCTGAACCATCACAAAGACACACACACACGCACGGCTCATTGTGACTGAATGCAGCGTCCATACCAGTAAATACACACCACCCATCTGTGAC
The DNA here is from genome assembly GCF_964165515.1 of Mesoplodon bidens. Classification (NCBI taxonomy): domain Eukaryota; kingdom Metazoa; phylum Chordata; class Mammalia; order Artiodactyla; family Ziphiidae; genus Mesoplodon; species Mesoplodon bidens. Next base: position 134,889,095 of record NC_138163.1, read on the forward strand.
TCAGTGCTCAGACTATTCCACACCCCCCAACACGTCTCATTGTGACTCAACGCACGGCAAATACCAGTCCACACACACAGACACACACATACACAAACACACGGCTCACTGTGACTCAATGCACAGTTTGTATCAACACACACACATACACACCTCCGTGACTCAATGCTCAGCCTGTATCGTCACACACACACATGCATACACAAACACACATACACACACAAGGTTCACTGTGATACAATGCACAGCCTATAGCAGGACACACACACAGACACACGTCACTGTGACACAAAGCACAGCCTATACCAGCACATACACACAAAAACACACTTTACTGTGACTCAATGCACAGCCTATTGCAGCACACACACACACACACACACACCGCTCACTGTGACAAAATGCAACACCTATACCAGCATGCAAACATGGCTCACTGTGACTCAATGCACCATCCTTACCTACACACACACACACATGGCTCACTGTGACTCAATGCACAGTTTGTATCAACACACACACATACACACCTCCGTGGCTCAATGCTTAGCCTGTATCGTCACACACACACATGCATACGCAAACACACATACACACACAAGGTTCACTGTGATACAATGCACAGCCTATAGCAGGACACACACACAGACACTCCTCACTGTGACTCAGTGCTCAGACTGTAATAGCCCCCCCACACACACACATACACCTCACTGACTCAATGCAAAGCCCATACGAGCACACATGCACACATACACACACCTGATTCAATGCTCCACCCATACCAGTGCACACACACACACCCCGAACTGTGATTCAATGCTCAGCCTATACCAACACACACACATACACACACAGCTCATTGTGACTCAATGCACATCTTGTAGCAGCACACACACACACACATGCTGACTGTGACTCAATGCGCCGTCTATACAAGCACACACAACTCATTGTGACTGAGTGCACAGTCAATACCAGCACACACACACACACACACAACTCATTGTGACTCAGTTCACAGCCTATATCACCACTCAAACACACACGCAAGGCTCACTGTGACTCAATGCACAGTCTGTAGCACCACACACACACACACATACACCTCAGTGACTCAATGCAAAGCCCATACCAGCACACACACACACACACACACCTGCTGACTGTGACTCATTGCACAGTCTATACGAGCATACATACACATAACTCATTGTGACTCAATGCACAGTCAATACCAGCACACACACAGACACACATAACTCACTGTGACTCAGTTCACAGCCTATATCAGCACTCAGACACACACACGCAAGGCTCACTGTGACTCAATGCATAGTCTGTAGCACCACACACACACACACCTCAGTGACTCAATGCAATCCCATACCAGCACACACACACACACACACATGCTGACTGTGACTCAGTGCACAGTCTATACGAGCACACACACACAGCTCATTGTGACTCAGTGCCCAGTCAATACCAGCACACACAGATACACATAACTCACTGTGACTCAGTGCACAGTCTGTAGCCCGCCCACACACACATCAGTGACTCAATGAAAAGCCCATACCAGCGCGCACACACACACATACACACCTAAACGTGATTCAGTGCTCAGCCTCTACCAGCACACACACAAACACACACACACACATGCTTGGCTCCTTGTGATTCAATGTACATTTCATACCAGCACAGATACACACAACACATCTCACTGTAACTCAATGCTCAGACTGTACTACCAACACACACAACACACACACACACGGCGCACTATGACTGAAAGCTCAGGCTGTACCAGAACACACACACACACAAACACGCACTCATACATGGCTCACTGTGACTCAATGAACCAGTTATACCATCACACACACACACACACACACACAAACACACGGCTCACTGTGACTCAGTGCACAGTGTACACCTTCCCCGACTCCCACACACATGGCTCACTGTGACTCAATGCCCAGCTTATATCATTACACACACACACATACACATATGGCTCACTGTGACTCAATGCACTGCCTAAAGCAGCACAGAAACACGCACATGGACATACATGGCTCACTGTGACACAATGCACAGCCCAAACCACTACACACACAAACCTCACTGTGAGTGAATGCACAGCGTATACTGCACACACATACACAAACACAGAGCTCACTGTGACGCAATGCACAGCCTATACCAGTACACACGCATACACACGTCTCAATTTGACTCAATGAACAGTCTATAGCACCACACAGACACACATACAGGCTTCAGTGACTCAATGCAAAGCCCATTACCCACACCCACACACACACCTAAATGTGACTCAGTGCTCAGCCTGTACCAGCACACACAAACACACTCACCTTACAGTAACTCACGCACATTCCACACCATGAAATACAAACACACACACACACAGATATGCACAGCTCAATGAGACTCAATGCGCTGTCCATAAAAGCAAATACACGCACACAGCACACCTCACTGTGACTCAATGATCTGATTATACCAGCACACTCACACACATACACACACAAACACATGGCTCACTGTGACTCAGTGCACCGTATGCCTGCCCCCAGTCCCAGACACACATGGCTCACTATGAATGAATGCACAGCCTATATCTTCACAACACACACACACACACCCCTCAGGGACTCAATGCAAAGCCCATACCAGCACACACACACGTATACACACACTGAACTGTGACTCAATGCTCAGATTATACCAGCACAGACACAGAAACACATGACTCACTGTAACTCAGTGCAGAGCATATACCAGCACCCTCACACACACGGCTCACTGTGACTCAATGCACAGCCTATAGCAGCACACACACACACACACACACATGCTCACTGTGACTCAATGCACAGTCAATACCAGCACACACACACAGACACACATAACTCACTGTGACTCAGTTCACAGCCTATATCAGCACTCACACACACACACACACACACATGCTGAGAGTCAATGCACAGTGTATACAAGCACACACACACAACTCATTGTGCCTCAATGCACAATGACTCAATGCACTGTGACTCAATGCACAGTCTGTAGCCCCCCCACACACAACTCAGTGACTCAATGCAAAGCCCATTCCAGCGCACACAGACACACATAAACACACACACACCTCTGATTCAATGCTCAGCCTCTACCAGCACACACACACACACAAACCCACACACACACGCAAGGCTTAATGTGACTCAATGTACATTTCATACCAGCACACACACACACACACACACCACATCTCACTGTAACTCAATGCTCAGACTGTACTACCCACACACACAACACACACACACGGCACACTGTGACTGAATGCTCAGCCTATAGCAGCCCACACACACACACATGCTCCCTATGACTCAATGCAGTCTATAGGAGCACACACACACACACAAAACTCATTGTGACTCCATGCACAGTCAATACCAGCACACACAGACACACATAACTCATTGTGACTCAGTTCACAGCCTATATCAGCACTCAAACACAAGGCTCACTGTGACTCAATGCACAGTCTGTAGCACCACACAAAAACACACACACATACTCACTGTGACTCAATGCACAGTCTCTACCAGCACACACACACACACATAACTCACTGTGACTCAGTGCACAGGCTATATCATCACACAGACACACACACACAAGGCTGTGACCTAGTGAACAGTCTGTAGCACCACACACACACTCACACATACACCTCAGTGACTCAATGCAAAGCCCATACCAGCACACACAAACACATACACACACCTGTGATTCAATGCTCAGCCTAAACCAGCACACACATACACACACACACACAGCTGTGACTCAATGCACACCCTAGACCACTACGTACACACACACACACATGGCTAATTGTGGCTCAAGAGAGTCCATACCAGCACATACACACACACAACACACCTCACTGTGACTCAATGATCAGACTATACTAGCCCCCCCCCACACACACATACACCTCAGTGACTCAATGCAAAGCCCATACGAGCACACATGCACACATACACACACTTAATTGATTCAGTGGTCCACCCATACCAGTGCAGACACACCCGTGATACAATGCTCAGCCTATACCAGCACACACACACACACCTCATTGACTCAATGCACAGCCTATAGCAGTACACACACACACACATGCTGTGACTCAATGCACAGTCTGTACGAGCACACACACAGACACACGTAACTCACTGTGACTCAGTTCACAGCCTATATCAGCACTCAGATGTACACACGCAAGGCTCACATGACTCAATGCACAGTCTGTAGCACCACACACACACACACACACACACACACCTCAGTGAGTCAATACAAAGCCCATAGCAGCACACACACTCCCACACCTGTGATTCAATGCTAAGCCTATAGCAGCACACATATACACACCATACTGTGACTCAGTGCACACTCTACACCATCACAAAGACACACACACACGCACGGCTCATTGTGACTGAATGCACCGTCCATACCAGCACATACACACACACAACACATCTGTCAGTCAATGCTCAGACTGTACAACCCACACACACAACACACGGTGCACTGTGACTCAATGCTCAGCCTATGCCAGAACACACACACACACAAACACACACTCATACATGGCTCACTGTGACTTAGTGAACCACCTATACCATCACACACACAGACACACACAGACACCTCAGTGACTCAATGGAAAGCCCATACCAGCCCCCCACACACACACCTGTGATTCAGTGTGCAGCCTCTACCAGCACACACACACCATACTGTGACTCAACGCACACTCTACACCACCACATACACACACACACATACGCACACATACGCATGCCTCTTTGTGACTCAATGTGCTGTCCATACCAGCACATATACACACACACAACACACCTCACTGTGACTCTATGCTCAGACCATAGTAGCCCCCACCCCACACACACACGGCACACTGTGACTCAATTCTAAGCCTATACCAGCACATACAGAAACACACACACACCCCAGTGACTCAATGCAAAGTCCATACCAGCATACATACACACATATACGCAGCTAAGTGTGACTCGGTGCTCAGCCTGTACCAGCACACACACAGACACACACGCCACCCACACGGCTCTGTGACTCATTGCGGAGCCTGTACCAGCATAAAATCACGGCTCACTTATCACTCAATGCTTAGTCTGTAGCAGCACACACACACACACACATAAACACCTCACTGTGAGTCAATGCAAAGCCCATACAGGCACACACACACACACCTGAGTCAATGCAGTCTTTGCCAACACACACACACACACACACACACATGTGAGTCAATGCAGTCTTTACCACCACACACACAGACACACACACATGGCTCAATGTGACTCAATGCACAACCTATACCATCACATACACACACAAAGACACACAGGCACGGCTCACTGTTAATCAATGCACAGTCCATACCAACACATACACACACACACAGGCACCTTACTGTAACTAAATTCACATTGTATACCAGCACAGACACACAGAAACATGCATTCACACATGGCTCACTGTGAATCAATGAACCGTCTACACCATCACACACATACAGACACACACACACACGGCTCACTGTGACTCAATGCACTGCCGAAAGCAGCACACAAACACACACAGACATACATGGCTCACTGTGACACAATGCAGTCCATACCAGTACACACACAAGCCTCACTGTGACTGAATGCATGGCGTATACCTGCACACACACACACAGCTCACTGTGACTCAATGCACATTCTATACCATCACACACACACACACACAGGCACAGCTCACTGTGACTCAATGCACAGCCTATAGCAGTACACACACACACACACGTGTCTCAATTTGACTCAATGAATAGTCTTTAGCACCACACAAACACACATACAGGCCTCAGTGACTCTGCAAAGCCCATACCAGCACACACACACACACACGTGTGACTCAGTGTTCAGCCTGTACCAGCACACACACACACACCTTACAGTAACTCATGCACATTCCACAACATGAACTACAAACACACACACACACATGCACCACTCACTGTGACTCAATGCTCAGACTCTACCAGCCACCCCTCACCACACACACACCTAACCACGACGCACTGTGACTCAATGCTCTGCCTATACCAGCAATACAGAAACACACACAGACACCTCAGTGACTCAATGCAAAGCCCATACCAGCACACTCACACACACAAACACACGGCTCACTGTGACAGAATGCACAGCTTATGTCTTCACACACACAACCTGATTCAATGCTCAGCGTCTACCAGCACACACACACACACACGCATGGCTCATTGTGACTCAATGTACATTTTATACCAGCACAAACACACACACACCTCACTGTAACTCAATGCTCAGACTGTACTACCCACACACACAACATACACACACACGGTGCACAGTGACTCAATGCTCAGCCTATACCAGAACACACACACACACACAAACAGGCACTCATACATGGCTCACTGTGACTCAGTGAACCACCTATACCATCACACACACATGCGGCTCAATGTGACTCAAAGCCTATACCAGCACACGCACACACTCACAAACACCCCTCTGTGACTCACTGCACAGCCTATACCAGCGCTCACACAGACACACACACACACAGCTGTGAATCAATGCACAGTCTATGGTAGCACACATACACACACAAGCACACATGGCTCACTGAGTCAATACACAGCGTATACCTACACACACACACACACACACAGCTCAGTGACTCAATGCAAAGCCTATACTAGCACATGCACCCCCCCACACACACACCTCACTGTGACTCAATGCACAGCGTATACCTACACACACACACACACACACAGCTGTGACTCAGTGCACAGTCTATACCAGCACCTGCACACACACGCATGCACGGCTCAGTGTGATTCAGTGCACCATCCATACCAGCACATACACACATGCACACACACCTCACTGTGACTCAATTCTCAGACTCTACCAGCACACACACACACGGCATACTGTGACTCAATGCTCAGCCTATATCAGAACACAGACACACACAAACACGCACTCATACATGGTTCACTGTGACTCAGTGAACCACCGATACCAAGACAAACACACACACAAACACACATGGCTAACTATGACTCAGTGCCCTGTCTCTACTGGAACACAAATATACACACACACATACGTAGCTCACAGACTCAATGCACAGCCTGTACTACCACAAACAGCAGGCTCACTGTGACTCAGTGCACAGCCTATACCAGCACAGACACACACACATGGCTCTCTGTGACTCAATGCACTGCCTATAGCAGCACACAAACACACACATGGACATACATGGCTCAGTGCGACACAATGCAGTCCATACCAGTACACACACAAGCCTCACTGTGACTGAATGCACGGCGTATACCTGCACACACACACACACACACAGCTCACTGTGACTCAACGAACGCTCTGTAGCACCACACAAACACACATACAGCCCTCAGTGACTCAATGCACAGCGTATACCTACACACACACACACACACACAGCTGTGACTCAGTGCACAGTCTATACCAGCACCTGCACACACACGCATGCACGGCTCAGTGTGATTCAGTGCACCATCCATACCAGCACATACACACATGCACACGCACCTCACTGTGACTCAATTCTCAGACTCTACCAGCACACACACACACGGCATACTGTGACTCAATGCTCAGCCTATACCAGAACACAGACACACACAAACACGCACTCATACATGGTTCACTGTGACTCAGTGAACCACCGATACCAAGACAAACAGACACACAAACACACATGGCTAACTATGACTCAGTGCCCAGTCTCTACCGGAACACAAATACACACACACACATACATAGCTCACAGACTCAATGCACAGCCTGTACTATCACAAACAGCAGGCTCACTGTTACTCAGTGCACAGCCTATACCAGCACTGACACACACACATGGCTCTCTGTGTCTCAATGCACTGCCTATAGCAGCACACAAACACACACATGGACATACATGGCTCAGTGCGACACAATGCAGTCCATACCAGTACACAAACAAGCCTCACTGTGACTGAATGCACGACGTGTACCTGCACACACACACACACAGCTCACTGTGACTCAATGAACGCTCTGTAGCACCACACAAACACACATACAGGCCTCAGTGACTCAATGCAAAGCCCCTACCGGCACACACACACACACCTAAGTGTGACTCAATGCTCAGCCCATACCTGCGCACACAAACACACACATCTTAAGGTAACTCATGCACATTCCACACCATGAAATACAAACACACACACATTCACGGCTCACTCTGACTCAATGCACTGTCCATAGGAGCACATACACACACAGCACACACCTCACTGTGACTCAATGATCTGATTATATGAGCACACTCACACACACACACACAAACACCCCTCACTGTGACTCACTGCACAACCTATACCAGCGTGGACACACACAAACACACATGCTCACTGTGACTAAATGCACAGTCTATACGAGCACACACACACACAACTCATTGTGACCCAATGCACACTCTATACCAGCACACACACATAACTCACTGTGACACAGTGCACAGGCTATATCAGCATACAGACACACACACACAAGGCTCACTGTGACTCAGTGCACTGTGTGTAGCACCACACACACAAACACACAAACACACACATACACCTCAGTGAGTCAATGCAAAGCCCATACCAGCACACTCATACACACAGACACACACACACACCTTACTGTGTTTCAATGGTCAGCCTATACCAACACACATATACAAACCATACTGTGACTCAGTGCACTCTCTGAACCATCACAAAGACACACACACACGCACGGTTCATTGTGACTGAATGCAGCGTCCATACCAGCAAATACACACCACCCATCTGTGACTGAGTGCTCAGACTATTCCACCCCCCCCAACACGTCTCATTGTGACTCAACGCACGGCAAATACCAGTCCACACACACAGACACACACATACACAAACACACGGCTCACTGTGACTCAATGCACAGTTTGTATCAACACACACACATACACACCTCCGTGACTCAATGCTCAGCCTGTATCATCACACACACACATGCATACACAAACACACATACACACACAAGGTTCACTGTGATACAATGCACAGCCTGTAGCAGGACACACACACAGACACACGTCACTGTGACTCAAAGCACAGCCTATACCAGCACATACACATGAAAACACACTTTACTGCGACTCAGTGCACAGCCTATTGCAGCACACACACACACACACACACCGCTCACTGTGACAAAATGCACCACCTATACCAGCATGCAAACATGGCTCACTGTGACTCAATGCACCATCCTTACCTACACACACACACACACACACACAGCTCACGGTGACTCAATGCACAGTTTGTATCAACACACACACATACACACCTCCGTGGCTCAAAGCTTAGCCTGTATCGTCAAACACACACATGCATACACAAACACACATACACACACAAGGTTCACTGTGATACAATGCACAGCCTATAGCAGGACACACACACAGACACTCCTCACTGTGACTCAGTGCTCAGACTGTAATAGCCCCCCCCCACACACATACACCTCACTGACTCAATGCAAAGCCCATACGAGCACACATGCACACATACACACACCTGATTCAATGCTCCACCCATACCAGTGCACACACACACCCCCCAAACTGTGATTCAATGCTCAGCCTATACCAACACACACACACAGACACACATACACACACACCTCATTGTGACTCAGTGCACAGCCTATAGCAGCACACACACACACACATGCTGACTGAGAGTCAATGCACAGTATATACGAGCACACACACACACAACTCATTGTGCCTCAATGTATAGTCAATACCAGCACACACACAGACACATATTACTCACTGTGACTCAGTTCACAGCCTATATCAGCACTCAGAAACACACACGGAAGGCTCACAGTGACCCAATACACAGTCTGTATCACCCCAGAAAAACACAGATACACACACACACACACATACCCCTCAGTGACTCAATACAAAGCCATTACCAGCACACACACACACACACACACCTGTGATTCAGTGCTCAGCCTAAACCAGCAGAAACATATACACACACACACACACACACACCTTACTGTGACTCAGTGCACCCCCTAGACCACTACGTACACACACACACACCCACGGCTGATTGTGACTCAATGGAGAGTCCATCCCAGCACATACACAAATGCAACACACCTCACAGTGAATCAATGCTCAGACTATACTAGCCCACACCCACACACACAACACACCTCACTGTGACTCAATACTCAGACTATACTAGCCCACACCCACACACACAACACACCTCACTGTGACTCAATACTCAGACTATACTAGCCCACACCCACACACACCCACATACACCTCACTGACCCAATGCACAGCCCATACGAGGACACATGCACACATACACACACCTAACTGATTCAATGCTCCGCCCATACCAGTGTACACACACACATACCCCTAACTGTGATTCAATGCTCAGCCTATACCAACACACACACATACACACACACCTCATTGTGACTCAATGCACATCTTGTAGCAGCACACACACACACATGCTGACTGTGACTCAATGCGCCGTCTATACAAGCACACACAACTCATTGTGACTGAGTGCACAGTCAATACCAGCACACACACAGACACACATAACTCACTGTGACTCAGTTCACAGCCTATATCACCACTCAGACACACACGCAAGGCTCACTGTGACTCAATGCACAGTCTGTAGCACCACACACACACACACATACACCTCAGTGACTCAATGCAAAGCCCATACCAGCACACACACACACACACACCTGCTGACTGTGACTCAATGCACAGTCTATACGAGCACACATACACATAACTCATTGTGACTCAATGCACAGTCAATACCAGCACACACACAGACACACATAACTCACTGTGACTCAGTTCACAGCCTATATCAGCACTCAGACACACACACGCAAGGCTCACTGTGACTCAATGCATAGTCTGTAGCACCGCACACACACACCTCAGTGATTCAATGCAATCCCATACCAGCACACACACACACACACATGCTGACTGTGACTCAGTGCACAGTCTATACGAGCACACACACACAGCTCATTGTGACTCAGTGCACAGTCAATACCAGCACACACAGATACACATAACTCACTGTGACTCAGTGCACAGTCTGTAGCCCGCCCACACACACATCAGTGACTCAGTGAAAAGCCCATACCAGCACGCACACACACACACATACACACCTAAACGTGATTCAGTGCTCAGCCTCTACCAGCACACACACAAACACACACACACACACGCTTGGCTCCTTGTGATTCAATGTACATTTCATACCAGCACAGATACACACAACACATCTCACTGTAACTCAGTGCTCAGACTGTACTACCAACACACACAACACACACACACATGGCGCACTATGACTGAAAGCTCAGGCTCTACCAGAACACACACACACACAAACACGCACTCATACATGGCTCACTGTGACTCAATGAACCAGTTATACCATCACACACACACACACACACACACACAAACACACGGCTCACTGTGACTCAGTGCACAGTGTACACCTTCCCCGACTCCCACACACATGGCTCACTGTGACTCAATGCCCAGCTTATATCATTACACACACACACATACACACATGGCTCACTGTGACTCAATGCACTGCCTAAAGCAGCACAGAAACACGCACATGGACATACATGGCTCACTGTGACACAATGCACAGCCCAAACCAGTACACACACAAACCTCACTGTGACTGAATGCACAGCGTATACTGCACACACATACACAAACACAGAGCTCACTGTGACGCAATGCACAGCCTATACCAGTACACACGCATACACACGTCTCAATTTGACTCAATGAACAGTCTATAGCACCACACAGACACACATACAGGCTTCAGTGACTCAATGCAAAGCCCATTACCCACACCCACACACACACCTAAATGTGACTCAGTGCTCAGCCTGTACCAGCACACACAAACACACTCACCTTACAGTAACTCACGCACATTCCACACCATGAAATACAAACACACACACACACACACAGATATGCACAGCTCAATGAGACTCAATGCGCTGTCCATAAAAGCAAATACACGCACACAGCACACCTCACTGTGACTCAATGATCTGATTATACCAGCACACTCACACACATACACACACAAACACATGGCTCACTGTGACTCTGCACCGTATGCCTGCCCCCAGTCCCAGACACACATGGCTCACTGTGAATGAATGCACAGCCTATATCTTCACAACACACACACACACACCCCTCAGGGACTCAATGCAAAGCCCATACCAGCACACACACACGTATACACACACTGAACTGTGACTCAATGCTCAGATTATACCAGCACAGACACAGAAACACATGACTCACTGTAACTCAGTGCAGAGCATATACCAGCACCCTCACACACACGGCTCACTGTGACTCAATGCACAGCCTATAGCAGCACACACACACACACACACACACATGCTCACTGTGACTCAATGCACAGTCAATACCAGCACACACACAGACACACATAACTCACTGTGACTCAGTTCACAGCCTATATCAGCACTCACACACACACACACACATGCTGAGAGTCAATGCACAGTGTATACAAGCACACACACACAACTCATTGTGCCTCAATGCACAATGACTCAATGCACTGTGACTCAATGCACAGTCTGTAGCCCCCACACACACAACTCAGTGACTCAATGCAAAGCCCATTCCAGTGCACACAGACACACATAAACATACACACACCTGTGATTCAATGCTCAGCCTCTACCAGCACACACACACACACAAACCCACACACAAACGCAAGGCTTAATGTGACTCAATGTACATTTCATACCAGCACACACACACAAACACACACACAACACATCTCACTGTAACTCAATGCTCAGACTGTACTACCCACACACACAACACACACACACAGCACACTGTGACTGAATGCTCAGCCTATAGCAGCCCCCACACACACACATGCTCCCTATGACTCAATGCAGTCTATAGGAGCACACACACACACACAAAACTCATTGTGACTCCATGCACAGTCAATACCAGCACACACAGACACACATAACTCATTGTGACTCAGTTCACAGCCTATATCAGCACTCAAACACAAGGCTCACTTTGACTCAATGCACAGTCTGTAGCACCACACAAAAACACACACACATACTCACTGTGACTCAATGCACAGTCTCTACCAGCACACACACACACACATAACTCACTGTGACTCAGTGCACAGGCTATATCAGCACTCAGATGTACACACGCAAGGCTCACAGTGACTCAATGCACAGTCTGTAGCACCACACACACACACACACACACCTCAGTGAGTCAATACAAAGCCCATAGCAGCACACACACTCCCACACCTGTGATTCAATGCTAAGCCTATAGCAGCACACATATACACACCATACTGTGACTCAGTGCACACTCTACACCATCACAAAGACACACACACACGCACGGCTCATTGTGACTGAATGCACCGTCCATACCAGCACATACACACACACAACACATCTGTCAGTCAATGCTCAGACTGTACAACCCACACACACAACACACGGTGCACTGTGACTCAATGCTCAGTCTATGCCAGAACACACACACACACAAACACACACTCATACATGGCTCACTGTGACTTAGTGAACCACCTATACCATCACACACACAGACACACACAGACACCTCAGTGACTCAATGGAAAGCCCATACCAGCCCCCCACACACACACCTGTGATTCAGTGTGCAGCCTCTACCAGCACACACACACCATACTGTGACTCAACGCACACTCTACACCACCACATACACACACACACATACGCACACATACGCATGCCTCTTTGTGACTCAATGTGCTGTCCATACCAGCACATATACACACACACAACACACCTCACTGTGACTCTATGCTCAGACCATAGTAGCCCCCACCCCACACACACACGGCACACTGTGACTCAATTCTAAGCCTATACCAGCACATACAGAAACACACACACACCCCAGTGACTCAATGCAAAGTCCATACCAGCATACATACACACCTATACGCAGCTAAGTGTGACTCGGTGCTCAGCCTGTACCAGCACACACACAGACACACACGCCACCCACACGGCTCTGTGACTCATTGCGGAGCCTGTACCAGCATAAAATCACGGCTCACTTATCACTCAATGCTTAGTCTGTAGCAGCACACACACACACACACACATAAACACCTCACTGTGACTCAATGCAAAGCCCATACAGGCACACACACACACACCTGAGTCAATGCAGTCTTTGCCAACACACACACACACACACACCTGTGAGTCAATGCAGTCTTTACCAACACACACACACACACACGCATGGCTCAATGTGACTCAATGCACAGCCTATACCATCACATACACACACAAAGACACACAGGCACGGCTCACTGTTAATCAATGCACAGTCCATACCAACACATACACACACACACAGGCACCTTACTGTAACTAAATTCACATTGTATACCAGCACAGACACACAGAAACATGCATTCACACATGGCTCACTGTGAATCAATGAACCGTCTACACCATCACACACATACAGACACACACACACACGGCTCACTGTGACTCAATGCACTGCCGAAAGCAGCACACAAACACACACAGACATACATGGCTCACTGTGACACAATGCAGTCCATACCAGTACACACACAAGCCTCACTGTGACTGAATGCATGGCGTATACCTGCACACACACACACAGCTCACTGTGACTCAATGCACATTCTATACCATCACACACACACACACACACAGGCACAGCTCACTGTGACTCAATGCACAGCCTATAGCAGTACACACACACACACACGTGTCTCAATTTGACTCAATGAATAGTCTGTAGCACCACACAAACACACATACAGGCCTCAGTGGCTCTGCAAAGCCCATACCAGCACACACACACACACACAAGTGTGACTCAGTGCTCAGCCTGTACCAGCACACACACACACACCTTACAGTAACTCATGCACATTCCACAACATGAACTACAAACACACACACACACACACATGCACCACTCACTGTGACTCAATGCTCAGACTCTACCAGCCACCCCTCACCACACACACACCTAACCACGACGCACTGTGACTCAGTGCTCTGCCTATACCAGCAATACAGAAACACACACAGACACCTCAGTGACTCAATGCAAAGCCCATACCAGAACACTCACACACACACAAACACACGGCTCACTGTGACAGAATGCACAGCTTATGTCTTCACACACACAACCTGATTCAATGCTCAGCGTCTACCAACACACACACACACGCATGGCTCATTGTGACTCAATGTACATTTTATACCAGCACAAACACACACACACCTCACTGTAACTCAATGCTCAGACTGTACTACACACACACACAACACACACACACACGGTGCACAGTGACTCAATGCTCAGCCTATACCAGAACACACACACACACACAAACAGGCACTCATACATGGCTCACTGTGACTCAGTGAACCACCTATACCATCACACACACATGCGGCTCAATGTGACTCAAAGCCTATACCAGCACACGCACACACTCACAAACACCCCTCTGTGACTCACTGCACAGCCTATACCAGCACTCACACACACACACACACACACGCAGCTGTGAATCAATGCACAGTCTATGGTAGCACACATACACACACAAGCACACATGGCTCACTGAGTCAATACACAGCCTATACCTACACACACACACACACACAGCTCAGTGAGTCAATGCAAAGCCTATACTAGCACATGCACCCCCACACACACACACCTCACTGTGACTCAATGCACAGCGTATACCTACACACACACACACACACACAGCTGTGACTCAGTGCACAGTCTATACCAGCACCTGCACACACACGCATGCACGGCTCAGTGTGATTCAGTGCACCATCCATACCAGCACATACACACATGCACACACACCTCACTGTGACTCAATTCTCAGACTCTACCAGCACACACACACACGGCATACTGTGACTCAATGCTCAGCCTATACCAGAACACAGACACACACAAACACGCACTCATACATGGTTCACTGTGACTCAGTGAACCACCGATACCAAGACAAACACACACACAAACACACATGGCTAACTATGACTCAGTGCCCAGTCTCTACCGGAACACAAATACACACACACACATACATAGCTCACAGACTCAATGCACAGCCTGTACTACCACAAACAGCAGGCTCACTGTGACTCAGTGCACAGCCTATACCAGCACTGACACACACACATGGCTCTCTGTGACTCAATGCACTGCCTATAGCAGCACACAAACACACACATGGACATACATGGCTCAGTGCGACACAATGCAGTCCATACCAGTACACAAACAAGCCTCACTGTGACTGAATGCACGACGTGTACCTGCACACACACACACACAGCTCACTGTGACTCAACGAACGCTCTGTAGCACCACACAAACACACATACAGGCCTCAGTGACTCAATGCAAAGCCCCTACCGGCACACACACACACACCTAAGTGTGACTCAATGCTCAGCCCATACCTGCGCACACAAACACACACATCTTAAGGTAACTCATGCACATTCCACACCATGAAATACAAACACACACACATTCACGGCTCACTCTGACTCAATGCACTGTCCATACGAGCACATACACACACAGCACACACCTCACTGTGACTCAATGATCTGATTATATGAGCACACTCACACACACACACACAAACACCCCTCACTGTGACTCACTGCACAACCTATACCAGCGTGGACACACACAAACACACATGCTCACTGTGACTAAATGCACAGTCTATACGAGCACACACACACACAACTCATTGTGACCCAATGCACACTCTATACCAGCACACACACATAACTCACTGTGACACAGTGCACAGGCTATATCAGCATACAGACACACACACACAAGGCTCACTGTGACTCAGTGCACTGTGTGTAGCACCACACACACAAACACACAAACACACACATACACCTCAGTGAGTCAATGCAAAGCCCATACCAGCACACTCATACACACAGACACACACACACACCTTACTGTGTTTCAATGGTCAGCCTATACCAACACACATATACAAACCATACTGTGACTCAGTGCACTCTCTGAACCATCACAAAGACACACACACACGCACGGTTCATTGTGACTGAATGCAGCGTCCATACCAGCAAATACACACCACCCATCTGTGACTGAGTGCTCAGACTATTCCACCCCCCCCAACACGTCTCATTGTGACTCAACGCACGGCAAATACCAGTCCACACACACAGACACACACATACACAAACACACGGCTCACTGTGACTCAATGCACAGTTTGTATCAACACACACACATACACACCTCCGTGACTCAATGCTCAGCCTGTATCATCACACACACACATGCATACACAAACACACATACACACACAAGGTTCACTGTGATACAATGCACAGCCTGTAGCAGGACACACACACAGACACACGTCACTGTGACTCAAAGCACAGCCTATACCAGCACATACACATGAAAACACACTTTACTGCGACTCAGTGCACAGCCTATTGCAGCACACACACACACACACACACCGCTCACTGTGACAAAATGCACCACCTATACCAGCATGCAAACATGGCTCACTGTGACTCAATGCACCATCCTTACCTACACACACACACACACACACACAGCTCACGGTGACTCAATGCACAGTTTGTATCAACACACACACATACACACCTCCGTGGCTCAAAGCTTAGCCTGTATCGTCAAACACACACATGCATACACAAACACACATACACACACAAGGTTCACTGTGATACAATGCACAGCCTATAGCAGGACACACACACAGACACTCCTCACTGTGACTCAGTGCTCAGACTGTAATAGCCCCCCCCCACACACATACACCTCACTGACTCAATGCAAAGCCCATACGAGCACACATGCACACATACACACACCTGATTCAATGCTCCACCCATACCAGTGCACACACACACCCCCCAAACTGTGATTCAATGCTCAGCCTATACCAACACACACACACAGACACACATACACACACACCTCATTGTGACTCAGTGCACAGCCTATAGCAGCACACACACACACACATGCTGACTGAGAGTCAATGCACAGTATATACGAGCACACACACACACAACTCATTGTGCCTCAATGTATAGTCAATACCAGCACACACACAGACACATATTACTCACTGTGACTCAGTTCACAGCCTATATCAGCACTCAGAAACACACACGGAAGGCTCACAGTGACCCAATACACAGTCTGTATCACCCCAGAAAAACACAGATACACACACACACACACATACCCCTCAGTGACTCAATACAAAGCCATTACCAGCACACACACACACACACACACCTGTGATTCAGTGCTCAGCCTAAACCAGCAGAAACATATACACACACACACACACACACCTTACTGTGACTCAGTGCACCCCCTAGACCACTACGTACACACACACACACCCACGGCTGATTGTGACTCAATGGAGAGTCCATCCCAGCACATACACAAATGCAACACACCTCACAGTGAATCAATGCTCAGACTATACTAGCCCACACCCACACACACAACACACCTCACTGTGACTCAATACTCAGACTATACTAGCCCACACCCACACACACAACACACCTCACTGTGACTCAATACTCAGACTATACTAGCCCACACCCACACACACCCACATACACCTCACTGACCCAATGCACAGCCCATACGAGGACACATGCACACATACACACACCTAACTGATTCAATGCTCCGCCCATACCAGTGTACACACACACATACCCCTAACTGTGATTCAATGCTCAGCCTATACCAACACACACACATACACACACACCTCATTGTGACTCAATGCACATCTTGTAGCAGCACACACACACACATGCTGACTGTGACTCAATGCGCCGTCTATACAAGCACACACAACTCATTGTGACTGAGTGCACAGTCAATACCAGCACACACACAGACACACATAACTCACTGTGACTCAGTTCACAGCCTATATCACCACTCAGACACACACGCAAGGCTCACTGTGACTCAATGCACAGTCTGTAGCACCACACACACACACAATACACCTCAGTGACTCAATGCAAAGCCCATACCAGCACACACACACACACACACCTGCTGACTGTGACTCAATGCACAGTCTATACGAGCACACATACACATAACTCATTGTGACTCAATGCACAGTCAATACCAGCACACACACAGACACACATAACTCACTGTGACTCAGTTCACAGCCTATATCAGCACTCAGACACACACACGCAAGGCTCACTGTGACTCAATGCATAGTCTGTAGCACCGCACACACACACCTCAGTGATTCAATGCAATCCCATACCAGCACACACACACACACACATGCTGACTGTGACTCAGTGCACAGTCTATACGAGCACACACACACAGCTCATTGTGACTCAGTGCACAGTCAATACCAGCACACACAGATACACATAACTCACTGTGACTCAGTGCACAGTCTGTAGCCCGCCCACACACACATCAGTGACTCAGTGAAAAGCCCATACCAGCACGCACACACACACACATACACACCTAAACGTGATTCAGTGCTCAGCCTCTACCAGCACACACACAAACACACACACACACACGCTTGGCTCCTTGTGATTCAATGTACATTTCATACCAGCACAGATACACACAACACATCTCACTGTAACTCAGTGCTCAGACTGTACTACCAACACACACAACACACACACACATGGCGCACTATGACTGAAAGCTCAGGCTCTACCAGAACACACACACACACAAACACGCACTCATACATGGCTCACTGTGACTCAATGAACCAGTTATACCATCACACACACACACACACACACACACAAACACACGGCTCACTGTGACTCAGTGCACAGTGTACACCTTCCCCGACTCCCACACACATGGCTCACTGTGACTCAATGCCCAGCTTATATCATTACACACACACACATACACACATGGCTCACTGTGACTCAATGCACTGCCTAAAGCAGCACAGAAACACGCACATGGACATACATGGCTCACTGTGACACAATGCACAGCCCAAACCACTACACACACAAACCTCACTGTGACTGAATGCACAGCGTATACTGCACACACATACACAAACACAGAGCTCACTGTGACGCAATGCACAGCCTATACCAGTACACACGCATACACACGTCTCAATTTGACTCAATGAACAGTCTATAGCACCACACAGACACACATACAGGCTTCAGTGACTCAATGCAAAGCCCATTACCCACACCCACACACACACCTAAATGTGACTCAGTGCTCAGCCTGTACCAGCACACACAAACACACTCACCTTACAGTAACTCACGCACATTCCACACCATGAAATACAAACACACACACACACACACAGATATGCACAGCTCAATGAGACTCAATGCGCTGTCCATAAAAGCAAATACACGCACACAGCACACCTCACTGTGACTCAATGATCTGATTATACCAGCACACTCACACACATACACACACAAACACATGGCTCACTGTGACTCTGCACCGTATGCCTGCCCCCAGTCCCAGACACACATGGCTCACTGTGAATGAATGCACAGCCTATATCTTCACAACACACACACACACACCCCTCAGGGACTCAATGCAAAGCCCATACCAGCACACACACACGTATACACACACTGAACTGTGACTCAATGCTCAGATTATACCAGCACAGACACAGAAACACATGACTCACTGTAACTCAGTGCAGAGCATATACCAGCACCCTCACACACACGGCTCACTGTGACTCAATGCACAGCCTATAGCAGCACACACACACACACACACACACATGCTCACTGTGACTCAATGCACAGTCAATACCAGCACACACACAGACACACATAACTCACTGTGACTCAGTTCACAGCCTATATCAGCACTCACACACACACACACACATGCTGAGAGTCAATGCACAGTGTATACAAGCACACACACACAACTCATTGTGCCTCAATGCACAATGACTCAATGCACTGTGACTCAATGCACAGTCTGTAGCCCCCACAGACACAACTCAGTGACTCAATGCAAAGCCCATTCCAGTGCACACAGACACACATAAACACACACACACCTGTGATTCAATGCTCAGCCTCTACCAGCACACACACACACACAAACCCACACACAAACGCAAGGCTTAATGTGACTCAATGTACATTTCATACCAGCACACACACACAAACACACACACAACACATCTCACTGTAACTCAATGCTCAGACTGTACTACCCACACACACAACACACACACACAGCACACTGTGACTGAATGCTCAGCCTATAGCAGCCCCCCCACACACACATGCTCCCTATGACTCAATGCAGTCTATAGGAGCACACACACACACACAAAACTCATTGTGACTCCATGCACAGTCAATACCAGCACACACAGACACACATAACTCATTGTGACTCAGTTCACAGCCTATATCAGCACTCAAACACAAGGCTCACTTTGACTCAATGCACAGTCTGTAGCACCACACAAATACACACACACATACTCACTGTGACTCAATGCACAGTCTCTACCAGCACACACACACACACATAACTCACTGTGACTCAGTGCACAGGCTATATCAGCACTCAGATGTACACACGCAAGGCTCACAGTGACTCAATGCACAGTCTGTAGCACCACACACACACACACACACACCTCAGTGAGTCAATACAAAGCCCATAGCAGCACACACACTCCCACACCTGTGATTCAATGCTAAGCCTATAGCAGCACACATATACACACCATACTGTGACTCAGTGCACACTCTACACCATCACAAAGACACACACACACGCACGGCTCATTGTGACTGAATGCACCGTCCATACCAGCACATACACACACACAACACATCTGTCAGTCAATGCTCAGACTGTACAACCCACACACACAACACACGGTGCACTGTGACTCAATGCTCAGCCTATGCCAGAACACACACACACACAAACACACACTCATACATGGCTCACTGTGACTTAGTGAACCACCTATACCATCACACCCACACACACACACACACAGACACCTCAGTGACTCAATGGAAAGCCCATACCGGCCCCCACAGACACACCTGTGATTCAGTGTGCAGCCTCTACCAGCACACACACACCATACTGTGACTCAACGCACACTCTACACCACCACATACACACACACACATACGCACACATACGCATGCCTCTTTGTGACTCAATGTGCTGTCCATACCAGCACATATACACACACACAACACACCTCACTGTGACTCTATGCTCAGACCATAGTAGCCCCCACCCCACACACACACGGCACACTGTGACTCAATTCTAAGCCTATACCAGCACATACAGAAACACACACACACCCCAGTGACTCAATGCAAAGTCCATACCAGCATACATACACACATATACGCAGCTAAGTGTGACTCGGTGCTCAGCCTGTACCAGCACACACACAGACACACACGCCACCCACACGGCTCTGTGACTCATTGCGGAGCCTGTACCAGCATAAAATCACGGCTCACTTATCACTCAATGCTTAGTCTGTAGCAGCACACACACACACACACACATAAACACCTCACTGTGACTCAATGCAAAGCCCATACAGGCACACACACACACACCTGAGTCAATGCAGTCTTTGCCAACACACACACACACACACACCTGTGAGTCAATGCAGTCTTTACCAACACACACACACACACACGCATGGCTCAATGTGACTCAATGCACAGCCTATACCATCACATACACACACAAAGACACACAGGCACGGCTCACTGTTAATCAATGCACAGTCCATACCAACACATACACACACACACAGGCACCTTACTGTAACTAAATTCACATTGTATACCAGCACAGACACACAGAAACATGCATTCACACATGGCTCACTGTGAATCAATGAACCGTCTACACCATCACACACATACAGACACACACACACACGGCTCACTGTGACTCAATGCACTGCCGAAAGCAGCACACAAACACACACAGACATACATGGCTCACTGTGACACAATGCAGTCCATACCAGTACACACACAAGCCTCACTGTGACTGAATGCATGGCGTATACCTGCACACACACACACAGCTCACTGTGACTCAATGCACATTCTATACCATCACACACACACACACACACAGGCACAGCTCACTGTGACTCAATGCACAGCCTATAGCAGTACACACACACACACACGTGTCTCAATTTGACTCAATGAATAGTCTGTAGCACCACACAAACACACATACAGGCCTCAGTGGCTCTGCAAAGCCCATACCAGCACACACACACACACACAAGTGTGACTCAGTGCTCAGCCTGTACCAGCACACACACACACACCTTACAGTAACTCATGCACATTCCACAACATGAACTACAAACACACACACACACACACATGCACCACTCACTGTGACTCAATGCTCAGACTCTACCAGCCACCCCTCACCACACACACACCTAACCACGACGCACTGTGACTCAGTGCTCTGCCTATACCAGCAATACAGAAACACACACAGACACCTCAGTGACTCAATGCAAAGCCCATACCAGAACACTCACACACACACAAACACACGGCTCACTGTGACAGAATGCACAGCTTATGTCTTCACACACACAACCTGATTCAATGCTCAGCGTCTACCAACACACACACACACGCATGGCTCATTGTGACTCAATGTACATTTTATACCAGCACAAACACACACACACCTCACTGTAACTCAATGCTCAGACTGTACTACACACACACACAACACACACACACACGGTGCACAGTGACTCAATGCTCAGCCTATACCAGAACACACACACACACACAAACAGGCACTCATACTTGGCTCACTGTGACTCAGTGAACCACCTATACCATCACACACACATGCGGCTCAATGTGACTCAAAGCCTATACCAGCACACGCACACACTCACAAACACCCCTCTGTGACTCACTGCACAGCCTATACCAGCACTCACACACACACACACACACACGCAGCTGTGAATCAATGCACAGTCTATGGTAGCACACATACACACACAAGCACACATGGCTCACTGAGTCAATACACAGCCTATACCTACACACACACACACACACAGCTCAGTGAGTCAATGCAAAGCCTATACTAGCACATGCACCCCCACACACACACACCTCACTGTGACTCAATGCACAGCGTATACCTACACACACACACACACACACAGCTGTGACTCAGTGCACAGTCTATACCAGCACCTGCACACACACGCATGCACGGCTCAGTGTGATTCAGTGCACCATCCATACCAGCACATACACACATGCACACACACCTCACTGTGACTCAATTCTCAGACTCTACCAGCACACACACACACGGCATACTGTGACTCAATGCTCAGCCTATACCAGAACACAGACACACACAAACACGCACTCATACATGGTTCACTGTGACTCAGTGAACCACCGATACCAAGACAAACACACACACAAACACACATGGCTAACTATGACTCAGTGCCCAGTCTCTACCGGAACACAAATACACACACACACATACATAGCTCACAGACTCAATGCACAGCCTGTACTACCACAAACAGCAGGCTCACTGTGACTCAGTGCACAGCCTATACCAGCACTGACACACACACATGGCTCTCTGTGACTCAATGCACTGCCTATAGCAGCACACAAACACACACATGGACATACATGGCTCAGTGCGACACAATGCAGTCCATACCAGTACACAAACAAGCCTCACTGTGACTGAATGCACGACGTGTACCTGCACACACACACACACAGCTCACTGTGACTCAACGAACGCTCTGTAGCACCACACAAACACACATACAGGCCTCAGTGACTCAATGCAAAGCCCCTACCGGCACACACACACACACCTAAGTGTGACTCAATGCTCAGCCCATACCTGCGCACACAAACACACACATCTTAAGGTAACTCATGCACATTCCACACCATGAAATACAAACACACACACATTCACGGCTCACTCTGACTCAATGCACTGTCCATACGAGCACATACACACACAGCACACACCTCACTGTGACTCAATGATCTGATTATATGAGCACACTCACACACACACACACAAACACCCCTCACTGTGACTCACTGCACAACCTATACCAGCGTGGACACACACAAACACACATGCTCACTGTGACTAAATGCACAGTCTATACGAGCACACACACACACAACTCATTGTGACCCAATGCACACTCTATACCAGCACACACACATAACTCACTGTGACACAGTGCACAGGCTATATCAGCATACAGACACACACACACAAGGCTCACTGTGACTCAGTGCACTGTGTGTAGCACCACACACACAAACACACAAACACACACATACACCTCAGTGAGTCAATGCAAAGCCCATACCAGCACACTCATACACACAGACACACACACACACCTTACTGTGTTTCAATGGTCAGCCTATACCAACACACATATACAAACCATACTGTGACTCAGTGCACTCTCTGAACCATCACAAAGACACACACACACGCACGGTTCATTGTGACTGAATGCAGCGTCCATACCAGCAAATACACACCACCCATCTGTGACTGAGTGCTCAGACTATTCCACCCCCCCCAACACGTCTCATTGTGACTCAACGCACGGCAAATACCAGTCCACACACACAGACACACACATACACAAACACACGGCTCACTGTGACTCAATGCACAGTTTGTATCAACACACACACATACACACCTCCGTGACTCAATGCTCAGCCTGTATCATCACACACACACATGCATACACAAACACACATACACACACAAGGTTCACTGTGATACAATGCACAGCCTGTAGCAGGACACACACACAGACACACGTCACTGTGACTCAAAGCACAGCCTATACCAGCACATACACATGAAAACACACTTTACTGCGACTCAGTGCACAGCCTATTGCAGCACACACACACACACACACACCGCTCACTGTGACAAAATGCACCACCTATACCAGCATGCAAACATGGCTCACTGTGACTCAATGCACCATCCTTACCTACACACACACACACACACACACAGCTCACGGTGACTCAATGCACAGTTTGTATCAACACACACACATACACACCTCCGTGGCTCAAAGCTTAGCCTGTATCGTCAAACACACACATGCATACACAAACACACATACACACACAAGGTTCACTGTGATACAATGCACAGCCTATAGCAGGACACACACACAGACACTCCTCACTGTGACTCAGTGCTCAGACTGTAATAGCCCCCCCACACACACATACACCTCACTGACTCAATGCAAAGCCCATACGAGCACACATGCACACATACACACACCTGATTCAATGCTCCACCCATACCAGTGCACACACACACCCCCCAAACTGTGATTCAATGCTCAGCCTATACCAACACACACACACAGACACACATACACACACACCTCATTGTGACTCAGTGCACAGCCTATAGCAGCACACACACACACACATGCTGACTGAGAGTCAATGCACAGTATATACGAGCACACACACACACAACTCATTGTGCCTCAATGTATAGTCAATACCAGCACACACACAGACACATATTACTCACTGTGACTCAGTTCACAGCCTATATCAGCACTCAGAAACACACACGGAAGGCTCACAGTGACCCAATACACAGTCTGTATCACCCCAGAAAAACACAGATACACACACACACACACATACCCCTCAGTGACTCAATACAAAGCCATTACCAGCACACACACACACACACACACCTGTGATTCAGTGCTCAGCCTAAACCAGCAGAAACATATACACACACACACACACACACCTTACTGTGACTCAGTGCACCCCCTAGACCACTACGTACACACACACACACCCACGGCTGATTGTGACTCAATGGAGAGTCCATCCCAGCACATACACAAATGCAACACACCTCACAGTGAATCAATGCTCAGACTATACTAGCCCACACCCACACACACAACACACCTCACTGTGACTCAATACTCAGACTATACTAGCCCACACCCACACACACAACACACCTCACTGTGACTCAATACTCAGACTATACTAGCCCACACCCACACACACCCACATACACCTCACTGACCCAATGCACAGCCCATACGAGGACACATGCACACATACACACACCTAACTGATTCAATGCTCCGCCCATACCAGTGTACACACACACATACCCCTAACTGTGATTCAATGCTCAGCCTATACCAACACACACACATACACACACACCTCATTGTGACTCAATGCACATCTTGTAGCAGCACACACACACACATGCTGACTGTGACTCAATGCGCCGTCTATACAAGCACACACAACTCATTGTGACTGAGTGCACAGTCAATACCAGCACACACACAGACACACATAACTCACTGTGACTCAGTTCACAGCCTATATCACCACTCAGACACACACGCAAGGCTCACTGTGACTCAATGCACAGTCTGTAGCACCACACACACACACAATACACCTCAGTGACTCAATGCAAAGCCCATACCAGCACACACACACACACACACCTGCTGACTGTGACTCAATGCACAGTCTATACGAGCACACATACACATAACTCATTGTGACTCAATGCACAGTCAATACCAGCACACACACAGACACACATAACTCACTGTGACTCAGTTCACAGCCTATATCAGCACTCAGACACACACACGCAAGGCTCACTGTGACTCAATGCATAGTCTGTAGCACCGCACACACACACCTCAGTGATTCAATGCAATCCCATACCAGCACACACACACACACACATGCTGACTGTGACTCAGTGCACAGTCTATACGAGCACACACACACAGCTCATTGTGACTCAGTGCACAGTCAATACCAGCACACACAGATACAAATAACTCACTGTGACTCAGTGCACAGTCTGTAGCCCGCCCACACACACATCAGTGACTCAGTGAAAAGCCCATACCAGCACGCACACACACACACATACACACCTAAACGTGATTCAGTGCTCAGCCTCTACCAGCACACACACAAACACACACACACACACGCTTGGCTCCTTGTGATTCAATGTACATTTCATACCAGCACAGATACACACAACACATCTCACTGTAACTCAGTGCTCAGACTGTACTACCAACACACACAACACACACACACATGGCGCACTATGACTGAAAGCTCAGGCTCTACCAGAACACACACACACACAAACACGCACTCATACATGGCTCACTGTGACTCAATGAACCAGTTATACCATCACACACACACACACACACACACACAAACACACGGCTCACTGTGACTCAGTGCACAGTGTACACCTTCCCCGACTCCCACACACATGGCTCACTGTGACTCAATGCCCAGCTTATATCATTACACACACACACATACACACATGGCTCACTGTGACTCAATGCACTGCCTAAAGCAGCACAGAAACACGCACATGGACATACATGGCTCACTGTGACACAATGCACAGCCCAAACCACTACACACACAAACCTCACTGTGACTGAATGCACAGCGTATACTGCACACACATACACAAACACAGAGCTCACTGTGACGCAATGCACAGCCTATACCAGTACACACGCATACACACGTCTCAATTTGACTCAATGAACAGTCTATAGCACCACACAGACACACATACAGGCTTCAGTGACTCAATGCAAAGCCCATTACCCACACCCACACACACACCTAAATGTGACTCAGTGCTCAGCCTGTACCAGCACACACAAACACACTCACCTTACAGTAACTCACGCACATTCCACACCATGAAATACAAACACACACACACACACACAGATATGCACAGCTCAATGAGACTCAATGCGCTGTCCATAAAAGCAAATACACGCACACAGCACACCTCACTGTGACTCAATGATCTGATTATACCAGCACACTCACACACATACACACACAAACACATGGCTCACTGTGACTCTGCACCGTATGCCTGCCCCCAGTCCCAGACACACATGGCTCACTGTGAATGAATGCACAGCCTATATCTTCACAACACACACACACACACCCCTCAGGGACTCAATGCAAAGCCCATACCAGCACACACACACGTATACACACACTGAACTGTGACTCAATGCTCAGATTATACCAGCACAGACACAGAAACACATGACTCACTGTAACTCAGTGCAGAGCATATACCAGCACCCTCACACACACGGCTCACTGTGACTCAATGCACAGCCTATAGCAGCACACACACACACACACACACACATGCTCACTGTGACTCAATGCACAGTCAATACCAGCACACACACAGACACACATAACTCACTGTGACTCAGTTCACAGCCTATATCAGCACTCACACACACACACACACATGCTGAGAGTCAATGCACAGTGTATACAAGCACACACACACAACTCATTGTGCCTCAATGCACAATGACTCAATGCACTGTGACTCAATGCACAGTCTGTAGCCCCCACAGACACAACTCAGTGACTCAATGCAAAGCCCATTCCAGTGCACACAGACACACATAAACACACACACACCTGTGATTCAATGCTCAGCCTCTACCAGCACACACACACACACAAACCCACACACAAACGCAAGGCTTAATGTGACTCAATGTACATTTCATACCAGCACACACACACAAACACACACACAACACATCTCACTGTAACTCAATGCTCAGACTGTACTACCCACACACACAACACACACACACAGCACACTGTGACTGAATGCTCAGCCTATAGCAGCCCCCACACACACACATGCTCCCTATGACTCAATGCAGTCTATAGGAGCACACACACACACACAAAACTCATTGTGACTCCATGCACAGTCAATACCAGCACACACAGACACACATAACTCATTGTGACTCAGTTCACAGCCTATATCAGCACTCAAACACAAGGCTCACTTTGACTCAATGCACAGTCTGTAGCACCACACAAAAACACACACACATACTCACTGTGACTCAATGCACAGTCTCTACCAGCACACACACACACACATAACTCACTGTGACTCAGTGCACAGGCTATATCAGCACTCAGATGTACACACGCAAGGCTCACAGTGACTCAATGCACAGTCTGTAGCACCACACACACACACACACACACCTCAGTGAGTCAATACAAAGCCCATAGCAGCACACACACTCCCACACCTGTGATTCAATGCTAAGCCTATAGCAGCACACATATACACACCATACTGTGACTCAGTGCACACTCTACACCATCACAAAGACACACACACACGCACGGCTCATTGTGACTGAATGCACCGTCCATACCAGCACATACACACACACAACACACCTGTCAGTCAATGCTCAGACTGTACAACCCACACACACAACACACGGTGCACTGTGACTCAATGCTCAGCCTATGCCAGAACACACACACACACAAACACACACTCATACATGGCTCACTGTGACTTAGTGAACCACCTATACCATCACACCCACACACACACACACACAGACACCTCAGTGACTCAATGGAAAGCCCATACCGGCCCCCACAGACACACCTGTGATTCAGTGTGCAGCCTCTACCAGCACACACACACCATACTGTGACTCAACGCACACTCTACACCACCACATACACACACACACATACGCACACATACGCATGCCTCTTTGTGACTCAATGTGCTGTCCATACCAGCACATATACACACACACAACACACCTCACTGTGACTCTATGCTCAGACCATAGTAGCCCCCACCCCACACACACACGGCACACTGTGACTCAATTCTAAGCCTATACCAGCACATACAGAAACACACACACACCCCAGTGACTCAATGCAAAGTCCATACCAGCATACATACACACATATACGCAGCTAAGTGTGACTCGGTGCTCAGCCTGTACCAGCACACACACAGACACACACGCCACCCACACGGCTCTGTGACTCATTGCGGAGCCTGTACCAGCATAAAATCACGGCTCACTTATCACTCAATGCTTAGTCTGTAGCAGCACACACACACACACACACATAAACACCTCACTGTGACTCAATGCAAAGCCCATACAGGCACACACACACACACCTGAGTCAATGCAGTCTTTGCCAACACACACACACACACACACCTGTGAGTCAATGCAGTCTTTACCAACACACACACACACACACGCATGGCTCAATGTGACTCAATGCACAGCCTATACCATCACATACACACACAAAGACACACAGGCACGGCTCACTGTTAATCAATGCACAGTCCATACCAACACATACACACACACACAGGCACCTTACTGTAACTAAATTCACATTGTATACCAGCACAGACACACAGAAACATGCATTCACACATGGCTCACTGTGAATCAATGAACCGTCTACACCATCACACACATACAGACACACACACACACGGCTCACTGTGACTCAATGCACTGCCGAAAGCAGCACACAAACACACACAGACATACATGGCTCACTGTGACACAATGCAGTCCATACCAGTACACACACAAGCCTCACTGTGACTGAATGCATGGCGTATACCTGCACACACACACACAGCTCACTGTGACTCAATGCACATTCTATACCATCACACACACACACACACACAGGCACAGCTCACTGTGACTCAATGCACAGCCTATAGCAGTACACACACACACACACGTGTCTCAATTTGACTCAATGAATAGTCTGTAGCACCACACAAACACACATACAGGCCTCAGTGGCTCTGCAAAGCCCATACCAGCACACACACACACACACAAGTGTGACTCAGTGCTCAGCCTGTACCAGCACACACACACACACCTTACAGTAACTCATGCACATTCCACAACATGAACTACAAACACACACACACACACACATGCACCACTCACTGTGACTCAATGCTCAGACTCTACCAGCCACCCCTCACCACACACACACCTAACCACGACGCACTGTGACTCAGTGCTCTGCCTATACCAGCAATACAGAAACACACACAGACACCTCAGTGACTCAATGCAAAGCCCATACCAGAACACTCACACACACACAAACACACGGCTCACTGTGACAGAATGCACAGCTTATGTCTTCACACACACAACCTGATTCAATGCTCAGCGTCTACCAACACACACACACACGCATGGCTCATTGTGACTCAATGTACATTTTATACCAGCACAAACACACACACACCTCACTGTAACTCAATGCTCAGACTGTACTACACACACACACAACACACACACACACGGTGCACAGTGACTCAATGCTCAGCCTATACCAGAACACACACACACACACAAACAGGCACTCATACTTGGCTCACTGTGACTCAGTGAACCACCTATACCATCACACACACATGCGGCTCAATGTGACTCAAAGCCTATACCAGCACACGCACACACTCACAAACACCCCTCTGTGACTCACTGCACAGCCTATACCAGCACTCACACACACACACACACACACGCAGCTGTGAATCAATGCACAGTCTATGGTAGCACACATACACACACAAGCACACATGGCTCACTGAGTCAATACACAGCCTATACCTACACACACACACACACACAGCTCAGTGAGTCAATGCAAAGCCTATACTAGCACATGCACCCCCACACACACACACCTCACTGTGACTCAATGCACAGCGTATACCTACACACACACACACACACACAGCTGTGACTCAGTGCACAGTCTATACCAGCACCTGCACACACACGCATGCACGGCTCAGTGTGATTCAGTGCACCATCCATACCAGCACATACACACATGCACACACACCTCACTGTGACTCAATTCTCAGACTCTACCAGCACACACACACACGGCATACTGTGACTCAATGCTCAGCCTATACCAGAACACAGACACACACAAACACGCACTCATACATGGTTCACTGTGACTCAGTGAACCACCGATACCAAGACAAACACACACACAAACACACATGGCTAACTATGACTCAGTGCCCAGTCTCTACCGGAACACAAATACACACACACACATACATAGCTCACAGACTCAATGCACAGCCTGTACTACCACAAACAGCAGGCTCACTGTGACTCAGTGCACAGCCTATACCAGCACTGACACACACACATGGCTCTCTGTGACTCAATGCACTGCCTATAGCAGCACACAAACACACACATGGACATACATGGCTCAGTGCGACACAATGCAGTCCATACCAGTACACAAACAAGCCTCACTGTGACTGAATGCACGACGTGTACCTGCACACACACACACACAGCTCACTGTGACTCAACGAACGCTCTGTAGCACCACACAAACACACATACAGGCCTCAGTGACTCAATGCAAAGCCCCTACCGGCACACACACACACACCTAAGTGTGACTCAATGCTCAGCCCATACCTGCGCACACAAACACACACATCTTAAGGTAACTCATGCACATTCCACACCATGAAATACAAACACACACACATTCACGGCTCACTCTGACTCAATGCACTGTCCATACGAGCACATACACACACAGCACACACCTCACTGTGACTCAATGATCTGATTATATGAGCACACTCACACACACACACACACAAACACCCCTCACTGTGACTCACTGCACAACCTATACCAGCGTGGACACACACAAACACACATGCTCACTGTGACTAAATGCACAGTCTATACGAGCACACACACACACAACTCATTGTGACCCAATGCACACTCTATACCAGCACACACACATAACTCACTGTGACACAGTGCACAGGCTATATCAGCATACAGACACACACACACAAGGCTCACTGTGACTCAGTGCACTGTGTGTAGCACCACACACACAAACACACAAACACACACATACACCTCAGTGAGTCAATGCAAAGCCCATACCAGCACACTCATACACACAGACACACACACACACCTTACTGTGTTTCAATGGTCAGCCTATACCAACACACATATACAAACCATACTGTGACTCAGTGCACTCTCTGAACCATCACAAAGACACACACACACGCACGGTTCATTGTGACTGAATGCAGCGTCCATACCAGCAAATACACACCACCCATCTGTGACTGAGTGCTCAGACTATTCCACCCCCCCCAACACGTCTCATTGTGACTCAACGCACGGCAAATACCAGTCCACACACACAGACACACACATACACAAACACACGGCTCACTGTGACTCAATGCACAGTTTGTATCAACACACACACATACACACCTCCGTGACTCAATGCTCAGCCTGTATCATCACACACACACATGCATACACAAACACACATACACACACAAGGTTCACTGTGATACAATGCACAGCCTGTAGCAGGACACACACACAGACACACGTCACTGTGACTCAAAGCACAGCCTATACCAGCACATACACATGAAAACACACTTTACTGCGACTCAGTGCACAGCCTATTGCAGCACACACACACACACACACACCGCTCACTGTGACAAAATGCACCACCTATACCAGCATGCAAACATGGCTCACTGTGACTCAATGCACCATCCTTACCTACACACACACACACACACAGCTCACGGTGACTCAATGCACAGTTTGTATCAACACACACACATACACACCTCCGTGGCTCAAAGCTTAGCCTGTATCGTCAAACACACACATGCATACGCAAACACACATACACACACAAGGTTCACTGTGATACAATGCACAGCCTATAGCAGGACACACACACAGACACTCCTCACTGTGACTCAGTGCTCAGACTGTAATAGCCCCCACACACACACATACACCTCACTGACTCAATGCAAAGCCCATACGAGCACACATGCACACATACACACACCTGATTCAATGCTCCACCCATACCAGTGCACACACACACCCCCCAAACTGTGATTCAATGCTCAGCCTATACCAACACACACACACACACACACATACACACACACCTCATTGTGACTCAATGCACAGCCTATAGCAGCACACACACACACACATGCTGACTGAGAGTCAATGCACAGTATATACGAGCACACACACACACAACTCATTGTGCCTCAATGTATAGTCAATACCCGCACACACACAGACACATATTACTCACTGTGACTCAGTTCACAGCCTATATCAGCACTCAGAAACACACACGGAAGGCTCACAGTGACCCAATACACAGTCTGTATCACCCCAGAAAAACACAGATACACACACACACACACATACCCCTCAGTGACTCAATACAAAGCCATTACCAGCACACACACACACACACACACCTGTGATTCAGTGCTCAGCCTAAACCAGCAGAAACATATACACACACACACACACACACCTTACTGTGACTCAGTGCACCCCCTAGACCACTACGTACACACACACACACCCACGGCTGATTGTGACTCAATGGAGAGTCCATCCCAGCACATACACAAATGCAACACACCTCACAGTGAATCAATGCTCAGACTATACTAGCCCACACCCACACACACAACACACCTCACTGTGACTCAATACTCAGACTATACAAGCCCACACCCACACACACCCACATACACCTCACTGACCCAATGCACAGCCCATACGAGGACACATGCACACATACACACACCTGATTCAATGCTCCGCCCATACCAGTGTACACACACACATACCCCTAACTGTGATTCAATGCTCAGCCTATACCAACACACACACATACACACACACCTCATTGTGACTCAATGCACATCTTGTAGCAGCACACACACACACATGCTGACTGTGACTCAATGCGCCGTCTATACAAGCACACACAACTCATTGTGACTGAGTGCACAGTCAATACCAGCACACACACAGACACACATAACTCACTGTGACTCAGTTCACAGCCTATATCACCACTCAGACACACACGCAAGGCTCACTGTGACTCAATGCACAGTCTGTAGCACCACACACACACACACATACACCTCAGTGACTCAATGCAAAGCCCATACCAGCACACACACACACACACACCTGCTGACTGTGACTCAATGCACAGTCTATACGAGCACACATACACATAACTCATTGTGACTCAATGCACAGTCAATACCAGCACACACACAGACACACATAACTCACTGTGACTCAGTTCACAGCCTATATCAGCACTCAGACACACACACGCAAGGCTCACTGTGACTCAATGCATAGTCTGTAGCACCGCACACACACACCTCAGTGATTCAATGCAATCCCATACCAGCACACACACACACACACATGCTGACTGTGACTCAGTGCACAGTCTATACGAGCACACACACACAGCTCATTGTGACTCAGTGCACAGTCAATACCAGCACACACAGATACACATAACTCACTGTGACTCAGTGCACAGTCTGTAGCCCGCCCACACACACATCAGTGACTCAGTGAAAAGCCCATACCAGCACGCACACACACACACATACACACCTAAACGTGATTCAGTGCTCAGCCTCTACCAGCACACACACAAACACACACACACACACGCTTGGCTCCTTGTGATTCAATGTACATTTCATACCAGCACAGATACACACAACACATCTCACTGTAACTCAGTGCTCAGACTGTACTACCAACACACACAACACACACACACACGGCGCACTATGACTGAAAGCTCAGGCTCTACCAGAACACACACACACACAAACACGCACTCATACATGGCTCACT
Organism: Mesoplodon bidens; assembly: GCF_964165515.1. Taxonomy (NCBI): domain Eukaryota; kingdom Metazoa; phylum Chordata; class Mammalia; order Artiodactyla; family Ziphiidae; genus Mesoplodon; species Mesoplodon bidens. Next base: position 134,926,524 of record NC_138163.1, read on the forward strand.
GTGACTCAATGAACCAGTTATACCATCACACACACACACACACAAACACACGGCTCACTGTGACTCAGTGCACAGTGTACACCTTCCCCGACTCCCACACACATGGCTCACTGTGACTCAATGCCCAGCTTATATCATTACACACACACACATACACACATGGCTCACTGTGACTCAATGCACTGCCTAAAGCAGCACAGAAACACGCACATGGACATACATGGCTCACTGTGACACAATGCACAGCCCAAACCACTACACACACAAACCTCACTGTGACTGAATGCACAGCGTATACTGCACACACATACACAAACACAGAGCTCACTGTGACGCAATGCACAGCCTATACCAGTACACACGCATACACACGTCTCAATTTGACTCAATGAACAGTCTATAGCACCACACAGACACACATACAGGCTTCAGTGACTCAATGCAAAGCCCATTACCCACACCCACACACACACCTAAATGTGACTCAGTGCTCAGCCTGTACCAGCACACACAAACACACTCACCTTACAGTAACTCACGCACATTCCACACCATGAAATACAAACACACACACACACACAGATATGCACAGCTCAATGAGACTCAATGCGCTGTCCATAAAAGCAAATACACGCACACAGCACACCTCACTGTGACTCAATGATCTGATTATACCAGCACACTCACACACATACACACACAAACACATGGCTCACTGTGACTCTGCACCGTATGCCTGCCCCCAGTCCCAGACACACATGGCTCACTGTGAATGAATGCACAGCCTATATCTTCACAACACACACACACACACCCCTCAGGGACTCAATGCAAAGCCCATACCAGCACACACACACGTATACACACACTGAACTGTGACTCAATGCTCAGATTATACCAGCACAGACACAGAAACACATGACTCACTGTAACTCAGTGCAGAGCATATACCAGCACCCTCACACACACGGCTCACTGTGACTCAATGCACAGCCTATAGCAGCACACACACACACACACACACACATGCTCACTGTGACTCAATGCACAGTCAATACCAGCACACACACAGACACACATAACTCACTGTGACTCAGTTCACAGCCTATATCAGCACTCACACACACACACACACATGCTGAGAGTCAATGCACAGTGTATACAAGCACACACACACAACTCATTGTGCCTCAATGCACAATGACTCAATGCACTGTGACTCAATGCACAGTCTGTAGCCCCCACAGACACAACTCAGTGACTCAATGCAAAGCCCATTCCAGTGCACACAGACACACATAAACACACACACACCTGTGATTCAATGCTCAGCCTCTACCAGCACACACACACACACAAACCCACACACAAACGCAAGGCTTAATGTGACTCAATGTACATTTCATACCAGCACACACACACAAACACACACACAACACATCTCACTGTAACTCAATGCTCAGACTGTACTACCCACACACACAACACACACACACAGCACACTGTGACTGAATGCTCAGCCTATAGCAGCCCCCACACACACACATGCTCCCTATGACTCAATGCAGTCTATAGGAGCACACACACACACACAAAACTCATTGTGACTCCATGCACAGTCAATACCAGCACACACAGACACACATAACTCATTGTGACTCAGTTCACAGCCTATATCAGCACTCAAACACAAGGCTCACTTTGACTCAATGCACAGTCTGTAGCACCACACAAAAACACACACACATACTCACTGTGACTCAATGCACAGTCTCTACCAGCACACACACACACACATAACTCACTGTGACTCAGTGCACAGGCTATATCAGCACTCAGATGTACACACGCAAGGCTCACAGTGACTCAATGCACAGTCTGTAGCACCACACACACACACACACACACCTCAGTGAGTCAATACAAAGCCCATAGCAGCACACACACTCCCACACCTGTGATTCAATGCTAAGCCTATAGCAGCACACATATACACACCATACTGTGACTCAGTGCACACTCTACACCATCACAAAGACACACACACACGCACGGCTCATTGTGACTGAATGCACCGTCCATACCAGCACATACACACACACAACACACCTGTCAGTCAATGCTCAGACTGTACAACCCACACACACAACACACGGTGCACTGTGACTCAATGCTCAGCCTATGCCAGAACACACACACACACAAACACACACTCATACATGGCTCACTGTGACTTAGTGAACCACCTATACCATCACACCCACACACACACACACACAGACACCTCAGTGACTCAATGGAAAGCCCATACCGGCCCCCACAGACACACCTGTGATTCAGTGTGCAGCCTCTACCAGCACACACACACCATACTGTGACTCAACGCACACTCTACACCACCACATACACACACACACATACGCACACATACGCATGCCTCTTTGTGACTCAATGTGCTGTCCATACCAGCACATATACACACACACAACACACCTCACTGTGACTCTATGCTCAGACCATAGTAGCCCCCACCCCACACACACACGGCACACTGTGACTCAATTCTAAGCCTATACCAGCACATACAGAAACACACACACACCCCAGTGACTCAATGCAAAGTCCATACCAGCATACATACACACCTATACGCAGCTAAGTGTGACTCGGTGCTCAGCCTGTACCAGCACACACACAGACACACACGCCACCCACACGGCTCTGTGACTCATTGCGGAGCCTGTACCAGCATAAAATCACGGCTCACTTATCACTCAATGCTTAGTCTGTAGCAGCACACACACACACACACACATAAACACCTCACTGTGACTCAATGCAAAGCCCATACAGGCACACACACACACACCTGAGTCAATGCAGTCTTTGCCAACACACACACACACACACACCTGTGAGTCAATGCAGTCTTTACCAACACACACACACACACACGCATGGCTCAATGTGACTCAATGCACAGCCTATACCATCACATACACACACAAAGACACACAGGCACGGCTCACTGTTAATCAATGCACAGTCCATACCAACACATACACACACACACAGGCACCTTACTGTAACTAAATTCACATTGTATACCAGCACAGACACACAGAAACATGCATTCACACATGGCTCACTGTGAATCAATGAACCGTCTACACCATCACACACATACAGACACACACACACACGGCTCACTGTGACTCAATGCACTGCCGAAAGCAGCACACAAACACACACAGACATACATGGCTCACTGTGACACAATGCAGTCCATACCAGTACACACACAAGCCTCACTGTGACTGAATGCATGGCGTATACCTGCACACACACACACAGCTCACTGTGACTCAATGCACATTCTATACCATCACACACACACACACACACAGGCACAGCTCACTGTGACTCAATGCACAGCCTATAGCAGTACACACACACACACACGTGTCTCAATTTGACTCAATGAATAGTCTGTAGCACCACACAAACACACATACAGGCCTCAGTGGCTCTGCAAAGCCCATACCAGCACACACACACACACACAAGTGTGACTCAGTGCTCAGCCTGTACCAGCACACACACACACACCTTACAGTAACTCATGCACATTCCACAACATGAACTACAAACACACACACACACACACATGCACCACTCACTGTGACTCAATGCTCAGACTCTACCAGCCACCCCTCACCACACACACACCTAACCACGACGCACTGTGACTCAGTGCTCTGCCTATACCAGCAATACAGAAACACACACAGACACCTCAGTGACTCAATGCAAAGCCCATACCAGAACACTCACACACACACAAACACACGGCTCACTGTGACAGAATGCACAGCTTATGTCTTCACACACACAACCTGATTCAATGCTCAGCGTCTACCAACACACACACACACGCATGGCTCATTGTGACTCAATGTACATTTTATACCAGCACAAACACACACACACCTCACTGTAACTCAATGCTCAGACTGTACTACACACACACACAACACACACACACACGGTGCACAGTGACTCAATGCTCAGCCTATACCAGAACACACACACACACACAAACAGGCACTCATACTTGGCTCACTGTGACTCAGTGAACCACCTATACCATCACACACACATGCGGCTCAATGTGACTCAAAGCCTATACCAGCACACGCACACACTCACAAACACCCCTCTGTGACTCACTGCACAGCCTATACCAGCACTCACACACACACACACGCAGCTGTGAATCAATGCACAGTCTATGGTAGCACACATACACACACAAGCACACATGGCTCACTGAGTCAATACACAGCCTATACCTACACACACACACACACACAGCTCAGTGAGTCAATGCAAAGCCTATACTAGCACATGCACCCCCACACACACACACCTCACTGTGACTCAATGCACAGCGTATACCTACACACACACACACACACACAGCTGTGACTCAGTGCACAGTCTATACCAGCACCTGCACACACACGCATGCACGGCTCAGTGTGATTCAGTGCACCATCCATACCAGCACATACACACATGCACACACACCTCACTGTGACTCAATTCTCAGACTCTACCAGCACACACACACACGGCATACTGTGACTCAATGCTCAGCCTATACCAGAACACAGACACACACAAACACGCACTCATACATGGTTCACTGTGACTCAGTGAACCACCGATACCAAGACAAACACACACACAAACACACATGGCTAACTATGACTCAGTGCCCAGTCTCTACCGGAACACAAATACACACACACACATACATAGCTCACAGACTCAATGCACAGCCTGTACTACCACAAACAGCAGGCTCACTGTGACTCAGTGCACAGCCTATACCAGCACTGACACACACACATGGCTCTCTGTGACTCAATGCACTGCCTATAGCAGCACACAAACACACACATGGACATACATGGCTCAGTGCGACACAATGCAGTCCATACCAGTACACAAACAAGCCTCACTGTGACTGAATGCACGACGTGTACCTGCACACACACACACACAGCTCACTGTGACTCAACGAACGCTCTGTAGCACCACACAAACACACATACAGGCCTCAGTGACTCAATGCAAAGCCCCTACCGGCACACACACACACACCTAAGTGTGACTCAATGCTCAGCCCATACCTGCGCACACAAACACACACATCTTAAGGTAACTCATGCACATTCCACACCATGAAATACAAACACACACACATTCACGGCTCACTCTGACTCAATGCACTGTCCATACGAGCACATACACACACAGCACACACCTCACTGTGACTCAATGATCTGATTATATGAGCACACTCACACACACACACACACAAACACCCCTCACTGTGACTCACTGCACAACCTATACCAGCGTGGACACACACAAACACACATGCTCACTGTGACTAAATGCACAGTCTATACGAGCACACACACACACAACTCATTGTGACCCAATGCACACTCTATACCAGCACACACACATAACTCACTGTGACACAGTGCACAGGCTATATCAGCATACAGACACACACACACAAGGCTCACTGTGACTCAGTGCACTGTGTGTAGCACCACACACACAAACACACAAACACACACATACACCTCAGTGAGTCAATGCAAAGCCCATACCAGCACACTCATACACACAGACACACACACACACCTTACTGTGTTTCAATGGTCAGCCTATACCAACACACATATACAAACCATACTGTGACTCAGTGCACTCTCTGAACCATCACAAAGACACACACACACGCACGGTTCATTGTGACTGAATGCAGCGTCCATACCAGCAAATACACACCACCCATCTGTGACTGAGTGCTCAGACTATTCCACCCCCCCCAACACGTCTCATTGTGACTCAACGCACGGCAAATACCAGTCCACACACACAGACACACACATACACAAACACACGGCTCACTGTGACTCAATGCACAGTTTGTATCAACACACACACATACACACCTCCGTGACTCAATGCTCAGCCTGTATCATCACACACACACATGCATACACAAACACACATACACACACAAGGTTCACTGTGATACAATGCACAGCCTGTAGCAGGACACACACACAGACACACGTCACTGTGACTCAAAGCACAGCCTATACCAGCACATACACATGAAAACACACTTTACTGCGACTCAGTGCACAGCCTATTGCAGCACACACACACACACACACACCGCTCACTGTGACAAAATGCACCACCTATACCAGCATGCAAACATGGCTCACTGTGACTCAATGCACCATCCTTACCTACACACACACACACACACAGCTCACGGTGACTCAATGCACAGTTTGTATCAACACACACACATACACACCTCCGTGGCTCAAAGCTTAGCCTGTATCGTCAAACACACACATGCATACGCAAACACACATACACACACAAGGTTCACTGTGATACAATGCACAGCCTATAGCAGGACACACACACAGACACTCCTCACTGTGACTCAGTGCTCAGACTGTAATAGCCCCCACACACACACATACACCTCACTGACTCAATGCAAAGCCCATACGAGCACACATGCACACATACACACACCTGATTCAATGCTCCACCCATACCAGTGCACACACACACCCCCCAAACTGTGATTCAATGCTCAGCCTATACCAACACACACACACACACACACATACACACACACCTCATTGTGACTCAATGCACAGCCTATAGCAGCACACACACACACACATGCTGACTGAGAGTCAATGCACAGTATATACGAGCACACACACACACAACTCATTGTGCCTCAATGTATAGTCAATACCCGCACACACACAGACACATATTACTCACTGTGACTCAGTTCACAGCCTATATGAGCACTCAGAAACACACACGGAAGGCTCACAGTGACCCAATACACAGTCTGTATCACCCCAGAAAAACACAGATACACACACACACACACATACCCCTCAGTGACTCAATACAAAGCCATTACCAGCACACACACACACACACACACCTGTGATTCAGTGCTCAGCCTAAACCAGCAGAAACATATACACACACACACACACACACCTTACTGTGACTCAGTGCACCCCCTAGACCACTACGTACACACACACACACCCACGGCTGATTGTGACTCAATGGAGAGTCCATCCCAGCACATACACAAATGCAACACACCTCACAGTGAATCAATGCTCAGACTATACTAGCCCACACCCACACACACAACACACCTCACTGTGACTCAATACTCAGACTATACAAGCCCACACCCACACACACCCACATACACCTCACTGACCCAATGCACAGCCCATACGAGGACACATGCACACATACACACACCTGATTCAATGCTCCGCCCATACCAGTGTACACACACACATACCCCTAACTGTGATTCAATGCTCAGCCTATACCAACACACACACATACACACACACCTCATTGTGACTCAATGCACATCTTGTAGCAGCACACACACACACATGCTGACTGTGACTCAATGCGCCGTCTATACAAGCACACACAACTCATTGTGACTGAGTGCACAGTCAATACCAGCACACACACAGACACACATAACTCACTGTGACTCAGTTCACAGCCTATATCACCACTCAGACACACACGCAAGGCTCACTGTGACTCAATGCACAGTCTGTAGCACCACACACACACACACATACACCTCAGTGACTCAATGCAAAGCCCATACCAGCACACACACACACACACACCTGCTGACTGTGACTCAATGCACAGTCTATACGAGCACACATACACATAACTCATTGTGACTCAATGCACAGTCAATACCAGCACACACACAGACACACATAACTCACTGTGACTCAGTTCACAGCCTATATCAGCACTCAGACACACACACGCAAGGCTCACTGTGACTCAATGCATAGTCTGTAGCACCGCACACACACACCTCAGTGATTCAATGCAATCCCATACCAGCACACACACACACACACATGCTGACTGTGACTCAGTGCACAGTCTATACGAGCACACACACACAGCTCATTGTGACTCAGTGCACAGTCAATACCAGCACACACAGATACACATAACTCACTGTGACTCAGTGCACAGTCTGTAGCCCGCCCACACACACATCAGTGACTCAGTGAAAAGCCCATACCAGCGCGCACACACACACACATACACACCTAAACGTGATTCAGTGCTCAGCCTCTACCAGCACACACACAAACACACACACACACACGCTTGGCTCCTTGTGATTCAATGTACATTTCATACCAGCACAGATACACACAACACATCTCACTGTAACTCAGTGCTCAGACTGTACTACCAACACACACAACACACACACACACGGCGCACTATGACTGAAAGCTCAGGCTCTACCAGAACACACACACACACAAACACGCACTCATACATGGCTCACTGTGACTCAATGAACCAGTTATACCATCACACACACACACACACAAACACACGGCTCACTGTGACTCAGTGCACAGTGTACACCTTCCCCGACTCCCACACACATGGCTCACTGTGACTCAATGCCCAGCTTATATCATTACACACACACACATACACACATGGCTCACTGTGACTCAATGCACTGCCTAAAGCAGCACAGAAACACGCACATGGACATACATGGCTCACTGTGACACAATGCACAGCCCAAACCACTACACACACAAACCTCACTGTGACTGAATGCACAGCGTATACTGCACACACATACACAAACACAGAGCTCACTGTGACGCAATGCACAGCCTATACCAGTACACACGCATACACACGTCTCAATTTGACTCAATGAACAGTCTATAGCACCACACAGACACACATACAGGCTTCAGTGACTCAATGCAAAGCCCATTACCCACACCCACACACACACCTAAATGTGACTCAGTGCTCAGCCTGTACCAGCACACACAAACACACTCACCTTACAGTAACTCACGCACATTCCACACCATGAAATACAAACACACACACACACACAGATATGCACAGCTCAATGAGACTCAATGCGCTGTCCATAAAAGCAAATACACGCACACAGCACACCTCACTGTGACTCAATGATCTGATTATACCAGCACACTCACACACATACACACACAAACACATGGCTCACTGTGACTCTGCACCGTATGCCTGCCCCCAGTCCCAGACACACATGGCTCACTGTGAATGAATGCACAGCCTATATCTTCACAACACACACACACACACCCCTCAGGGACTCAATGCAAAGCCCATACCAGCACACACACACGTATACACACACTGAACTGTGACTCAATGCTCAGATTATACCAGCACAGACACAGAAACACATGACTCACTGTAACTCAGTGCAGAGCATATACCAGCACCCTCACACACACGGCTCACTGTGACTCAATGCACAGCCTATAGCAGCACACACACACACACACACACACATGCTCACTGTGACTCAATGCACAGTCAATACCAGCACACACACAGACACACATAACTCACTGTGACTCAGTTCACAGCCTATATCAGCACTCACACACACACACACACATGCTGAGAGTCAATGCACAGTGTATACAAGCACACACACACAACTCATTGTGCCTCAATGCACAATGACTCAATGCACTGTGACTCAATGCACAGTCTGTAGCCCCCACAGACACAACTCAGTGACTCAATGCAAAGCCCATTCCAGTGCACACAGACACACATAAACACACACACACCTGTGATTCAATGCTCAGCCTCTACCAGCACACACACACACACAAACCCACACACAAACGCAAGGCTTAATGTGACTCAATGTACATTTCATACCAGCACACACACACAAACACACACACAACACATCTCACTGTAACTCAATGCTCAGACTGTACTACCCACACACACAACACACACACACAGCACACTGTGACTGAATGCTCAGCCTATAGCAGCCCCCACACACACACATGCTCCCTATGACTCAATGCAGTCTATAGGAGCACACACACACACACAAAACTCATTGTGACTCCATGCACAGTCAATACCAGCACACACAGACACACATAACTCATTGTGACTCAGTTCACAGCCTATATCAGCACTCAAACACAAGGCTCACTTTGACTCAATGCACAGTCTGTAGCACCACACAAAAACACACACACATACTCACTGTGACTCAATGCACAGTCTCTACCAGCACACACACACACACATAACTCACTGTGACTCAATGCACAGGCTATATCAGCACTCAGATGTACACACGCAAGGCTCACAGTGACTCAATGCACAGTCTGTAGCACCACACACACACACACACACACCTCAGTGAGTCAATACAAAGCCCATAGCAGCACACACACTCCCACACCTGTGATTCAATGCTAAGCCTATAGCAGCACACATATACACACCATACTGTGACTCAGTGCACACTCTACACCATCACAAAGACACACACACACGCACGGCTCATTGTGACTGAATGCACCGTCCATACCAGCACATACACACACACAACACACCTGTCAGTCAATGCTCAGACTGTACAACCCACACACACAACACACGGTGCACTGTGACTCAATGCTCAGCCTATGCCAGAACACACACACACACAAACACACACTCATACATGGCTCACTGTGACTTAGTGAACCACCTATACCATCACACCCACACACACACACACACAGACACCTCAGTGACTCAATGGAAAGCCCATACCGGCCCCCACAGACACACCTGTGATTCAGTGTGCAGCCTCTACCAGCACACACACACCATACTGTGACTCAACGCACACTCTACACCACCACATACACACACACACATACGCACACATACGCATGCCTCTTTGTGACTCAATGTGCTGTCCATACCAGCACATATACACACACACAACACACCTCACTGTGACTCTATGCTCAGACCATAGTAGCCCCCACCCCACACACACACGGCACACTGTGACTCAATTCTAAGCCTATACCAGCACATACAGAAACACACACACACCCCAGTGACTCAATGCAAAGTCCATACCAGCATACATACACACATATACGCAGCTAAGTGTGACTCGGTGCTCAGCCTGTACCAGCACACACACAGACACACACGCCACCCACACGGCTCTGTGACTCATTGCGGAGCCTGTACCAGCATAAAATCACGGCTCACTTATCACTCAATGCTTAGTCTGTAGCAGCACACACACACACACACACATAAACACCTCACTGTGACTCAATGCAAAGCCCATACAGGCACACACACACACACCTGAGTCAATGCAGTCTTTGCCAACACACACACACACACACACCTGTGAGTCAATGCAGTCTTTACCAACACACACACACACACGCATGGCTCAATGTGACTCAATGCACAGCCTATACCATCACATACACACACAAAGACACACAGGCACGGCTCACTGTTAATCAATGCACAGTCCATACCAACACATACACACACACACAGGCACCTTACTATAACTAAATTCACATTGTATACCAGCACAGACACACAGAAACATGCATTCACACATGGCTCACTGTGAATCAATGAACCGTCTACACCATCACACACATACAGACACACACACACACGGCTCACTGTGACTCAATGCACTGCCGAAAGCAGCACACAAACACACACAGACATACATGGCTCACTGTGACACAATGCAGTCCATACCAGTACACACACAAGCCTCACTGTGACTGAATGCATGGCGTATACCTGCACACACACACACAGCTCACTGTGACTCAATGCACATTCTATACCATCACACACACACACACACACAGGCACAGCTCACTGTGACTCAATGCACAGCCTATAGCAGTACACACACACACACACACACGTGTCTCAATTTGACTCAATGAATAGTCTGTAGCACCACACAAACACACATACAGGCCTCAGTGACTCTGCAAAGCCCATACCAGCACAGACACACACACGTGTGACTCAGTGCTCAGCCTGTACCAGCACACACACACACACCTTACAGTAACTCATGCACATTCCACCTTAACCACAAACACACACACACACACACATGCACCACTCACTGTGACTCAATGCTCAGACTCTACCAGCCACCCCTCACCACACACACACCTAACCACGATGCACTGTGACTCAATGCTCTGCCTATACCAGCAATACAGAAACACACACAGACACCTCAGTGACTCAATGCAAAGCCCATACCAGCACACTCACACACACACAAACACACGGCTCACTGTGACAGAATGCACAGCTTATGTCTTCACACACACAACCTGATTCAATGCTCAGCGTCTACCAGCACACACACACACACACACGCATGGCTCATTGTGACTCAATGTACATTTTATACCAGCACAAACACACACACACCTCACTGTAACTCAATGCTCAGACTGTACTACCCACACACACAACACACACACACACGGTGCACAGTGACTCAATGCTCAGCCTATACCAGAACACACACACACACACAAACAGGCACTCATACATGGCTCACTGTGACTCAGTGAACCACCTATACCATCACACACACATGCGGCTCAATGTGACTCAAAGCCTATACCAGCACACGCACACACTCACAAACACCCCTCTGTGACTCACTGCACAGCCTATACCAGCGCTCACACACACACACACACACACGCAGCTGTGAATCAATGCACAGTCTATGGTAGCACACATACACACACAAGCACACATGGCTCACTGAGTCAATACACAGCCTATACCTACACACACACACACACACAGCTCAGTGACTCAATGCAAAGCCTATACTAGCACATGCACCCCCCACACACACACACCTCACTGTGACTCAATGCACAGCCTATACCAGCATGCAAACACACACACACAGCTGTGACTCAGTGCACAGTCTGTACCAGCACATGCACACACACGCATGCACAGCTCTGTGATTCAGTGCACCATCCATACCAGCACATACACACATGCACACGCACCTCACTGTGACTCAATTCTCAGACTCTACCAGCACACACACACACGGCATACTGTGACTCAATGCTCAGCCTATACCAGAACACAGACACACACAAACACGCACTCATACATGGTTCACTGTGACTCAGTGAACCACCGATACCAAGACAAACACACACACAAACACACATGGCTAACTGTGACTCAGTGCCCAGTCTCTACCGGAACACAAATACACACACACACATACATAGCTCACAGACTCAATGCACAGCCTGTACTACCACAAACAGCAGGCTCACTGTGACTCAGTGCACAGCCTATACCAGCACAGACACACACACATGGCTCTCTGTGACTCAATGCACTGCCTATAGCAGCACACAGACACACACATGGACATACATGGCTCAGTGCGACACAATGCAGTCCATACCAGTACACAAACAAGCCTCACTGTGACTGAATGCACGACGTGTACCTGCACACACACACACACAGCTCACTGTGACTCAACGAACGCTCTGTAGCACCACACAAACACACATACAGGCCTCAGTGACTCAATGCAAAGCCCCTACCGGCACACACACACACACCTAAGTGTGACTCAATGCTCAGCCCATACCTGCGCACACAAACACACACATCTTAAGGTAACTCATGCACATTCCGCACCATGAAATACAAAATACAAACACACACACATTCACGGCTCACTCTGACTCAATGCACTGTCCATACGAGCACATACACACACAGCACACACCTCACTGTGACTCAATGATCTGATTATATGAGCACACTCACACACACACACACACACAAACACCCCTCAGTGTGACTCATTGCACAACCTATACCAGCGTGGACACACACAAACACACAAGCTCACTGTGACTTAATGCACAGTCTATACGAGCACACACACACAAAACTCATTGTGACCCAATGCACACTCTATACCAGCACACACACATAACTCACTGTGACACAGTGCACAGGCTATATCAGCACACAGACACACACACACAAGGCTCACTGTGACTCAGTGCACTGTGTGTAGCACCACACACACAAACACACGAACACACACATACACCTCAGTGAGTCAATGCAAAGCCCATACCAGCACACTCATACACACAGACACACACACACACACCTTACTGTGTTTCAATGGTCAGCCTATACCGACACACATATACACACCATACTGTGACTCAGTGCACTCTCTGAACCATCACAAAGACACACACACACGCACGGTTCATTGTGACTGAATGCAGCGTCCATACCAGCAAATACACACCACCCATCTGTGACTCAGTGCTCAGACTATTCCACCCCCCCCAACACGTCTCATTGTGACTCAACGCACGGCAAATACCAGTCCACACACACAGACACACACATACACAAACACACGGCTCACTGTGACTCAATGCACAGTTTGTATCAACACACACACATACACACCTCCGTGACTCAATGCTTAGCCTGTATCGTCACACACACACATGCATACACAAACACACATACACACACAAGGTTCACTGTGATACAATGCACAGCCTATAGCAGGACACACACACAGACACTCCTCACTGTGACTCAGTGCTCAGACTGTAATAGCCCCACCCACCCACACATACACCTCACTGACTCAATGCAAAGCCCATACGAGCACACATGCACACATACACACACCTGATTCAATGCTCCACCCATACCAGTGCACACACACACTCCCCGAACTGTGATTCAATGCTCAGCCTATACCAACACACACACACATACACACATACACACACACACACCTCATTGTGACTCAATGCACGGCCTATAGCAGCACACACACACACACATGCTGAGAGTCAATGCACAGTATATACGATCACACACACACACAACTCATTGTGCCTCAATGTATAGTCAATACCAGCACACACACAGACACATATTACTCACTGTGACTCAGTTCACAGCCTATATCAGCACTCAGAAACACACACGGAAGGCTCACATTGACCCAATACACAGTCTGTATCACCCCAGAAACACACAGATACTCACACACACACATACCCCTCAGTGACTCAATACAAAGCCATTACCAGCACACACACACACACACACACACCTGTGATTCAGTGCTCAGCCTAAACGATCAGAAACATACACACACACACACACACACCTTACTGTGACTCAGTGGACCCCCTAGACCACTATGTACACACACACACACACGGCTAATTGTGACTCAACGGAGAGTCCATCCCAGCACATACACACATGCAACACACCTCACAGTGAATCAATGCTCAGACTATACTAGCCCACACCCACACACACAACACACCTCACTGTGACTCAATACTCAGACTATACTAGCCCACACCGCCACACACCCTCATACACCTCACTGACTCAATGCACAGCCCATAAGAAGACACATGCACACATAAACACACCTAACTGATTCAATGCTCCGCCCATACCAGTGTACACACACACATACCCTTGTGATTCAATGCTCAGCCTATACCAACACACACACATACACACAAACCTCATTGTGACTCAATGCACATCCTGTAGCAGCACACACACACACACATGCTGTGACTCAATGCGCCGTCTATACAAGCACACACACAAACAACTCATTGTGACTGAGTGCACAGTCAATACCAGCACACACACAGACATACATAACTCACTGTGACTCAGTTCACAGCCTATATCACCACTCAGACACACACGCAAGGCTCACTGTGACTCAATGCACAGTCTGTAGCACCACACACACACACACATACACCTCAGTGACTCAATGCATAGCCCATACCAGCACACACACACACACACCTGCTGACTGTGACTCAATGCGCCGTCTATACAAGCACACACACAAACAACTCATTGTGACTGAGTGCACAGTCAATACCAGCACACACAAAGACACACATAACTCACTGTGACTCAGTTCACAGCCTATATCAGCACTCAGACACACACACGCAAGGCTCACTGTGACTCAGTGCACAGTCTGTAGCACCACACACACACACCTCAGTGAGTCAATGCAATCCCGTACCAGCACACACACACACACATGCTGACTGTGACTCAATGCACAGTCTATACGAGCACACACACACAGCTCATTGTGACTCAGTGCACAGTCAATACCAGGACACACAGATACACATAACTCACTGTGACTCAGTGCACCGTCTGTAGCCCGCCCACACACACATCAGTGACTCAGTGAAAAGCCCATACCAGCGCGCACACACACACACACATACACACCTAAACGTGATTCAGTGCTCAGCCTCTACCAGCACACACACAAACACACACACACACGCATGGCTCCTTGTGATTCAATGCACATTTCATACCAGCACAGATACACACAACACATCTCACTGTAACTCAATGCTCAGACTGTACTACCAACACAGACAACACACACACACACGGTGCACTATGACTGAAAGCTCAGGCTCTACCAGAACACACACACACACAAACACGCACTCATACATGGCTCACTGTGACTCAATGAACCAGTTATACCATCACACACACACACACACACAAACACACGGCTCACTGTGACTCAGTGCACAGTGTACACCTTCCCCGACTCCCACACACATGGCTCACTGTGACTCAATGCCCAGCTTATATCATTACACACACACACATACACACATGGCTCACTGTGACTCAATGCACTGCCTAAAGCAGCACAGAAACACGCACATGGACATACATGGCTCACTGTGACACAATGCACAGCCCAAACCACTACACACACAAACCTCACTGTGAGTGAATGCACAGCGTATACTGCACACACATACACAAACACAGAGCTCACTGTGACGCAATGCACAGCCTATACCAGTACACACGCATACACACGTCTCAATTTGACTCAATGAACAGTCTATAGCACCACACAGACACACATACAGGCTTCAGTGACTCAATGCAAAGCCCATTACCCACACCCACACACACACCTAAATGTGACTCAGTGCTCAGCCTGTACCAGCACACACAAACACACTCACCTTACAGTAACTCACGCACATTCCACACCATGAAATACAAACACACACACACACAGATATGCACAGCTCAATGAGACTCAATGCGCTGTCCATAAAAGCAAATACACGCACACAGCACACCTCACTGTGACTCAATGATCTGATTATACCAGCACACTCACACACATACACACACAAACACATGGCTCACTGTGACTCAGTGCACCGTATGCCTGCCCCCAGTCCCAGACACACATGGCTCACTATGAATGAATGCACAGCCTATATCTTCACAACACACACACACACACCCCTCAGGGACTCAATGCAAAGCCCATACCAGCACACACACACGTATACACACACTGAACTGTGACTCAATGCTCAGATTATACCAGCACAGACACAGAAACACGTGACTCACTGTAACTCAGTGCAGAGCATATACCAGCACCCTCACACACACGGCTCACTGTGACTCAATGCACAGCCTATAGCAGCACACACACACACACACACATGCTCACTGTGACTCAATGCACAGTCAATACCAGCACACACACACAGACACACATAACTCACTGTGACTCAGTTCACAGCCTATATCAGCACTCACACACACACACACACACATGCTGAGAGTCAATGCACAGTGTATACAAGCACACACACACAACTCATTGTGCCTCAATGCACAATGACTCAATGCACTGTGACTCAATGCACAGTCTGTAGCCCCCCCACACACAACTCAGTGACTCAATGCAAAGCCCATTCCAGCGCACACAGACACACATAAACACACACACACCTCTGATTCAATGCTCAGCCTCTACCAGCACACACACACACACAAACCCACACACACACGCAAGGCTTAATGTGACTCAATGTACATTTCATACCAGCACACACACACACACACACACCACATCTCACTGTAACTCAATGCTCAGACTGTACTACCCCCACACACAACACACACACACGGCACACTGTGACTGAATGCTCAGCCTATAGCAGCCCACACACACACACATGCTCCCTATGACTCAATGCAGTCTATAGGAGCACACACACACACACAAAACTCATTGTGACTCCATGCACAGTCAATACCAGCACACATAGACACACATAACTCATTGTGACTCAGTTCACAGCCTATATCAGCACTCAAACACAAGGCTCACTGTGACTCAATGCACAGTCTGTAGCACCACACAAAAACACACACACATACTCACTGTGACTCAATGCACAGTCTCTACCAGCACACACACACACACATAACTCACTGTGACTCAGTGCACAGGCTATATCATCACACAGACACACACACACAAGGCTGTGACCTAGTGAACAGTCTGTAGCACCACACACACACTCACACATACACCTCAGTGACTCAATGCAAAGCCCATACCAGCACACACAAACACATACACACACCTGTGATTCAATGCTCAGCCTAAACCAGCACACACATACACACACACACACAGCTGTGACTCAATGCACACCCTAGACCACTACGTACACACACACACACATGGCTAATTGTGGCTCAAGAGAGTCCATACCAGCACATACACACACACAACACACCTCACTGTGACTCAATGATCAGACTATACTAGCCCCCCCACACACACACATACACCTCAGTGACTCAATGCAAAGCCCATACGAGCACACATGCACACATACACACACTTAATTGATTCAGTGGTCCACCCATACCAGTGCAGACACACCCGTGATTCAATGCTCAGCCTATACCAGCACACACACACACACCTCATTGACTCAATGCACAGCCTATAGCAGTACACACACACACACATGCTGTGACTCAATGCACAGTCTGTACGAGCACACACACAGACACACGTAACTCACTGTGACTCAGTTCACAGCCTATATCAGCACTCAGATGTACACACGCAAGGCTCACATGACTCAATGCACAGTCTGTAGCACCACACACACACACACACACACACACCTCAGTGAGTCAATACAAAGCCCATAGCAGCACACACACTCCCACACCTGTGATTCAATGCTAAGCCTATAGCAGCACACATATACACACCATACTGTGACTCAGTGCACACTCTACACCATCACAAAGACACACACACACGCACGGCTCATTGTGACTGAATGCACCGTCCATACCAGCACATACACACACACAACACATCTGTCAGTCAATGCTCAGACTGTACAACCCACACACACAACACACGGTGCACTGTGACTCAATGCTCAGCCTATGCCAGAACACACACACACACAAACACACACTCATACATGGCTCACTGTGACTTAGTGAACCACCTATACCATCACACACACAGACACACACAGACACCTCAGTGACTCAATGGAAAGCCCATACCAGCCCCCCACACACACACCTGTGATTCAGTGTGCAGCCTCTACCAGCACACACACACCATACTGTGACTCAACGCACACTCTACACCACCACATACACACACACACATACGCACACATACGCATGCCTCTTTGTGACTCAATGTGCTGTCCATACCAGCACATATACACACACACAACACACCTCACTGTGACTCTATGCTCAGACCATAGTAGCCCCCACCCCACACACACACGGCACACTGTGACTCAATTCTAAGCCTATACCAGCACATACAGAAACACACACACACCCCAGTGACTCAATGCAAAGTCCATACCAGCATACATACACACATATACGCAGCTAAGTGTGACTCGGTGCTCAGCCTGTACCAGCACACACACAGACACACACGCCACCCACACGGCTCTGTGACTCATTGCGGAGCCTGTACCAGCATAAAATCACGGCTCACTTATCACTCAATGCTTAGTCTGTAGCAGCACACACACACACACACACATGAACACCTCACTGTGAGTCAATGCAAAGCCCATACAGGCACACACACACACACCTGAGTCAATGCAGTCTTTGCCAACACACACACACACACACACACCTGTGAGTCAATGCAGTCTTTACCACCACACACACAGACACACACGCATGGCTCAATGTGACTCAATGCACAGCCTATAACATCACATACACACACAAAGACACACAGGCACGGCTCACTGTTAATCAATGCACAGTCCATACCAACACATACACACACACACAGGCACCTTACTGTAACTAAATTCACATTGTATACCAGCACAGACACACAGAAACATGCATTCACACATGGCTCACTGTGAATCAATGAACCGTCTACACCATCACACACATACAGACACACACACACACGGCTCACTGTGACTCAATGCACTGCCGAAAGCAGCACACAAACACACACAGACATACATGGCTCACTGTGACACAATGCAGTCCATACCAGTACACACACAAGCCTCACTGTGACTGAATGCATGGCGTATACCTGCACACACACACACAGCTCACTGTGACTCAATGCACATTCTATACCATCACACACACACACACACAGGCACAGCTCACTGTGACTCAATGCACAGCCTATAGCAGTACACACACACACACACGTGTCTCAATTTGACTCAATGAATAGTCTTTAGCACCACACAAACACACATACAGGCCTCAGTGACTCTGCAAAGCCCATACCAGCACACACACACACACGTGTGACTCAGTGTTCAGCCTGTACCAGCACACACACACACACCTTACAGTAACTCATGCACATTCCACAACATGAACTACAAACACACACACACACATGCACCACTCACTGTGACTCAATGCTCAGACTCTACCAGCCACCCCTCACCACACACACACCTAACCACGACGCACTGTGACTCAATGCTCTGCCTATACCAGCAATACAGAAACACACACAGACACCTCAGTGACTCAATGCAAAGCCCATACCAGCACACTCACACACACAAACACACGGCTCACTGTGACAGAATGCACAGCTTATGTCTTCACACACACAACCTGATTCAATGCTCAGCGTCTACCAGCACACACACACACACACGCATGGCTCATTGTGACTCAATGTACATTTTATACCAGCACAAACACACACACACCTCACTGTAACTCAATGCTCAGACTGTACTACCCACACACACAACATACACACACACGGTGCACAGTGACTCAATGCTCAGCCTATACCAGAACACACACACACACACAAACAGGCACTCATACATGGCTCACTGTGACTCAGTGAACCACCTATACCATCACACACACATGCGGCTCAATGTGACTCAAAGCCTATACCAGCACACGCACACACTCACAAACACCCCTCTGTGACTCACTGCACAGCCTATACCAGCGCTCACACACACACACACACACACAGCTGTGAATCAATGCACAGTCTATGGTAGCACACATACACACACAAGCACACATGGCTCACTGAGTCAATACACAGCGTATACCTACACACACACACACACACACACAGCTCAGTGACTCAATGCAAAGCCTATACTAGCACATGCACCCCCCACACACACACACCTCACTGTGACTCAATGCACAGCCTATACCAGCATGCACACACACACACACAGCTGTGACTCAGTGCACAGTCTGTACCAGCACATGCACACACACGCATGCACAGCTCTGTGATTCAGTGCACCATCCATACCAGCACATACACACATGCACACGCACCTCACTGTGACTCAATTCTCAGACTCTACCAGCACACACACACACGGCATACTGTGACTCAATGCTCAGCCTATACCAGAACACAGACACACACAAACACGCACTCATACATGGTTCACTGTGACTCAGTGAACCACCGATACCAAGACAAACACACACACAAACACACATGGCTAACTGTGACTCAGTGCCCAGTCTCTACTGGAACACAAATACACACACACACATACGTAGCTCACAGACTCAATGCACAGCCTGTACTACCACAAACAGCAGGCTCACTGTGACTCAGTGCACAGCCTATACCAGCACTGACACACACACATGGCTCTCTGTGACTCAATGCACTGCCTATAGCAGCACACAAACACACACACGGACATACATGGCTCAGTGCGACACAATGCAGTCCATACCAGTACACACACAAGCCTCACTGTGACTGAATGCACGGCGTATACCTGCACACACACACACACACACAGCTCACTGTGACTCAACGAACGCTCTGTAGCACCACACAAACACACATACAGGCCTCAGTGACTCAATGCAAAGCCCCTACCGGCACACACACACACACCTAAGTGTGACTCAATGCTCAGCCCATACCTGCGCACACAAACACACACATCTTAAGGTAACTCATGCACATTCCACACCATGAAATACAAAATACAAACACACACACATTCACGGCTCACTCTGACTCAATGCACTGTCCATACGAGCACATACACACACAGCACACACCTCACTGTGACTCAATGATCTGATTATATGAGCACACTCACACACACACACACAAACACCCCTCACTGTGACTCACTGCACAACCTATACCAGCGTGGACACACACAAACACACATGCTCACTGTGAATAATGCACAGTCTATACGAGCACACACACACACAACTCATTGTGACCCAATGCACACTCTATACCAGCACACACACAGAACTCACTGTGACACAGTGCACAGGCTATATCAGCACGCAGACACACACACACAAGGCTCACTGTGACTCAGTGCACTGTGTGTAGCACCACACACACAAACACACAAACACACACATACACCTCAGTGAGTCAATGCAAAGCCCATACCAGCACACTCATACACACAGACACACACACACACACACCTTACTGTGTTTCAATGGTCAGCCTATACCAACACACATATACACACCATACTGTGACTCAGTGCACTCTCTGAACCATCACAAAGACACACACACACGCACGGCTCATTGTGACTGAATGCAGCGTCCATACCAGTAAATACACACCACCCATCTGTGACTCAGTGCTCAGACTATTCCACACCCCCCAACACGTCTCATTGTGACTCAACGCACGGCAAATACCAGTCCACACACACAGACACACACATACACAAACACACGGCTCACTGTGACTCAATGCACAGTTTGTATCAACACACACACATACACACCTCCGTGACTCAATGCTCAGCCTGTATCGTCACACACACACATGCATACACAAACACACATACAGACACAAGGTTCACTGTGATACAATGCACAGCCTATAGCAGGACACACACACAGACACACGTCACTGTGACACAAAGCACAGCCTATACCAGCACATACACACAAAAACACACTTTACTGTGACTCAATGCACAGCCTATTGCAGCACACACACACACACACACACACCGCTCACTGTGACAAAATGCAACACCTATACCAGCATGCAAACATGGCTCACTGTGACTCAATGCACCATCCTTACCTACACACACACACACATGGCTCACTGTGACTCAATGCACAGTTTGTATCAACACACACACATACACACCTCCGTGGCTCAATGCTTAGCCTGTATCGTCACACACACACATGCATACGCAAACACACATACACACACAAGGTTCACTGTGATACAATGCACAGCCTATAGCAGGACACACACACAGACACTCCTCACTGTGACTCAGTGCTCAGACTGTAATAGCCCCCCCCCACACACACATACACCTCACTGACTCAATGCAAAGCCCATACGAGCACACATGCACACATACACACACCTGATTCAATGCTCCACCCATACCAGTGCACACACACACACCCCGAACTGTGATTCAATGCTCAGCCTATACCAACACACACACATACACACACACCTCATTGTGACTCAATGCACATCTTGTAGCAGCACACACACACACACATGCTGACTGTGACTCAATGCGCCGTCTATACAAGCACACACAACTCATTGTGACTGAGCGCACAGTCAATACCAGCACACACACACACACACACAACTCATTGTGACTCAGTTCACAGCCTATATCACCACTCAAACACACACGCAAGGCTCACTGTGACTCAATGCACAGTCTGTAGCACCACACACACACACACATACACCTCAGTGACTCAATGCAAAGCCCATACCAGCACACACACACACACACACCTGCTGACTGTGACTCATTGCACAGTCTATACGAGCATACATACACATAACTCATTGTGACTCAATGCACAGTCAATACCAGCACACACACAGACACACATAACTCACTGAGACTCAGTGCACAGTCTGTAGCCCGCCCACACACACATCAGTGACTCAATGAAAAGCCCATACCAGCGCGCACACACACACATACACACCTAAACGTGATTCAGTGCTCAGCCTCTACCAGCACACACACAAACACACACACACACATGCTTGGCTCCTTGTGATTCAATGTACATTTCATACCAGCACAGATACACACAACACATCTCACTGTAACTCAATGCTCAGACTGTACTACCAACACACACAACACACACACACACGGCGCACTATGACTGAAAGCTCAGGCTGTACCAGAACACACACACACACAAACACGCACTCATACATGGCTCACTGTGACTCAATGAACCAGTTATACCATCACACACACACACACACACACACAAACACACGGCTCACTGTGACTCAGTGCACAGTGTACACCTTCCCCGACTCCCACACACATGGCTCACTGTGACTCAATGCCCAGCTTATATCATTACACACACACACATACACACATGGCTCACTGTGACTCAATGCACTGCCTAAAGCAGCACAGAAACACGCACATGGACATACATGGCTCACTGTGACACAATGCACAGCCCAAACCACTACACACACAAACCTCACTGTGAGTGAATGCACAGCGTATACTGCACACACATACACAAACACAGAGCTCACTGTGACGCAATGCACAGCCTATACCAGTACACACACATACACACGTCTCAATTTGACTCAATGAACAGTCTATAGCACCACACAGACACACATACAGGCTTCAGTGACTCAATGCAAAGCCCATTACCCACACCCACACACACACCTAAATGTGACTCAGTGCTCAGCCTGTACCAGCACACACAAACACACTCACCTTACAGTAACTCACGCACATTCCACACCATGAAATACAAACACACACACACACAGATATGCACAGCTCAATGAGACTCAATGCGCTGTCCATAAAAGCAAATACACGCACACAGCACACCTCACTGTGACTCAATGATCTGATTATACCAGCACACTCACACACATACACACACAAACACATGGCTCACTGTGACTCAGTGCACCGTATGCCTGCCCCCAGTCCCAGACACACATGGCTCACTATGAATGAATGCACAGCCTATATCTTCACAACACACACACACACACCCCTCAGGGACTCAATGCAAAGCCCATACCAGCACACACACACGTATACACACACTGAACTGTGACTCAATGCTCAGATTATACCAGCACAGACACAGAAACACATGACTCACTGTAACTCAGTGCAGAGCATATACCAGCACCCGCACACACACGGCTCACTGTGACTCAATGCACAGCCTATAGCAGCACACACACACACACACACATGCTCACTGTGACTCAATGCACAGTCAATACCAGCACACACACACAGACACACATAACTCACTGTGACTCAGTTCACAGCCTATATCAGCACTCACACACACACACACACACATGCTGAGAGTCAATGCACAGTGTATACAAGCACACACACACAACTCATTGTGCCTCAATGCACAATGACTCAATGCACTGTGACTCAATGCACAGTCTGTAGCCCCCCCACACACAACTCAGTGACTCAATGCAAAGCCCATTCCAGCGCACACAGACACACATAAACACACACACACCTCTGATTCAATGCTCAGCCTCTACCAGCACACACACACACGCAAACCCACACACACACGCAAGGCTTAATGTGACTCAATGTACATTTCATACCAGCACACACACACACACACACCACATCTCACTGTAACTCAATGCTCAGACTGTACTACCCCCACACACAACACACACACACGGCACACTGTGACTGAATGCTCAGCCTATAGCAGCCCACACACACACACATGCTCCCTATGACTCAATGCAGTCTATAGGAGCACACACACACACACAAAACTCATTGTGACTCCATGCACAGTCAATACCAGCACACACAGACACACATAACTCATTGTGACTCAGTTCACAGCCTATATCAGCACTCAAACACAAGGCTCACTGTGACTCAATGCACAGTCTGTAGCACCACACAAAAACACACACACATACTCACTGTGACTCAATGCACAGTGTCTACCAGCACACACACACACACATAACTCACTGTGACTCAGTGCACAGGCTATATCATCACACAGACACACACACACAAGGCTGTGACCTAGTGAACAGTCTGTAGCACCACACACACACTCACACATACACCTCAGTGACTCAATGCAAAGCCCATACCAGCACACACAAACACATACACACACCTGTGATTCAATGCTCAGCCTAAACCAGCACACACATACACACACACACACAGCTGTGACTCAATGCACACCCTAGACCACTACGTACACACACACACACATGGCTAATTGTGGCTCAAGAGAGTCCATACCAGCACATACACACACACAACACACCTCACTGTGACTCAATGATCAGACTATACTAGCCCCCCCACACACACACATACACCTCAGTGACTCAATGCAAAGCCCATACGAGCACACATGCACACATACACACACTTAATTGATTCAGTGGTCCACCCATACCAGTGCAGACACACCCGTGATTCAATGCTCAGCCTATACCAGCACACACACACACACCTCATTGACTCAATGCACAGCCTATAGCAGTACACACACACACACATGCTGTGACTCAATGCACAGTCTGTACGAGCACACACACAGACACACGTAACTCACTGTGACTCAGTTCACAGCCTATATCAGCACTCAGATGTACACACGCAAGGCTCACATGACTCAATGCACAGTCTGTAGCACCACACACACACACACACACACACACCTCAGTGAGTCAATACAAAGCCCATAGCAGCACACACACTCCCACACCTGTGATTCAATGCTAAGCCTATAGCAGCACACATATACACACCATACTGTGACTCAGTGCACACTCTACACCATCACAAAGACACACACACACGCACGGCTCATTGTGACTGAATGCACCGTCCATACCAGCACATACACACACACAACACATCTGTCAGTCAATGCTCAGACTGTACAACCCACACACACAACACACGGTGCACTGTGACTCAATGCTCAGCCTATGCCAGAACACACACACACACAAACACACACTCATACATGGCTCACTGTGACTTAGTGAACCACCTATACCATCACACACACAGACACACACAGACACCTCAGTGACTCAATGGAAAGCCCATACCAGCCCCCCACACACACACCTGTGATTCAGTGTGCAGCCTCTACCAGCACACACACACCATACTGTGACTCAACGCACACTCTACACCACCACATACACACACACACATACGCACACATACGCATGCCTCTTTGTGACTCAATGTGCTGTCCATACCAGCACATATACACACACACAACACACCTCACTGTGACTCTATGCTCAGACCATAGTAGCCCCCACCCCACACACACACGGCACACTGTGACTCAATTCTAAGCCTATACCAGCACATACAGAAACACACACACACCCCAGTGACTCAATGCAAAGTCCATACCAGCATACATACACACATATACGCAGCTAAGTGTGACTCGGTGCTCAGCCTGTACCAGCACACACACAGACACACACGCCACCCACACGGCTCTGTGACTCATTGCGGAGCCTGTACCAGCATAAAATCACGGCTCACTTATCACTCAATGCTTAGTCTGTAGCAGCACACACACACACACACACATGAACACCTCACTGTGAGTCAATGCAAAGCCCATACAGGCACACACACACACACCTGAGTCAATGCAGTCTTTGCCAACACACACACACACACACACCTGTGAGTCAATGCAGTCTTTACCACCACACACACAGACACACACGCATGGCTCAATGTGACTCAATGCACAGCCTATACCATCACATACACACACAAAGACACACAGGCACGGCTCACTGTTAATCAATGCACAGTCCATACCAACACATACACACACACACAGGCACCTTACTGTAACTAAATTCACATTGTATACCAGCACAGACACACAGAAACATGCATTCACACATGGCTCACTGTGAATCAATGAACCGTCTACACCATCACACACATACAGACACACACACACACGGCTCACTGTGACTCAATGCACTGCCGAAAGCAGCACACAAACACACACAGACATACATGGCTCACTGTGACACAATGCAGTCCATACCAGTACACACACAAGCCTCACTGTGACTGAATGCATGGCGTATACCTGCACACACACACACAGCTCACTGTGACTCAATGCACATTCTATACCATCACACACACACACACACAGGCACAGCTCACTGTGACTCAATGCACAGCCTATAGCAGTACACACACACACACACGTGTCTCAATTTGACTCAATGAATAGTCTTTAGCACCACACAAACACACATACAGGCCTCAGTGACTCTGCAAAGCCCATACCAGCACACACACACACACGTGTGACTCAGTGTTCAGCCTGTACCAGCACACACACACACACCTTACAGTAACTCATGCACATTCCACAACATGAACTACAAACACACACACACACATGCACCACTCACTGTGACTCAATGCTCAGACTCTACCAGCCACCCCTCACCACACACACACCTAACCACGACGCACTGTGACTCAATGCTCTGCCTATACCAGCAATACAGAAACACACACAGACACCTCAGTGACTCAATGCAAAGCCCATACCAGCACACTCACACACACAAACACACGGCTCACTGTGACAGAATGCACAGCTTATGTCTTCACACACACAACCTGATTCAATGCTCAGCGTCTACCAGCACACACACACACACACGCATGGCTCATTGTGACTCAATGTACATTTTATACCAGCACAAACACACACACACCTCACTGTAACTCAATGCTCAGACTGTACTACCCACACACACAACATACACACACACGGTGCACAGTGACTCAATGCTCAGCCTATACCAGAACACACACACACACACAAACAGGCACTCATACATGGCTCACTGTGACTCAGTGAACCACCTATACCATCACACACACATGCGGCTCAATGTGACTCAAAGCCTATACCAGCACACGCACACACTCACAAACACCCCTCTGTGACTCACTGCACAGCCTATACCAGCGCTCACACACACACACACACACACAGCTGTGAATCAATGCACAGTCTATGGTAGCACACATACACACACAAGCACACATGGCTCACTGAGTCAATACACAGCGTATACCTACACACACACACACACACACACAGCTCAGTGACTCAATGCAAAGCCTATACTAGCACATGCACCCCCCCCACACACACACCTCACTGTGACTCAATGCACAGCCTATACCAGCATGCACACACACACACACAGCTGTGACTCAGTGCACAGTCTGTACCAGCACATGCACACACACGCATGCACAGCTCTGTGATTCAGTGCACCATCCATACCAGCACATACACACATGCACACGCACCTCACTGTGACTCAATTCTCAGACTCTACCAGCACACACACACACGGCATACTGTGACTCAATGCTCAGCCTATACCAGAACACAGACACACACAAACACGCACTCATACATGGTTCACTGTGACTCAGTGAACCACCGATACCAAGACAAACACACACACAAACACACATGGCTAACTGTGACTCAGTGCCCAGTCTCTACTGGAACACAAATACACACACACACATACGTAGCTCACAGACTCAATGCACAGCCTGTACTACCACAAACAGCAGGCTCACTGTGACTCAGTGCACAGCCTATACCAGCACTGACACACACACATGGCTCTCTGTGACTCAATGCACTGCCTATAGCAGCACACAAACACACACACGGACATACATGGCTCAGTGCGACACAATGCAGTCCATACCAGTACACACACAAGCCTCACTGTGACTGAATGCACGGCGTATACCTGCACACACACACACACACACAGCTCACTGTGACTCAACGAACGCTCTGTAGCACCACACAAACACACATACAGGCCTCAGTGACTCAATGCAAAGCCCCTACCGGCACACACACACACACACGTAAGTGTGACTCAATGCTCAGCCCATACCTGCGCACACAAACACACACATCTTAAGGTAACTCATGCACATTCCACACCATGAAATACAAAATACAAACACACACACATTCACGGCTCACTCTGACTCAATGCACTGTCCATACGAGCACATACACACACAGCACACACCTCACTGTGACTCAATGATCTGATTATATGAGCACACTCACACACACACACACACAAACACCCCTCACTGTGACTCACTGCACAACCTATACCAGCGTGGACACACACAAACACACATGCTCACTGTGAATAATGCACAGTCTATACGAGCACACACACACACAACTCATTGTGACCCAATGCACACTCTATACCAGCACACACACAGAACTCACTGTGACACAGTGCACAGGCTATATCAGCACGCAGACACACACACACAAGGCTCACTGTGACTCAGTGCACTGTGTGTAGCACCACACACACAAACACACACATACACCTCAGTGAGTCAATGCAAAGCCCATACCAGCACACTCATACACACAGACACACACACACACACACCTTACTGTGTTTCAATGGTCAGCCTATACCAACACACATATACACACCATACTGTGACTCAGTGCACTCTCTGAACCATCACAAAGACACACACACACGCACGGCTCATTGTGACTGAATGCAGCGTCCATACCAGTAAATACACACCACCCATCTGTGACTCAGTGCTCAGACTATTCCACACCCCCCAACACGTCTCATTGTGACTCAACGCACGGCAAATACCAGTCCACACACACAGACACACACATACACAAACACACGGCTCACTGTGACTCAATGCACAGTTTGTATCAACACACACACATACACACCTCCGTGACTCAATGCTCAGCCTGTATCGTCACACACACACATGCATACACAAACACACATACACACACAAGGTTCACTGTGATACAATGCACAGCCTATAGCAGGACACACACACAGACACACGTCACTGTGACACAAAGCACAGCCTATACCAGCACATACACACAAAAACACACTTTACTGTGACTCAATGCACAGCCTATTGCAGCACACACACACACACACACACACCGCTCACTGTGACAAAATGCAACACCTATACCAGCATGCAAACATGGCTCACTGTGACTCAATGCACCATCCTTACCTACACACACACACACATGGCTCACTGTGACTCAATGCACAGTTTGTATCAACACACACACATACACACCTCCGTGGCTCAATGCTTAGCCTGTATCGTCACACACACACATGCATACGCAAACACACATACACACACAAGGTTCACTGTGATACAATGCACAGCCTATAGCAGGACACACACACAGACACTCCTCACTGTGACTCAGTGCTCAGACTGTAATAGCCCCCCCACACACACACATACACCTCACTGACTCAATGCAAAGCCCATACGAGCACACATGCACACATACACACACCTGATTCAATGCTCCACCCATACCAGTGCACACACACACACCCCGAACTGTGATTCAATGCTCAGCCTATACCAACACACACACATACACACACACCTCATTGTGACTCAATGCACATCTTGTAGCAGCACACACACACACACATGCTGACTGTGACTCAATGCGCCGTCTATACAAGCACACACAACTCATTGTGACTGAGCGCACAGTCAATACCAGCACACACACACACACACACAACTCATTGTGACTCAGTTCACAGCCTATATCACCACTCAAACACACACGCAAGGCTCACTGTGACTCAATGCACAGTCTGTAGCACCACACACACACACACATACACCTCAGTGACTCAATGCAAAGCCCATACCAGCACACACACACACACACACACCTGCTGACTGTGACTCATTGCACAGTCTATACGAGCATACATACACATAACTCATTGTGACTCAATGCACAGTCAATACCAGCACACACACAGACACACATAACTCACTGTGACTCAGTTCACAGCCTATATCAGCACTCAGACACACACACGCAAGGCTCACTGTGACTCAATGCATAGTGTGTAGCACCACACACACACACACCTCAGTGACTCAATGCAATCCCATACCAGCACACACACACACACACACATGCTGACTGTGACTCAATGCACAGTCTATACGAGCACACACACACAGCTCATTGTGACTCAGTGCCCAGTCAATACCAGCACACACAGATACACATAACTCACTGTGACTCAGTGCACAGTCTGTAGCCCGCCCACACACACATCAGTGACTCAATGAAAAGCCCATACCAGCGCGCACACACACACATACACACCTAAACGTGATTCAGTGCTCAGCCTCTACCAGCACACACACAAACACACACACACACATGCTTGGCTCCTTGTGATTCAATGTACATTTCATACCAGCACAGATACACACAACACATCTCACTGTAACTCAATGCTCAGACTGTACTACCAACACACACAACACACACACACACGGCGCACTATGACTGAAAGCTCAGGCTGTACCAGAACACACACACACACAAACACGCACTCATACATGGCTCACTGTGACTCAATGAACCAGTTATACCATCACACACACACACACACACACACAAACACACGGCTCACTGTGACTCAGTGCACAGTGTACACCTTCCCCGACTCCCACACACATGGCTCACTGTGACTCAATGCCCAGCTTATATCATTACACACACACACATACACACATGGCTCACTGTGACTCAATGCACTGCCTAAAGCAGCACAGAAACACGCACATGGACATACATGGCTCACTGTGACACAATGCACAGCCCAAACCACTACACACACAAACCTCACTGTGAGTGAATGCACAGCGTATACTGCACACACATACACAAACACAGAGCTCACTGTGACGCAATGCACAGCCTATACCAGTACACACACATACACACGTCTCAATTTGACTCAACGAACAGTCTATAGCACCACACAGACACACATACAGGCTTCAGTGACTCAATGCAAAGCCCATTACCCACACCCACACACACACCTAAATGTGACTCAGTGCTCAGCCTGTACCAGCACACACAAACACACTCACCTTACAGTAACTCACGCACATTCCACACCATGAAATACAAACACACACACACACAGATATGCACAGCTCAATGAGACTCAATGCGCTGTCCATAAAAGCAAATACACGCACACAGCACACCTCACTGTGACTCAATGATCTGATTATACCAGCACACTCACACACATACACACACAAACACATGGCTCACTGTGACTCAGTGCACCGTATGCCTGCCCCCAGTCCCAGACACACATGGCTCACTATGAATGAATGCACAGCCTATATCTTCACAACACACACACACACACCCCTCAGGGACTCAATGCAAAGCCCATACCAGCACACACACACGTATACACACACTGAACTGTGACTCAATGCTCAGATTATACCAGCACAGACACAGAAACACATGACTCACTGTAACTCAGTGCAGAGCATATACCAGCACCCTCACACACACGGCTCACTGTGACTCAATGCACAGCCTATAGCAGCACACACACACACACACACACATGCTCACTGTGACTCAATGCACAGTCAATACCAGCACACACACACAGACACACATAACTCACTGTGACTCAGTTCACAGCCTATATCAGCACTCACACACACACACACACACATGCTGAGAGTCAATGCACAGTGTATACAAGCACACACACACAACTCATTGTGCCTCAATGCACAATGACTCAATGCACTGTGACTCAATGCACAGTCTGTAGCCCCCCCACACACAACTCAGTGACTCAATGCAAAGCCCATTCCAGCGCACACAGACACACATAAACACACACACACCTCTGATTCAATGCTCAGCCTCTACCAGCACACACACACACACAAACCCACACACACACGCAAGGCTTAATGTGACTCAATGTACATTTCATACCAGCACACACACACACACACACACCACATCTCACTGTAACTCAATGCTCAGACTGTACTACCCCCACACACAACACACACACACGGCACACTGTGACTGAATGCTCAGCCTATAGCAGCCCACACACACACACATGCTCCCTATGACTCAATGCAGTCTATAGGAGCACACACACACACACAAAACTCATTGTGACTCCATGCACAGTCAATACCAGCACACACAGACACACATAACTCATTGTGACTCAGTTCACAGCCTATATCAGCACTCAAACACAAGGCTCACTGTGACTCAATGCACAGTCTGTAGCACCACACAAAAACACACACACATACTCACTGTGACTCAATGCACAGTCTCTACCAGCACACACACACACACATAACTCACTGTGACTCAGTGCACAGGCTATATCATCACACAGACACACACACACAAGGCTGTGACCTAGTGAACAGTCTGTAGCACCACACACACACTCACACATACACCTCAGTGACTCAATGCAAAGCCCATACCAGCACACACAAACACATACACACACCTGTGATTCAATGCTCAGCCTAAACCAGCACACACATACACACACACACAGCTGTGACTCAATGCACACCCTAGACCACTACGTACACACACACACACATGGCTAATTGTGGCTCAAGAGAGTCCATACCAGCACATACACACACACAACACACCTCACTGTGACTCAATGATCAGACTATACTAGCCCCCCCACACACACATACACCTCAGTGACTCAATGCAAAGCCCATACGAGCACACATGCACACATACACACACTTAATTGATTCAGTGGTCCACCCATACCAGTGCAGACACACCCGTGATTCAATGCTCAGCCTATACCAGCACACACACACACACCTCATTGACTCAATGCACAGCCTATAGCAGTACACACACACACACATGCTGTGACTCAATGCACAGTCTGTACGAGCACACACACAGACACACGTAACTCACTGTGACTCAGTTCACAGCCTATATCAGCACTCAGATGTACACACGCAAGGCTCACATGACTCAATGCACAGTCTGTAGCACCACACACACACACACACACACACACCTCAGTGAGTCAATACAAAGCCCATAGCAGCACACACACTCCCACACCTGTGATTCAATGCTAAGCCTATAGCAGCACACATATACACACCATACTGTGACTCAGTGCACACTCTACACCATCACAAAGACACACACACACGCACGGCTCATTGTGACTGAATGCACCGTCCATACCAGCACATACACACACACAACACATCTGTCAGTCAATGCTCAGACTGTACAACCCACACACACAACACACGGTGCACTGTGACTCAATGCTCAGCCTATGCCAGAACACACACACACACAAACACACACTCATACATGGCTCACTGTGACTTAGTGAACCACCTATACCATCACACACACAGACACACACAGACACCTCAGTGACTCAATGGAAAGCCCATACCAGCCCCCCACACACACACCTGTGATTCAGTGTGCAGCCTCTACCAGCACACACACACCATACTGTGACTCAACGCACAGTCTACACCACCACATACACACACACACATACGCACACATACGCATGCCTCTTTGTGACTCAATGTGCTGTCCATACCAGCACATATACACACACACAACACACCTCACTGTGACTCTATGCTCAGACCATAGTAGCCCCCCCACACACACACACGGCACACTGTGACTCAATTCTAAGCCTATACCAGCACATACAGAAACACACACACACCCCAGTGACTCAATGCAAAGTCCATACCAGCATACATACACACATATACGCAGCTAAGTGTGACTCGGTGCTCAGCCTGTACCAGCACACACACAGACACACACGCCACCCACACGGCTCTGTGACTCATTGCGGAGCCTGTACCAGCATAAAATCACGGCTCACTTATCACTCAATGCTTAGTCTGTAGCAGCACACACACACACACACACATAAACACCTCACTGTGAGTCAATGCAAAGCCCATACAGGCACACACACACACACCTGAGTCAATGCAGTCTTTGCCAACACACACACACACACACACACCTGTGAGTCAATGCAGTCTTTACCACCACACACACAGACACACACACATGGCTCAATGTGACTCAATGCACAGCCTATACCATCACATACACACACAAAGACACACAGGCACGGCTCACTGTTAATCAATGCACAGTCCATACCAACACATACACACACACACAGGCACCTTACTGTAACTAAATTCACATTGTATACCAGCACAGACACACAGAAACATGCATTCACACATGGCTCACTGTGAATCAATGAACCGTCTACACCATCACACACATACAGACACACACACACACGGCTCACTGTGACTCAATGCACTGCCGAAAGCAGCACACAAACACACACAGACATACATGGCTCACTGTGACACAATGCAGTCCATACCAGTACACACACAAGCCTCACTGTGACTGAATGCATGGCGTATACCTGCACACACACACACAGCTCACTGTGACTCAATGCACATTCTATACCATCACACACACACACACACACAGGCACAGCTCACTGTGACTCAATGCACAGCCTATAGCAGTACACACACACACACACGTGTCTCAATTTGACTCAATGAATAGTCTTTAGCACCACACAGACACACATACAGGCCTCAGTGACTCTGCAAAGCCCATACCAGCACACACACACACACGTGTGACTCAGTGTTCAGCCTGTACCAGCACACACACACACACCTTACAGTAACTCATGCACATTCCACAACATGAACTACAAACACACACACACACATGCACCACTCACTGTGACTCAATGCTCAGACTCTACCAGCCACCCCTCACCACACACACACCTAACCACGACGCACTGTGACTCAATGCTCTGCCTATACCAGCAATACAGAAACACACACAGACACCTCAGTGACTCAATGCAAAGCCCATACCAGCACACTCACACACACACAAACACACGGCTCACTGTGACAGAATGCACAGCTTATGTCTTCACACACACAACCTGATTCAATGCTCAGCGTCTACCAGCACACACACACACACACGCATGGCTCATTGTGACTCAATGTACATTTTATACCAGCACAAACACACACACACCTCACTGTAACTCAATGCTCAGACTGTACTACCCACACACACAACATACACACACACGGTGCACAGTGACTCAATGCTCAGCCTATACCAGAACACACACACACACACAAACAGGCACTCATACATGGCTCACTGTGACTCAGTGAACCACCTATACCATCACACACACATGCGGCTCAATGTGACTCAAAGCCTATACCAGCACACGCACACACTCACAAACACCCCTCTGTGACTCACTGCACAGCCTATACCAGCGCTCACACACACACACACACACAGATGTGAATCAATGCACAGTCTATGGTAGCACACATACACACACAAGCACACATGGCTCACTGAGTCAATACACAGCGTATACCTACACACACACACACACACACAGCTCAGTGACTCAATGCAAAGCCTATACTAGCACATGCACCCCCCCACACACACACCTCACTGTGACTCAATGCACAGCCTATACCAGCATGCACACACACACACACAGCTGTGACTCAGTGCACAGTCTGTACCAGCACATGCACACACACGCATGCACAGCTCTGTGATTCAGTGCACCATCCATACCAGCACATACACACATGCACACGCACCTCACTGTGACTCAATTCTCAGACTCTACCAGCACACACACACACGGCATACTGTGACTCAATGCTCAGCCTATACCAGAACACAGACACACACAAACACGCACTCATACATGGTTCACTGTGACTCAGTGAACCACCGATACCAAGACAAACACACACACAAACACACATGGCTAACTGTGACTCAGTGCCCAGTCTCTACTGGAACACAAATACACACACACACATACATAGCTCACAGACTCAATGCACAGCCTGTACTACCACAAACAGCAGGCTCACTGTGACTCAGTGCACAGCCTATACCAGCACAGACACACACACATGGCTCTCTGTGACTCAATGCACTGCCTATAGCAGCACACAAACACAAACACGGACATACATGGCTCAGTGCGACACAATGCAGTCCATACCAGTACACACACAAGCCTCACTGTGACTGAATGCACGGCGTATACCTGCACACACACACACACACACAGCTCACTGTGACTCAACGAACGCTCTGTAGCACCACACAAACACACATACAGGCCTCAGTGACTCAATGCAAAGCCCCTACCGGCACACACACACACACGTAAGTGTGACTCAATGCTCAGCCCATACCTGCGCACACAAACACACACATCTTAAGGTAACTCATGCACATTCCACACCATGAAATACAAAATACAAACACACACACATTCACGGCTCACTCTGACTCAATGCACTGTCCATACGAGCACATACACACACAGCACACACCTCACTGTGACTCAATGATCTGATTATATGAGCACACTCACACACACACACACAAACACCCCTCACTGTGACTCACTGCACAACCTATACCAGCGTGGACACACACAAACACACATGCTCACTGTGAATAATGCACAGTCTATACGAGCACACACACACACAACTCATTGTGACCCAATGCACACTCTATACCAGCACACACACAGAACTCACTGTGACACAGTGCACAGGCTATATCAGCACGCAGACACACACACACAAGGCTCACTGTGACTCAGTGCACTGTGTGTAGCACCACACACACAAACACACACATACACCTCAGTGAGTTAATGCAAAGCCCATACCAGCACACTCATACACACAGACACACACACACACACCTTACTGTGTTTCAATGGTCAGCCTATACCAACACACATATACACACCATACTGTGACTCAGTGCACTCTCTGAACCATCACAAAGACACACACACACGCACGGCTCATTGTGACTGAATGCAGCGTCCATACCAGTAAATACACACCACCCATCTGTGACTCAGTGCTCAGACTATTCCACACCCCCCAACACGTCTCATTGTGACTCAACGCACGGCAAATACCAGTCCACACACACAGACACACACATACACAAACACACGGCTCACTGTGTCTCAATGCACAGTTTGTATCAACACACACACATACACACCTCCGTGACTCAATGCTCAGCCTGTATCGTCACACACACACATGCATACACAAACACACATACACACACAAGGTTCACTGTGATACAATGCACAGCCTATAGCAGGACACACACACAGACACACGTCACTGTGACACAAAGCACAGCCTATACCAGCACATACACACAAAAACACACTTTACTGTGACTCAATGCACAGCCTATTGCAGCACACACACACACACACACACACACCGCTCACTGTGACAAAATGCAACACCTATACCAGCATGCAAACATGGCTCACTGTGACTCAATGCACCATCCTTACCTACACACACACACACATGGCTCACTGTGACTCAATGCACAGTTTGTATCAACACACACACATACACACCTCCGTGGCTCAATGCTTAGCCTGTATCGTCACACACACACATGCATACGCAAACACACATACACACACAAGGTTCACTGTGATACAATGCACAGCCTATAGCAGGACACACACACAGACACTCCTCACTGTGACTCAGTGCTCAGACTGTAATAGCCCCCCCACACACACACATACACCTCACTGACTCAATGCAAAGCCCATACGAGCACACATGCACACATACACACACCTGATTCAATGCTCCACCCATACCAGTGCACACACACACACCCCGAACTGTGATTCAATGCTCAGCCTATACCAACACACACACATACACACACACCTCATTGTGACTCAATGCACATCTTGTAGCAGCACACACACACACACATGCTGACTGTGACTCAATGCGCCGTCTATACAAGCACACACAACTCATTGTGACTGAGTGCACAGTCAATACCAGCACACACACACACACACACAACTCATTGTGACTCAGTTCACAGCCTATATCACCACTCAAACACACACGCAAGGCTCACTGTGACTCAATGCACAGTCTGTAGCACCACACACACACACACATACACCTCAGTGACTCAATGCAAAGCCCATACCAGCACACACACACACACACACACCTGCTGACTGTGACTCATTGCACAGTCTATACGAGCATACATACACATAACTCATTGTGACTCAATGCACAGTCAATACCAGCACACACACAGACACACATAACTCACTGTGACTCAGTTCACAGCCTATATCAGCACTCAGACACACACACGCAAGGCTCACTGTGACTCAATGCATAGTCTGTAGCACCACACACACACACACCTCAGTGACTCAATGCAATCCCATACCAGCACACACACACACACACACATGCTGACTGTGACTCAATGCACAGTCTATACGAGCACACACACACAGCTCATTGTGACTCAGTGCCCAGTCAATACCAGCACACACAGATACACATAACTCACTGAGACTCAGTGCACAGTCTGTAGCCCGCCCACACACACATCAGTGACTCAATGAAAAGCCCATACCAGCGCGCACACACACACATACACACCTAAACGTGATTCAGTGCTCAGCCTCTACCAGCACACACACAAACACACACACACACATGCTTGGCTCCTTGTGATTCAATGTACATTTCATACCAGCACAGATACACACAACACATCTCACTGTAACTCAATGCTCAGACTGTACTACCAACACACACAACACACACACACACGGCGCACTATGACTGAAAGCTCAGGCTGTACCAGAACACACACACACACAAACACGCACTCATACATGGCTCACTGTGACTCAATGAACCAGTTATACCATCACACACACACACACACACACACAAACACACGGCTCACTGTGACTCAGTGCACAGTGTACACCTTCCCCGACTCCCACACACATGGCTCACTGTGACTCAATGCCCAGCTTATATCATTACACACACACACATACACACATGGCTCACTGTGACTCAATGCACTGCCTAAAGCAGCACAGAAACACGCACATGGACATACATGGCTCACTGTGACACAATGCACAGCCCAAACCACTACACACACAAACCTCACTGTGAGTGAATGCACAGCGTATACTGCACACACATACACAAACACAGAGCTCACTGTGACGCAATGCACAGCCTATACCAGTACACACGCATACACACGTCTCAATTTGACTCAATGAACAGTCTATAGCACCACACAGACACACATACAGGCTTCAGTGACTCAATGCAAAGCCCATTACCCACACCCACACACACACCTAAATGTGACTCAGTGCTCAGCCTGTACCAGCACACACAAACACACTCACCTTACAGTAACTCACGCACATTCCACACCATGAAATACAAACACACACACACACAGATATGCACAGCTCAATGAGACTCAATGCGCTGTCCATAAAAGCAAATACACGCACACAGCACACCTCACTGTGACTCAATGATCTGATTATACCAGCACACTCACACACATACACACACAAACACATGGCTCACTGTGACTCAGTGCACCGTATGCCTGCCCCCAGTCCCAGACACACATGGCTCACTATGAATGAATGCACAGCCTATATCTTCACAACACACACACACACACCCCTCAGGGACTCAATGCAAAGCCCATACCAGCACACACACACGTATACACACACTGAACTGTGACTCAATGCTCAGATTATACCAGCACAGACACAGAAACACATGACTCACTGTAACTCAGTGCAGAGCATATACCAGCACCCTCACACACACGGCTCACTGTGACTCAATGCACAGCCTATAGCAGCACACACACACACACACACACATGCTCACTGTGACTCAATGCACAGTCAATACCAGCACACACACACAGACACACATAACTCACTGTGACTCAGTTCACAGCCTATATCAGCACTCACACACACACACACACACATGCTGAGAGTCAATGCACAGTGTATACAAGCACACACACACAACTCATTGTGCCTCAATGCACAATGACTCAATGCACTGTGACTCAATGCACAGTCTGTAGCCCCCCCACACACAACTCAGTGACTCAATGCAAAGCCCATTCCAGCGCACACAGACACACATAAACACACACACACCTCTGATTCAATGCTCAGCCTCTACCAGCACACACACACACACAAACCCACACACACACGCAAGGCTTAATGTGACTCAATGTACATTTCATACCAGCACACACACACACACACACACCACATCTCACTGTAACTCAATGCTCAGACTGTACTACCCCCACACACAACACACACACACGGCACACTGTGACTGAATGCTCAGCCTATAGCAGCCCACACACACACACATGCTCCCTATGACTCAATGCAGTCTATAGGAGCACACACACACACACAAAACTCATTGTGACTCCATGCACAGTCAATACCAGCACACACAGACACACATAACTCATTGTGACT
This sequence comes from Mesoplodon bidens, assembly GCF_964165515.1. Taxonomy (NCBI): domain Eukaryota; kingdom Metazoa; phylum Chordata; class Mammalia; order Artiodactyla; family Ziphiidae; genus Mesoplodon; species Mesoplodon bidens. The sequence continues at coordinate 134,969,653 of NC_138163.1, forward strand.
CAGTTCACAGCCTATATCAGCACTCAAACACAAGGCTCACTGTGACTCAATGCACAGTCTGTAGCACCACACAAAAACACACACACATACTCACTGTGACTCAATGCACAGTCTCTACCAGCACACACACACACACACATAACTCACTGTGACTCAGTGCACAGGCTATATCATCACACAGACACACACACACAAGGCTGTGACCTAGTGAACAGTCTGTAGCACCACACACACACTCACACATACACCTCAGTGACTCAATGCAAAGCCCATACCAGCACACACAAACACATACACACACCTGTGATTCAATGCTCAGCCTAAACCAGCACACACATACACACACACACACAGCTGTGACTCAATGCACACCCTAGACCACTACGTACACACACACACACATGGCTAATTGTGGCTCAAGAGAGTCCATACCAGCACATACACACACACAACACACCTCACTGTGACTCAATGATCAGACTATACTAGCCCCCCCCCACACACACATACACCTCAGTGACTCAATGCAAAGCCCATACGAGCACACATGCACACATACACACACTTAATTGATTCAGTGGTCCACCCATACCAGTGCAGACACACCCGTGATTCAATGCTCAGCCTATACCAGCACACACACACACACCTCATTGACTCAATGCACAGCCTATAGCAGTACACACACACACACATGCTGTGACTCAATGCACAGTCTGTACGAGCACACACACAGACACACGTAACTCACTGTGACTCAGTTCACAGCCTATATCAGCACTCAGATGTACACACGCAAGGCTCACATGACTCAATGCACAGTCTGTAGCACCACACACACACACACACACACACACCTCAGTGAGTCAATACAAAGCCCATAGCAGCACACACACTCCCACACCTGTGATTCAATGCTAAGCCTATAGCAGCACACATATACACACCATACTGTGACTCAGTGCACACTCTACACCATCACAAAGACACACACACACGCACGGCTCATTGTGACTGAATGCACCGTCCATACCAGCACATACACACACACAACACATCTGTCAGTCAATGCTCAGACTGTACAACCCACACACACAACACACGGTGCACTGTGACTCAATGCTCAGCCTATGCCAGAACACACACACACACAAACACACACTCATACATGGCTCACTGTGACTTAGTGAACCACCTATACCATCACACACACAGACACACACAGACACCTCAGTGACTCAATGGAAAGCCCATACCAGCCCCCCACACACACACCTGTGATTCAGTGTGCAGCCTCTACCAGCACACACACACCATACTGTGACTCAACGCACAGTCTACACCACCACATACACACACACACATACGCACACATACGCATGCCTCTTTGTGACTCAATGTGCTGTCCATACCAGCACATATACACACACACAACACACCTCACTGTGACTCTATGCTCAGACCATAGTAGCCCCCCCACACACACACACGGCACACTGTGACTCAATTCTAAGCCTATACCAGCACATACAGAAACACACACACACCCCAGTGACTCAATGCAAAGTCCATACCAGCATACATACACACATATACGCAGCTAAGTGTGACTCGGTGCTCAGCCTGTACCAGCACACACACAGACACACACGCCACCCACACGGCTCTGTGACTCATTGCGGAGCCTGTACCAGCATAAAATCACGGCTCACTTATCACTCAATGCTTAGTCTGTAGCAGCACACACACACACACACACATAAACACCTCACTGTGAGTCAATGCAAAGCCCATACAGGCACACACACACACACCTGAGTCAATGCAGTCTTTGCCAACACACACACACACACACACACCTGTGAGTCAATGCAGTCTTTACCACCACACACACAGACACACACACATGGCTCAATGTGACTCAATGCACAGCCTATACCATCACATACACACACAAAGACACACAGGCACGGCTCACTGTTAATCAATGCACAGTCCATACCAACACATACACACACACACAGGCACCTTACTGTAACTAAATTCACATTGTATACCAGCACAGACACACAGAAACATGCATTCACACATGGCTCACTGTGAATCAATGAACCGTCTACACCATCACACACATACAGACACACACACACACGGCTCACTGTGACTCAATGCACTGCCGAAAGCAGCACACAAACACACACAGACATACATGGCTCACTGTGACACAATGCAGTCCATACCAGTACACACACAAGCCTCACTGTGACTGAATGCATGGCGTATACCTGCACACACACACACAGCTCACTGTGACTCAATGCACATTCTATACCATCACACACACACACACACACAGGCACAGCTCACTGTGACTCAATGCACAGCCTATAGCAGTACACACACACACACACGTGTCTCAATTTGACTCAATGAATAGTCTTTAGCACCACACAGACACACATACAGGCCTCAGTGACTCTGCAAAGCCCATACCAGCACACACACACACACGTGTGACTCAGTGTTCAGCCTGTACCAGCACACACACACACACCTTACAGTAACTCATGCACATTCCACAACATGAACTACAAACACACACACACACATGCACCACTCACTGTGACTCAATGCTCAGACTCTACCAGCCACCCCTCACCACACACACACCTAACCACGACGCACTGTGACTCAATGCTCTGCCTATACCAGCAATACAGAAACACACACAGACACCTCAGTGACTCAATGCAAAGCCCATACCAGCACACTCACACACACACAAACACACGGCTCACTGTGACAGAATGCACAGCTTATGTCTTCACACACACAACCTGATTCAATGCTCAGCGTCTACCAGCACACACACACACACACGCATGGCTCATTGTGACTCAATGTACATTTTATACCAGCACAAACACACACACACCTCACTGTAACTCAATGCTCAGACTGTACTACCCACACACACAACATACACACACACGGTGCACAGTGACTCAATGCTCAGCCTATACCAGAACACACACACACACACAAACAGGCACTCATACATGGCTCACTGTGACTCAGTGAACCACCTATACCATCACACACACATGCGGCTCAATGTGACTCAAAGCCTATACCAGCACACGCACACACTCACAAACACCCCTCTGTGACTCACTGCACAGCCTATACCAGCGCTCACACACACACACACACACAGATGTGAATCAATGCACAGTCTATGGTAGCACACATACACACACAAGCACACATGGCTCACTGAGTCAATACACAGCGTATACCTACACACACACACACACACACAGCTCAGTGACTCAATGCAAAGCCTATACTAGCACATGCACCCCCCCACACACACACCTCACTGTGACTCAATGCACAGCCTATACCAGCATGCACACACACACACACAGCTGTGACTCAGTGCACAGTCTGTACCAGCACATGCACACACACGCATGCACAGCTCTGTGATTCAGTGCACCATCCATACCAGCACATACACACATGCACACGCACCTCACTGTGACTCAATTCTCAGACTCTACCAGCACACACACACACGGCATACTGTGACTCAATGCTCAGCCTATACCAGAACACAGACACACACAAACACGCACTCATACATGGTTCACTGTGACTCAGTGAACCACCGATACCAAGACAAACACACACACAAACACACATGGCTAACTGTGACTCAGTGCCCAGTCTCTACTGGAACACAAATACACACACACACATACATAGCTCACAGACTCAATGCACAGCCTGTACTACCACAAACAGCAGGCTCACTGTGACTCAGTGCACAGCCTATACCAGCACAGACACACACACATGGCTCTCTGTGACTCAATGCACTGCCTATAGCAGCACACAAACACAAACACGGACATACATGGCTCAGTGCGACACAATGCAGTCCATACCAGTACACACACAAGCCTCACTGTGACTGAATGCACGGCGTATACCTGCACACACACACACACACACAGCTCACTGTGACTCAACGAACGCTCTGTAGCACCACACAAACACACATACAGGCCTCAGTGACTCAATGCAAAGCCCCTACCGGCACACACACACACACGTAAGTGTGACTCAATGCTCAGCCCATACCTGCGCACACAAACACACACATCTTAAGGTAACTCATGCACATTCCACACCATGAAATACAAAATACAAACACACACACATTCACGGCTCACTCTGACTCAATGCACTGTCCATACGAGCACATACACACACAGCACACACCTCACTGTGACTCAATGATCTGATTATATGAGCACACTCACACACACACACACAAACACCCCTCACTGTGACTCACTGCACAACCTATACCAGCGTGGACACACACAAACACACATGCTCACTGTGAATAATGCACAGTCTATACGAGCACACACACACACAACTCATTGTGACCCAATGCACACTCTATACCAGCACACACACAGAACTCACTGTGACACAGTGCACAGGCTATATCAGCACGCAGACACACACACACAAGGCTCACTGTGACTCAGTGCACTGTGTGTAGCACCACACACACAAACACACACATACACCTCAGTGAGTTAATGCAAAGCCCATACCAGCACACTCATACACACAGACACACACACACACACCTTACTGTGTTTCAATGGTCAGCCTATACCAACACACATATACACACCATACTGTGACTCAGTGCACTCTCTGAACCATCACAAAGACACACACACACGCACGGCTCATTGTGACTGAATGCAGCGTCCATACCAGTAAATACACACCACCCATCTGTGACTCAGTGCTCAGACTATTCCACACCCCCCAACACGTCTCATTGTGACTCAACGCACGGCAAATACCAGTCCACACACACAGACACACACATACACAAACACACGGCTCACTGTGTCTCAATGCACAGTTTGTATCAACACACACACATACACACCTCCGTGACTCAATGCTCAGCCTGTATCGTCACACACACACATGCATACACAAACACACATACACACACAAGGTTCACTGTGATACAATGCACAGCCTATAGCAGGACACACACACAGACACACGTCACTGTGACACAAAGCACAGCCTATACCAGCACATACACACAAAAACACACTTTACTGTGACTCAATGCACAGCCTATTGCAGCACACACACACACACACACACACACCGCTCACTGTGACAAAATGCAACACCTATACCAGCATGCAAACATGGCTCACTGTGACTCAATGCACCATCCTTACCTACACACACACACACATGGCTCACTGTGACTCAATGCACAGTTTGTATCAACACACACACATACACACCTCCGTGGCTCAATGCTTAGCCTGTATCGTCACACACACACATGCATACGCAAACACACATACACACACAAGGTTCACTGTGATACAATGCACAGCCTATAGCAGGACACACACACAGACACTCCTCACTGTGACTCAGTGCTCAGACTGTAATAGCCCCCCCACACACACACATACACCTCACTGACTCAATGCAAAGCCCATACGAGCACACATGCACACATACACACACCTGATTCAATGCTCCACCCATACCAGTGCACACACACACACCCCGAACTGTGATTCAATGCTCAGCCTATACCAACACACACACATACACACACACCTCATTGTGACTCAATGCACATCTTGTAGCAGCACACACACACACACATGCTGACTGTGACTCAATGCGCCGTCTATACAAGCACACACAACTCATTGTGACTGAGTGCACAGTCAATACCAGCACACACACACACACACACAACTCATTGTGACTCAGTTCACAGCCTATATCACCACTCAAACACACACGCAAGGCTCACTGTGACTCAATGCACAGTCTGTAGCACCACACACACACACACATACACCTCAGTGACTCAATGCAAAGCCCATACCAGCACACACACACACACACACACCTGCTGACTGTGACTCATTGCACAGTCTATACGAGCATACATACACATAACTCATTGTGACTCAATGCACAGTCAATACCAGCACACACACAGACACACATAACTCACTGTGACTCAGTTCACAGCCTATATCAGCACTCAGACACACACACGCAAGGCTCACTGTGACTCAATGCATAGTCTGTAGCACCACACACACACACACCTCAGTGACTCAATGCAATCCCATACCAGCACACACACACACACACACATGCTGACTGTGACTCAATGCACAGTCTATACGAGCACACACACACAGCTCATTGTGACTCAGTGCCCAGTCAATACCAGCACACACAGATACACATAACTCACTGAGACTCAGTGCACAGTCTGTAGCCCGCCCACACACACATCAGTGACTCAATGAAAAGCCCATACCAGCGCGCACACACACACATACACACCTAAACGTGATTCAGTGCTCAGCCTCTACCAGCACACACACAAACACACACACACACATGCTTGGCTCCTTGTGATTCAATGTACATTTCATACCAGCACAGATACACACAACACATCTCACTGTAACTCAATGCTCAGACTGTACTACCAACACACACAACACACACACACACGGCGCACTATGACTGAAAGCTCAGGCTGTACCAGAACACACACACACACAAACACGCACTCATACATGGCTCACTGTGACTCAATGAACCAGTTATACCATCACACACACACACACACACACACAAACACACGGCTCACTGTGACTCAGTGCACAGTGTACACCTTCCCCGACTCCCACACACATGGCTCACTGTGACTCAATGCCCAGCTTATATCATTACACACACACACATACACACATGGCTCACTGTGACTCAATGCACTGCCTAAAGCAGCACAGAAACACGCACATGGACATACATGGCTCACTGTGACACAATGCACAGCCCAAACCACTACACACACAAACCTCACTGTGAGTGAATGCACAGCGTATACTGCACACACATACACAAACACAGAGCTCACTGTGACGCAATGCACAGCCTATACCAGTACACACGCATACACACGTCTCAATTTGACTCAATGAACAGTCTATAGCACCACACAGACACACATACAGGCTTCAGTGACTCAATGCAAAGCCCATTACCCACACCCACACACACACCTAAATGTGACTCAGTGCTCAGCCTGTACCAGCACACACAAACACACTCACCTTACAGTAACTCACGCACATTCCACACCATGAAATACAAACACACACACACACAGATATGCACAGCTCAATGAGACTCAATGCGCTGTCCATAAAAGCAAATACACGCACACAGCACACCTCACTGTGACTCAATGATCTGATTATACCAGCACACTCACACACATACACACACAAACACATGGCTCACTGTGACTCAGTGCACCGTATGCCTGCCCCCAGTCCCAGACACACATGGCTCACTATGAATGAATGCACAGCCTATATCTTCACAACACACACACACACACCCCTCAGGGACTCAATGCAAAGCCCATACCAGCACACACACACGTATACACACACTGAACTGTGACTCAATGCTCAGATTATACCAGCACAGACACAGAAACACATGACTCACTGTAACTCAGTGCAGAGCATATACCAGCACCCTCACACACACGGCTCACTGTGACTCAATGCACAGCCTATAGCAGCACACACACACACACACACACATGCTCACTGTGACTCAATGCACAGTCAATACCAGCACACACACACAGACACACATAACTCACTGTGACTCAGTTCACAGCCTATATCAGCACTCACACACACACACACACACATGCTGAGAGTCAATGCACAGTGTATACAAGCACACACACACAACTCATTGTGCCTCAATGCACAATGACTCAATGCACTGTGACTCAATGCACAGTCTGTAGCCCCCCCACACACAACTCAGTGACTCAATGCAAAGCCCATTCCAGCGCACACAGACACACATAAACACACACACACCTCTGATTCAATGCTCAGCCTCTACCAGCACACACACACACACAAACCCACACACACACGCAAGGCTTAATGTGACTCAATGTACATTTCATACCAGCACACACACACACACACACACCACATCTCACTGTAACTCAATGCTCAGACTGTACTACCCCCACACACAACACACACACACGGCACACTGTGACTGAATGCTCAGCCTATAGCAGCCCACACACACACACATGCTCCCTATGACTCAATGCAGTCTATAGGAGCACACACACACACACAAAACTCATTGTGACTCCATGCACAGTCAATACCAGCACACACAGACACACATAACTCATTGTGACTCAGTTCACAGCCTATATCAGCACTCAAACACAAGGCTCACTGTGACTCAATGCACAGTCTGTAGCACCACACAAAAACACACACACATACTCACTGTGACTCAATGCACAGTCTCTACCAGCACACACACACACACACATAACTCACTGTGACTCAGTGCACAGGCTATATCATCACACAGACACACACACACAAGGCTGTGACCTAGTGAACAGTCTGTAGCACCACACACACACTCACACATACACCTCAGTGACTCAATGCAAAGCCCATACCAGCACACACAAACACATACACACAGCTGTGATTCAATGCTCAGCCTAAACCAGCACACACATACACACACACACACAGCTGTGACTCAATGCACACCCTAGACCACTACGTACACACACACACACATGGCTAATTGTGGCTCAAGAGAGTCCATACCAGCACATACACACACACAACACACCTCACTGTGACTCAATGATCAGACTATACTAGCCCCCCCACACACACACATACACCTCAGTGACTCAATGCAAAGCCCATACGAGCACACATGCACACATACACACACTTAATTGATTCAGTGGTCCACCCATACCAGTGCAGACACACCCGTGATTCAATGCTCAGCCTATACCAGCACACACACACACACCTCATTGACTCAATGCACAGCCTATAGCAGTACACACACACACACATGCTGTGACTCAATGCACAGTCTGTACGAGCACACACACAGACACACGTAACTCACTGTGACTCAGTTCACAGCCTATATCAGCACTCAGATGTACACACGCAAGGCTCACATGACTCAATGCACAGTCTGTAGCACCACACACACACACACACACACACACCTCAGTGAGTCAATACAAAGCCCATAGCAGCACACACACTCCCACACCTGTGATTCAATGCTAAGCCTATAGCAGCACACATATACACACCATACTGTGACTCAGTGCACACTCTACACCATCACAAAGACACACACACACGCACGGCTCATTGTGACTGAATTCACCGTCCATACCAGCACATACACACACACAACACATCTGTCAGTCAATGCTCAGACTGTACAACACACACACACAACACATGGTGCACTGTGACTCAATGCTCAGCCTATGCCAGAACACACACACACACAAACACACACTCATACATGGCTCACTGTGACTTAGTGAACCACCTATACCATCACACACACAGACACACACAGACACCTCAGTGACTCAATGGAAAGCCCATACCAGCCCCCCACACACACACCTGTGATTCAGTGTGCAGCCTCTACCAGCACACACACACCATACTGTGACTCAACGCACACTCTACACCACCACATACACACACACACATACGCACACATACGCATGCCTCTTTGTGACTCAATGTGCTGTCCATACCAGCACATATACACACACACAACACACCTCACTGTGACTCTATGCTCAGACCATAGTAGCCCCCCACCCACACACACGGCACACTGTGACTCAATTCTAAGCCTATACCAGCACATACAGAAACACACACACACCCCAGTGACTCAATGCAAAGTCCATACCAGCATACATACACACATATACGCAGCTAAGTGTGACTCGGTGCTCAGCCTGTACCAGCACACACACAGACACACACGCCACCCACACGGCTCTGTGACTCATTGCGGAGCCTGTACCAGCATAAAATCACGGCTCACTTATCACTCAATGCTTAGTCTGTAGCAGCACACACACACACACACACATAAACACCTCACTGTGAGTCAATGCAAAGCCCATACAGGCACACACACACACACCTGAGTCAATGCAGTCTTTGCCAACACACACACACACACACACCTGTGAGTCAATGCAGTCTTTACCAACACACACACACACACACGCATGGCTCAATGTGACTCAATGCACAGCCTATACCATCACATACACACACAAAGACACACAGGCACGGCTCACTGTTAATCAATGCACAGTCCATACCAACACATACACACACACACAGGCACCTTACTGTAACTAAATTCACATTGTATACCAGCACAGACACACAGAAACATGCATTCACACATGGCTCACTGTGAATCAATGAACCGTCTACACCATCACACACATACAGACACACACACACACGGCTCACTGTGACTCAATGCACTGCCGAAAGCAGCACACAAACACACACAGACATACATGGCTCACTGTGACACAATGCAGTCCATACCAGTACACACACAAGCCTCACTGTGACTGAATGCATGGCGTATACCTGCACACACACACACAGCTCACTGTGACTCAATGCACATTCTATACCATCACACACACACACACACAGGCACAGCTCACTGTGACTCAATGCACAGCCTATAGCAGTACACACACACACACACGTGTCTCAATTTGACGCAATGAATAGTCTGTAGCACCACACAAACACACATACAGGCCTCAGTGACTCTGCAAAGCCCATACCAGCACACACACACACACACAAGTGTGACTCAGTGCTCAGCCTGTACCAGCACACACACACACACCTTACAGTAACTCATGCACATTCCACAACATGAACTACAAACACACACACACACACAGGCACCACTCACTGTGACTCAATGCTCAGACTCTACCAGCCACCCCTCACCACACACACACCTAACCACGACGCACTGTGACTCAATGCTCTGCCTATACCAGCAATACAGAAACACACACAGACACCTCAGTGACTCAATGCAAAGCCCATACCAGCACACTCACACACACAAACACACGGCTCACTGTGACAGAATGCACAGCTTATGTCTTCACACACACAACCTGATTCAATGCTCAGCGTCTACCAACACACACACACACACACACGCATGGCTCATTGTGACTCAATGTACATTTTATACCAGCACAAACACACACACACCTCACTGTAACTCAATGCTCAGACTGTACTACCCACACACACAACATACACACACACGGTGCACAGTGACTCAATGCTCAGCCTATACCAGAACACACACACACACACAAACAGGCACTCATACATGGCTCACTGTGACTCAGTGAACCACCTATACCATCACACACACATGCGGCTCAATGTGACTCAAAGCCTATACCAGCACACGCACACACTCACAAACACCCCTCTGTGACTCACTGCACAGCCTATACCAGCGCTCACACACACACACACACACAGCTGTGAATCAATGCACAGTCTATGGTAGCACACATACACACACAAGCACACATGGCTCACTGAGTCAATACACAGCGTATACCTACACACACACACACACACACAGCTCAGTGACTCAATGCAAAGCCTATACTAGCACATGCACCCCCCCCACACACACACCTCACTGTGACTCAATGCACAGCCTATACCAGCATGCACACACACACACACAGCTGTGACTCAGTGCACAGTCTGTACCAGCACATGCACACACACGCATGCACAGCTCTGTGATTCAGTGCACCATCCATACCAGCACATACACACATGCACACGCACCTCACTGTGACTCAATTCTCAGACTCTACCAGCACACACACACACGGCATACTGTGACTCAATGCTCAGCCTATACCAGAACACAGACACACACAAACACGCACTCATACATGGTTCACTGTGACTCAGTGAACCACCGATACCAAGACAAACACACACACAAACACACATGGCTAACTGTGACTCAGTGCCCAGTCTCTACCGGAACACAAATACACACACACACATACGTAGCTCACAGACTCAATGCACAGCCTGTACTACCACAAACAGCAGGCTCACTGTGACTCAGTGCACAGCCTATACCAGCACAGACACACACACATGGCTCTCTGTGACTCAATGCACTGCCTATAGCAGCACACAAACACACACATGGACATACATGGCTCAGTGCGACACAATGCAGTCCATACCAGTACACACACAAGCCTCACTGTGACTGAATGCACGGCGTATACCTGCACACACACACACACACACAGCTCACTGTGACTCAACGAACGCTCTGTAGCACCACACAAACACACATACAGGCCTCAGTGACTCAATGCAAAGCCCCTACCGGCACACACACACACACACGTAAGTGTGACTCAATGCTCAGCCCATACCTGCGCACACAAACACACACATCTTAAGGTAACTCATGCACATTCCACACCATGAAATACAAAATACAAACACACACACATTCACGGCTCACTCTGACTCAATGCACTGTCCATACGAGCACATACACACACAGCACACACCTCACTGTGACTCAATGATCTGATTATATGAGCACACTCACACACACACACACACAAACACCCCTCACTGTGACTCACTGCACAACCTATACCAGCGTGGACACACACAAACACACATGCTCACTGTGAATAATGCACAGTCTATACGAGCACACACACACAACTCATTGTGACCCAATGCACACTCTATACCAGCACACACACAGAACTCACTGTGACACAGTGCACAGGCTATATCAGCACGCAGACACACACACACAAGGCTCACTGTGACTCAGTGCACTGTGTGTAGCACCACACACACAAACACACACATACACCTCAGTGAGTCAATGCAAAGCCCATACCAGCACACTCATACACACAGACACACACACACACACACCTTACTGTGTTTCAATGGTCAGCCTATACCAACACACATATACACACCATACTGTGACTCAGTGCACTCTCTGAACCATCACAAAGACACACACACACGCACGGCTCATTGTGACTGAATGCAGCGTCCATACCAGTAAATACACACCACCCATCTGTGACTCAGTGCTCAGACTATTCCACACCCCCCAACACGTCTCATTGTGACTCAACGCACGGCAAATACCAGTCCACACACACAGACACACACATACACAAACACACGGCTCACTGTGACTCAATGCACAGTTTGTATCAACACACACACATACACACCTCCGTGACTCAATGCTCAGCCTGTATCGTCACACACACACATGCATACACAAACACACATACACACACAAGGTTCACTGTGATACAATGCACAGTCTATAGCAGGACACACACACAGACACACGTCACTGTGACACAAAGCACAGCCTATACCAGCACATACACACAAAAACACACTTTACTGTGACTCAATGCACAGCCTATTGCAGCACACACACACACACACACACACACACCGCTCACTGTGACAAAATGCACCACCTATACCAGCATGCAAACATGGCTCACTGTGACTCAATGCACCATCCTTACCTACACACACACACACATGGCTCACTGTGACTCAATGCACAGTTTGTATCAACACACACACATACACACCTCCGTGGCTCAATGCTTAGCCTGTATCGTCACACACACACATGCATACGCAAACACACATACACACACAAGGTTCACTGTGATACAATGCACAGCCTATAGCAGGACACACACACAGACACTCCTCACTGTGACTCAGTGCTCAGACTGAAATAGCCCCCCACACACACACACACATACACCTCACTGACTCAATGCAAAGCCCATACGAGCACACATGCACACATACACACACCTGATTCAATGCTCCACCCATACCAGTGCACACACACACACCCCGAACTGTGATTCAATGCTCAGCCTATACCAACACACACACATACACACACACCTCATTGTGACTCAATGCACATCTTGTAGCAGCACACACACACACACATGCTGACTGTGACTCAATGCGCCGTCTATACAAGCACACACAACTCATTGTGACTGAGTGCACAGTCAATACCAGCACACACACACACACACACAACTCATTGTGACTCAGTTCACAGCCTATATCACCACTCAAACACACACGCAAGGCTCACTGTGACTCAATGCACAGTCTGTAGCACCACACACACACACACATACACCTCAGTGACTCAATGCAAAGCCCATACCAGCACACACACACACACACACACCTGCTGACTGTGACTCATTGCACAGTCTATACGAGCATACATACACATAACTCATTGTGACTCAATGCACAGTCAATACCAGCACACACACAGACACACATAACTCACTGTGACTCAGTTCACAGCCTATATCAGCACTCAGACACACACACGCAAGGCTCACTGTGACTCAATGCATAGTCTGTAGCACCACACACACACACACCTCAGTGACTCAATGCAATCCCATACCAGCACACACACACACACACACATGCTGACTGTGACTCAATGCACAGTCTATACGAGCACACACACACAGCTCATTGTGACTCAGTGCCCAGTCAATACCAGCACACACAGATACACATAACTCACTGTGACTCAGTGCACAGTCTGTAGCCCGCCCACACACACATCAGTGACTCAATGAAAAGCCCATACCAGCGCGCACACACACACATACACACCTAAACGTGATTCAGTGCTCAGCCTCTACCAGCACACACACAAACACACACACACACATGCTTGGCTCCTTGTGATTCAATGTACATTTCATACCAGCACAGATACACACAACACATCTCACTGTAACTCAATGCTCAGACTGTACTACCAACACACACAACACACACACACACGGCGCACTATGACTGAAAGCTCAGGCTGTACCAGAACACACACACACACAAACACGCACTCATACATGGCTCACTGTGACTCAATGAACCAGTTATACCATCACACACACACACACACACACACAAACACACGGCTCACTGTGACTCAGTGCACAGTGTACACCTTCCCCGACTCCCACACACATGGCTCACTGTGACTCAATGCCCAGCTTATATCATTACACACACACACATACACACATGGCTCACTGTGACTCAATGCACTGCCTAAAGCAGCACAGAAACACGCACATGGACATACATGGCTCACTGTGACACAATGCACAGCCCAAACCACTACACACACAAACCTCACTGTGAGTGAATGCACAGCGTATACTGCACACACATACACAAACACAGAGCTCACTGTGACGCAATGCACAGCCTATACCAGTACACACGCATACACACGTCTCAATTTGACTCAATGAACAGTCTATAGCACCACACAGACACACATACAGGCTTCAGTGACTCAATGCAAAGCCCATTACCCACACCCACACACACACCTAAATGTGACTCAGTGCTCAGCCTGTACCAGCACACACAAACACACTCACCTTACAGTAACTCACGCACATTCCACACCATGAAATACAAACACACACACACACAGATATGCACAGCTCAATGAGACTCAATGCGCTGTCCATAAAAGCAAATACACGCACACAGCACACCTCACTGTGACTCAATGATCTGATTATACCAGCACACTCACACACATACACACACAAACACATGGCTCACTGTGACTCAGTGCACCGTATGCCTGCCCCCAGTCCCAGACACACATGGCTCACTATGAATGAATGCACAGCCTATATCTTCACAACACACACACACACACCCCTCAGGGACTCAATGCAAAGCCCATACCAGCACACACACACGTATACACACACTGAACTGTGACTCAATGCTCAGATTATACCAGCACAGACACAGAAACACATGACTCACTGTAACTCAGTGCAGAGCATATACCAGCACCCTCACACACACGGCTCACTGTGACTCAATGCACAGCCTATAGCAGCACACACACACACACACACACATGCTCACTGTGACTCAATGCACAGTCAATACCAGCACACACACACAGACACACATAACTCACTGTGACTCAGTTCACAGCCTATATCAGCACTCACACACACACACACACACATGCTGAGAGTCAATGCACAGTGTATACAAGCACACACACACAACTCATTGTGCCTCAATGCACAATGACTCAATGCACTGTGACTCAATGCACAGTCTGTAGCCCCCCCACACACAACTCAGTGACTCAATGCAAAGCCCATTCCAGCGCACACAGACACACATAAACACACACACACCTCTGATTCAATGCTCAGCCTCTACCAGCACACACACACACACAAACCCACACACACACGCAAGGCTTAATGTGACTCAATGTACATTTCATACCAGCACACACACACACACACACACCACATCTCACTGTAACTCAATGCTCAGACTGTACTACCCCCACACACAACACACACACACGGCACACTGTGACTGAATGCTCAGCCTATAGCAGCCCACACACACACACATGCTCCCTATGACTCAATGCAGTCTATAGGAGCACACACACACACACAAAACTCATTGTGACTCCATGCACAGTCAATACCAGCACACACAGACACACATAACTCATTGTGACTCAGTTCACAGCCTATATCAGCACTCAAACACAAGGCTCACTGTGACTCAATGCACAGTCTGTAGCACCACACAAAAACACACACACATACTCACTGTGACTCAATGCACAGTCTCTACCAGCACACACACACACACACATAACTCACTGTGACTCAGTGCACAGGCTATATCATCACACAGACACACACACACAAGGCTGTGACCTAGTGAACAGTCTGTAGCACCACACACACACTCACACATACACCTCAGTGACTCAATGCAAAGCCCATACCAGCACACACAAACACATACACACACCTGTGATTCAATGCTCAGCCTAAACCAGCACACACATACACACACACACACAGCTGTGACTCAATGCACACCCTAGACCACTACGTACACACACACACACATGGCTAATTGTGGCTCAAGAGAGTCCATACCAGCACATACACACACACAACACACCTCACTGTGACTCAATGATCAGACTATACTAGCCCCCCCACACACACACATACACCTCAGTGACTCAATGCAAAGCCCATACGAGCACACATGCACACATACACACACTTAATTGATTCAGTGGTCCACCCATACCAGTGCAGACACACCCGTGATTCAATGCTCAGCCTATACCAGCACACACACACACACCTCATTGACTCAATGCACAGCCTATAGCAGTACACACACACACACATGCTGTGACTCAATGCACAGTCTGTACGAGCACACACACAGACACACGTAACTCACTGTGACTCAGTTCACAGCCTATATCAGCACTCAGATGTACACACGCAAGGCTCACATGACTCAATGCACAGTCTGTAGCACCACACACACACACACACACACACACCTCAGTGAGTCAATACAAAGCCCATAGCAGCACACACACTCCCACACCTGTGATTCAATGCTAAGCCTATAGCAGCACACATATACACACCATACTGTGACTCAGTGCACACTCTACACCATCACAAAGACACACACACACGCACGGCTCATTGTGACTGAATGCACCGTCCATACCAGCACATACACACACACAACACATCTGTCAGTCAATGCTCAGACTGTACAACCCACACACACAACACACGGTGCACTGTGACTCAATGCTCAGCCTATGCCAGAACACACACACACACAAACACACACTCATACATGGCTCACTGTGACTTAGTGAACCACCTATACCATCACACACACAGACACACACAGACACCTCAGTGACTCAATGGAAAGCCCATACCAGCCCCCCACACACACACCTGTGATTCAGTGTGCAGCCTCTACCAGCACACACACACCATACTGTGACTCAACGCACACTCTACACCACCACATACACACACACACATACGCACACATACGCATGCCTCTTTGTGACTCAATGTGCTGTCCATACCAGCACATATACACACACACAACACACCTCACTGTGACTCTATGCTCAGACCATAGTAGCCACCCACCCACACACACGGCACACTGTGACTCAATTCTAAGCCTATACCAGCACATACAGAAACACACACACACCCCAGTGACTCAATGCAAAGTCCATACCAGCATACATACACACATATACGCAGCTAAGTGTGACTCGGTGCTCAGCCTGTACCAGCACACACACAGACACACACGCCACCCACACGGCTCTGTGACTCATTGCGGAGCCTGTACCAGCATAAAATCACGGCTCACTTATCACTCAATGCTTAGTCTGTAGCAGCACACACACACACACACACATAAACACCTCACTGTGAGTCAATGCAAAGCCCATACAGGCACACACACACACACCTGAGTCAATGCAGTCTTTGCCAACACACTCACACACACACACCTGTGAGTCAATGCAGTCTTTACCAACACACACACACACACACGCATGGCTCAATGTGACTCAATGCACAGCCTATACCATCACATACACACACAAAGACACACAGGCACGGCTCACTGTTAATCAATGCACAGTCCATACCAACACATACACACACACACAGGCACCTTACTGTAACTAAATTCACATTGTATACCAGCACAGACACACAGAAACATGCATTCACACATGGCTCACTGTGAATCAATGAACCGTCTACACCATCACACACATACAGACACACACACACACGGCTCACTGTGACTCAATGCACTGCCGAAAGCAGCACACAAACACACACAGACATACATGGCTCACTGTGACACAATGCAGTCCATACCAGTACACACACAAGCCTCACTGTGACTGAATGCATGGCGTATACCTGCACACACACACACAGCTCACTGTGACTCAATGCACATTCTATACCATCACACACACACACACACAGGCACAGCTCACTGTGACTCAATGCACAGCCTATAGCAGTACACACACACACACACGTGTCTCAATTTGACGCAATGAATAGTCTGTAGCACCACACAAACACACATACAGGCCTCAGTGACTCTGCAAAGCCCATACCAGCACACACACACACACACAAGTGTGACTCAGTGCTCAGCCTGTACCAGCACACACACACACACCTTACAGTAACTCATGCACATTCCACAACATGAACTACAAACACACACACACACACAGGCACCACTCACTGTGACTCAATGCTCAGACTCTACCAGCCACCCCTCACCACACACACACCTAACCACGACGCACTGTGACTCAATGCTCTGCCTATACCAGCAATACAGAAACACACACAGACACCTCAGTGACTCAATGCAAAGCCCATACCAGCACACTCACACACACAAACACACGGCTCACTGTGACAGAATGCACAGCTTATGTCTTCACACACACAACCTGATTCAATGCTCAGCGTCTACCAACACACACACACACACACACGCATGGCTCATTGTGACTCAATGTACATTTTATACCAGCACAAACACACACACACCTCACTGTAACTCAATGCTCAGACTGTACTACCCACACACACAACATACACACACACGGTGCACAGTGACTCAATGCTCAGCCTATACCAGAACACACACACACACACAAACAGGCACTCATACATGGCTCACTGTGACTCAGTGAACCACCTATACCATCACACACACATGCGGCTCAATGTGACTCAAAGCCTATACCAGCACACGCACACACTCACAAACACCCCTCTGTGACTCACTGCACAGCCTATACCAGCGCTCACACACACACACACACACAGCTGTGAATCAATGCACAGTCTATGGTAGCACACATACACACACAAGCACACATGGCTCACTGAGTCAATACACAGCGTATACCTACACACACACACACACACACAGCTCAGTGACTCAATGCAAAGCCTATACTAGCACATGCACCCCCCCCACACACACACCTCACTGTGACTCAATGCACAGCCTATACCAGCATGCACACACACACACACAGCTGTGACTCAGTGCACAGTCTGTACCAGCACATGCACACACACGCATGCACAGCTCTGTGATTCAGTGCACCATCCATACCAGCACATACACACATGCACACGCACCTCACTGTGACTCAATTCTCAGACTCTACCAGCACACACACACACGGCATACTGTGACTCAATGCTCAGCCTATACCAGAACACAGACACACACAAACACGCACTCATACATGGTTCACTGTGACTCAGTGAACCACCGATACCAAGACAAACACACACACAAACACACATGGCTAACTGTGACTCAGTGCCCAGTCTCTACCGGAACACAAATACACACACACATACATAGCTCACAGACTCAATGCACAGCCTGTACTACCACAAACAGCAGGCTCACTGTGACTCAGTGCACAGCCTATACCAGCACAGACACACACACATGGCTCTCTGTGACTCAATGCACTGCCTATAGCAGCACACAAACACACACATGGACATACATGGCTCAGTGCGACACAATGCAGTCCATACCAGTACACACACAAGCCTCACTGTGACTGAATGCACGGCGTATACCTGCACACACACACACACACACAGCTCACTGTGACTCAACGAACGCTCTGTAGCACCACACAAACACACATACAGGCCTCAGTGACTCAATGCAAAGCCCCTACCGGCACACACACACACACACGTAAGTGTGACTCAATGCTCAGCCCATACCTGCGCACACAAACACACACATCTTAAGGTAACTCATGCACATTCCACACCATGAAATACAAAATACAAACACACACACATTCACGGCTCACTCTGACTCAATGCACTGTCCATACGAGCACATACACACACAGCACACACCTCACTGTGACTCAATGATCTGATTATATGAGCACACTCACACACACACACACACAAACACCCCTCACTGTGACTCACTGCACAACCTATACCAGCGTGGACACACACAAACACACATGCTCACTGTGAATAATGCACAGTCTATACGAGCACACACACACACAACTCATTGTGACCCAATGCACACTCTATACCAGCACACACACATAACTCACTGTGACACAGTGCACAGGCTATATCAGCACGCAGACACACACACACAAGGCTCACTGTGACTCAGTGCACTGTGTGTAGCACCACACACACAAACACACACATACACCTCAGTGAGTCAATGCAAAGCCCATACCAGCACACTCATACACACAGACACACACACACACACCTTACTGTGTTTCAATGGTCAGCCTATACCAACACACATATACACACCATACTGTGACTCAGTGCACTCTCTGAACCATCACAAAGACACACACACACGCACGGCTCATTGTGACTGAATGCAGCGTCCATACCAGTAAATACACACCACCCATCTGTGACTCAGTGCTCAGACTATTCCACACCCCCCAACACGTCTCATTGTGACTCAACGCACGGCAAATACCAGTCCACACACACAGACACACACATACACAAACACACGGCTCACTGTGACTCAATGCACAGTTTGTATCAACACACACACATACACACCTCCGTGACTCAATGCTCAGCCTGTATCGTCACACACACACATGCATACACAAACACACATACACACACAAGGTTCACTGTGATACAATGCACAGCCTATAGCAGGACACACACACAGACACACGTCACTGTGACACAAAGCACAGCCTATACCAGCACATACACACAAAAACACACTTTACTGTGACACAATGCACAGCCTATTGCAGCACACACACACACACACACACACACCGCTCACTGTGACAAAATGCAACACCTATACCAGCATGCAAACATGGCTCACTGTGACTCAATGCACCATCCTTACCTACACACACACACACATGGCTCACTGTGACTCAATGCACAGTTTGTATCAACACACACACATACACACCTCCGTGGCTCAATGCTTAGCCTGTATCGTCACACACACACATGCATACGCAAACACACATACACACACAAGGTTCACTGTGATACAATGCACAGCCTATAGCAGGACACACACACAGACACTCCTCACTGTGACTCAGTGCTCAGACTGTAATAGCCCCCCACACACACACACATACACCTCACTGACTCAATGCAAAGCCCATATGAGCACACATGCACACATACACACACCTGATTCAATGCTCCACCCATACCAGTGCACACACACACACCCCGAACTGTGATTCAATGCTCAGCCTATACCAACACACACACATACACACACACCTCATTGTGACTCAATGCACATCTTGTAGCAGCACACACACACACACATGCTGACTGTGACTCAATGCGCCGTCTATACAAGCACACACAACTCATTGTGACTGAGTGCACAGTCAATACCAGCACACACACACACACACACACACAACTCATTGTGACTCAGTTCACAGCCTATATCACCACTGAAACACTCACGCAAGGCTCACTGTGACTCAATGCACAGTCTGTAGCACCACACACACACACACATACACCTCAGTGACTCAATGCAAAGCCCATACCAGCACACACACACACACACACACCTGCTGACTGTGACTCATTGCACAGTCTATACGAGCATACATACACATAACTCATTGTGACTCAATGCACAGTCAATACCAGCACACACACAGACACACATAACTCACTGTGACTCAGTTCACAGCCTATATCAGCACTCAGACACACACACGCAAGGCTCACTGTGACTCAATGCATAGTCTGTAGCACCACACACACACACACCTCAGTGACTCAATGCAATCCCATACCAGCACACACACACACACACACATGCTGACTGTGACTCAATGCACAGTCTATACGAGCACACACACACAGCTCATTGTGACTCAGTGCCCAGTCAATACCAGCACACACAGATACACATAACTCACTGTGACTCAGTGCACAGTCTGTAGCCCGCCCACACACACATCAGTGACTCAATGAAAAGCCCATACCAGCGCGCACACACACACATACACACCTAAACGTGATTCAGTGCTCAGCCTCTACCAGCACACACACAAACACACACACACACATGCTTGGCTCCTTGTGATTCAATGTACATTTCATACCAGCACAGATACACACAACACATCTCACTGTAACTCAATGCTCAGACTGTACTACCAACACACACAACACACACACACACGGCGCACTATGACTGAAAGCTCAGGCTGTACCAGAACACACACACACACAAACACGCACTCATACATGGCTCACTGTGACTCAATGAACCAGTTATACCATCACACACACACACACACACACACAAACACACGGCTCACTGTGACTCAGTGCACAGTGTACACCTTCCCCGACTCCCACACACATGGCTCACTGTGACTCAATGCCCAGCTTATATCATTACACACACACACATACACATATGGCTCACTGTGACTCAATGCACTGCCTAAAGCAGCACAGAAACACGCACATGGACATACATGGCTCACTGTGACACAATGCACAGCCCAAACCACTACACACACAAACCTCACTGTGAGTGAATGCACAGCGTATACTGCACACACATACACAAACACAGAGCTCACTGTGACGCAATGCACAGCCTATACCAGTACACACGCATACACACGTCTCAATTTGACTCAATGAACAGTCTATAGCACCACACAGACACACATACAGGCTTCAGTGACTCAATGCAAAGCCCATTACCCACACCCACACACACACCTAAATGTGACTCAGTGCTCAGCCTGTACCAGCACACACAAACACACTCACCTTACAGTAACTCACGCACATTCCACACCATGAAATACAAACACACACACACACAGATATGCACAGCTCAATGAGACTCAATGCGCTGTCCATAAAAGCAAATACACGCACACAGCACACCTCACTGTGACTCAATGATCTGATTATACCAGCACACTCACACACATACACACACAAACACATGGCTCACTGTGACTCAGTGCACCGTATGCCTGCCCCCAGTCCCAGACACACATGGCTCACTATGAATGAATGCACAGCCTATATCTTCACAACACACACACACACACCCCTCAGGGACTCAATGCAAAGCCCATACCAGCACACACACACGTATACACACACTGAACTGTGACTCAATGCTCAGATTATACCAGCACAGACACAGAAACACATGACTCACTGTAACTCAGTGCAGAGCATATACCAGCACCCTCACACACACGGCTCACTGTGACTCAATGCACAGCCTATAGCAGCACACACACACACACACACACACATGCTCACTGTGACTCAATGCACAGTCAATACCAGCACACACACACAGACACACATAACTCACTGTGACTCAGTTCACAGCCTATATCAGCACTCACACACACACACACACACACATGCTGAGAGTCAATGCACAGTGTATACAAGCACACACACACAACTCATTGTGCCTCAATGCACAATGACTCAATGCACTGTGACTCAATGCACAGTCTGTAGCCCCCCCACACACAACTCAGTGACTCAATGCAAAGCCCATTCCAGCGCACACAGACACACATAAACACACACACACCTCTGATTCAATGCTCAGCCTCTACCAGCACACACACACACACAAACCCACACACACACGCAAGGCTTAATGTGACTCAATGTACATTTCATACCAGCACACACACACACACACACACCACATCTCACTGTAACTCAATGCTCAGACTGTACTACCCACACACACAACACACACACACGGCACACTGTGACTGAATGCTCAGCCTATAGCAGCCCACACACACACACATGCTCCCTATGACTCAATGCAGTCTATAGGAGCACACACACACACACAAAACTCATTGTGACTCCATGCACAGTCAATACCAGCACACACAGACACACATAACTCATTGTGACTCAGTTCACAGCCTATATCAGCACTCAAACACAAGGCTCACTGTGACTCAATGCACAGTCTGTAGCACCACACAAAAACACACACACATACTCACTGTGACTCAATGCACAGTCTCTACCAGCACACACACACACACATAACTCACTGTGACTCAGTGCACAGGCTATATCATCACACAGACACACACACACAAGGCTGTGACCTAGTGAACAGTCTGTAGCACCACACACACACTCACACATACACCTCAGTGACTCAATGCAAAGCCCATACCAGCACACACAAACACATACACACACCTGTGATTCAATGCTCAGCCTAAACCAGCACACACATACACACACACACACAGCTGTGACTCAATGCACACCCTAGACCACTACGTACACACACACACACATGGCTAATTGTGGCTCAAGAGAGTCCATACCAGCACATACACACACACAACACACCTCACTGTGACTCAATGATCAGACTATACTAGCCCCCCCCCACACACACATACACCTCAGTGACTCAATGCAAAGCCCATACGAGCACACATGCACACATACACACACTTAATTGATTCAGTGGTCCACCCATACCAGTGCAGACACACCCGTGATACAATGCTCAGCCTATACCAGCACACACACACACACCTCATTGACTCAATGCACAGCCTATAGCAGTACACACACACACACATGCTGTGACTCAATGCACAGTCTGTACGAGCACACACACAGACACACGTAACTCACTGTGACTCAGTTCACAGCCTATATCAGCACTCAGATGTACACACGCAAGGCTCACATGACTCAATGCACAGTCTGTAGCACCACACACACACACACACACACACACACCTCAGTGAGTCAATACAAAGCCCATAGCAGCACACACACTCCCACACCTGTGATTCAATGCTAAGCCTATAGCAGCACACATATACACACCATACTGTGACTCAGTGCACACTCTACACCATCACAAAGACACACACACACGCACGGCTCATTGTGACTGAATGCACCGTCCATACCAGCACATACACACACACAACACATCTGTCAGTCAATGCTCAGACTGTACAACCCACACACACAACACACGGTGCACTGTGACTCAATGCTCAGCCTATGCCAGAACACACACACACACAAACACACACTCATACATGGCTCACTGTGACTTAGTGAACCACCTATACCATCACACACACAGACACACACAGACACCTCAGTGACTCAATGGAAAGCCCATACCAGCCCCCCACACACACACCTGTGATTCAGTGTGCAGCCTCTACCAGCACACACACACCATACTGTGACTCAACGCACACTCTACACCACCACATACACACACACACATACGCACACATACGCATGCCTCTTTGTGACTCAATGTGCTGTCCATACCAGCACATATACACACACACAACACACCTCACTGTGACTCTATGCTCAGACCATAGTAGCCCCCACCCCACACACACACGGCACACTGTGACTCAATTCTAAGCCTATACCAGCACATACAGAAACACACACACACCCCAGTGACTCAATGCAAAGTCCATACCAGCATACATACACACATATACGCAGCTAAGTGTGACTCGGTGCTCAGCCTGTACCAGCACACACACAGACACACACGCCACCCACACGGCTCTGTGACTCATTGCGGAGCCTGTACCAGCATAAAATCACGGCTCACTTATCACTCAATGCTTAGTCTGTAGCAGCACACACACACACACACATAAACACCTCACTGTGAGTCAATGCAAAGCCCATACAGGCACACACACACACACCTGAGTCAATGCAGTCTTTGCCAACACACACACACACACACACACACATGTGAGTCAATGCAGTCTTTACCACCACACACACAGACACACACACATGGCTCAATGTGACTCAATGCACAACCTATACCATCACATACACACACAAAGACACACAGGCACGGCTCACTGTTAATCAATGCACAGTCCATACCAACACATACACACACACACAGGCACCTTACTGTAACTAAATTCACATTGTATACCAGCACAGACACACAGAAACATGCATTCACACATGGCTCACTGTGAATCAATGAACCGTCTACACCATCACACACATACAGACACACACACACACGGCTCACTGTGACTCAATGCACTGCCGAAAGCAGCACACAAACACACACAGACATACATGGCTCACTGTGACACAATGCAGTCCATACCAGTACACACACAAGCCTCACTGTGACTGAATGCATGGCGTATACCTGCACACACACACACAGCTCACTGTGACTCAATGCACATTCTATACCATCACACACACACACACACAGGCACAGCTCACTGTGACTCAATGCACAGCCTATAGCAGTACACACACACACACACGTGTCTCAATTTGACTCAATGAATAGTCTTTAGCACCACACAAACACACATACAGGCCTCAGTGACTCTGCAAAGCCCATACCAGCACACACACACACACACGTGTGACTCAGTGTTCAGCCTGTACCAGCACACACACACACACCTTACAGTAACTCATGCACATTCCACAACATGAACTACAAACACACACACACACATGCACCACTCACTGTGACTCAATGCTCAGACTCTACCAGCCACCCCTCACCACACACACACCTAACCATGACGCACTGTGACTCAATGCTCTGCCTATACCAGCAATACAGAAACACACACAGACACCTCAGTGACTCAATGCAAAGCCCATACCAGCACACTCACACACACAAACACACGGCTCACTGTGACAGAATGCACAGCTTATGTCTTCACACACACAACCTGATTCAATGCTCAGCGTCTACCAGCACACACACACACACACGCATGGCTCATTGTGACTCAATGTACATTTTATACCAGCACAAACACACACACACCTCACTGTAACTCAATGCTCAGACTGTACTACCCACACACACAACATACACACACACGGTGCACAGTGACTCAATGCTCAGCCTATACCAGAACACACACACACACACAAACAGGCACTCATACATGGCTCACTGTGACTCAGTGAACCACCTATACCATCACACACACATGCGGCTCAATGTGACTCAAAGCCTATACCAGCACACGCACACACTCACAAACACCCCTCTGTGACTCACTGCACAGCCTATACCAGCGCTCACACAGACACACACACACACAGCTGTGAATCAATGCACAGTCTATGGTAGCACACATACACACACAAGCACACATGGCTCACTGAGTCAATACACAGCGTATACCTACACACACACACACACACACAGCTCAGTGACTCAATGCAAAGCCTATACTAGCACATGCACCCCCCCACACACACACCTCACTGTGACTCAATGCACAGCGTATACCTACACACACACACACACACACAGCTGTGACTCAGTGCACAGTCTATACCAGCACCTGCACACACACGCATGCACGGCTCAGTGTGATTCAGTGCACCATCCATACCAGCACATACACACATGCACACACACCTCACTGTGACTCAATTCTCAGACTCTACCAGCACACACACACACGGCATACTGTGACTCAATGCTCAGCCTATATCAGAACACAGACACACACAAACACGCACTCATACATGGTTCACTGTGACTCAGTGAACCACCGATACCAAGACAAACACACACACAAACACACATGGCTAACTATGACTCAGTGCCCTGTCTCTACTGGAACACAAATATACACACACACATACGTAGCTCACAGACTCAATGCACAGCCTGTACTACCACAAACAGCAGGCTCACTGTGACTCAGTGCACAGCCTATACCAGCACAGACACACACACATGGCTCTCTGTGACTCAATGCACTGCCTATAGCAGCACACAAACACACACATGGACATACATGGCTCAGTGCGACACAATGCAGTCCATACCAGTACACACACAAGCCTCACTGTGACTGAATGCACGGCGTATACCTGCACACACACACACACACACAGCTCACTGTGACTCAACGAACGCTCTGTAGCACCACACAAACACACATACAGCCCTCAGTGACTCAATGCACAGCGTATACCTACACACACACACACACACACAGCTGTGACTCAGTGCACAGTCTATACCAGCACCTGCACACACACGCATGCACGGCTCAGTGTGATTCAGTGCACCATCCATACCAGCACATACACACATGCACACGCACCTCACTGTGACTCAATTCTCAGACTCTACCAGCACACACACACACGGCATACTGTGACTCAATGCTCAGCCTATACCAGAACACAGACACACACAAACACGCACTCATACATGGTTCACTGTGACTCAGTGAACCACCGATACCAAGACAAACAGACACACAAACACACATGGCTAACTATGACTCAGTGCCCAGTCTCTACCGGAACACAAATACACACACACACATACATAGCTCACAGACTCAATGCACAGCCTGTACTATCACAAACAGCAGGCTCACTGTTACTCAGTGCACAGCCTATACCAGCACTGACACACACACATGGCTCTCTGTGTCTCAATGCACTGCCTATAGCAGCACACAAACACACACATGGACATACATGGCTCAGTGCGACACAATGCAGTCCATACCAGTACACAAACAAGCCTCACTGTGACTGAATGCACGACGTGTACCTGCACACACACACACACAGCTCACTGTGACTCAACGAACGCTCTGTAGCACCACACAAACACACATACAGGCCTCAGTGACTCAATGCAAAGCCCCTACCGGCACACACACACACACCTAAGTGTGACTCAATGCTCAGCCCATACCTGCGCACACAAACACACACATCTTAAGGTAACTCATGCACATTCCACACCATGAAATACAAACACACACACATTCACGGCTCACTCTGACTCAATGCACTGTCCATACGAGCACATACACACACAGCACACACCTCACTGTGACTCAATGATCTGATTATATGAGCACACTCACACACACACACACAAACACCCCTCACTGTGACTCACTGCACAACCTATACCAGCGTGGACACACACAAACACACATGCTCACTGTGACTAAATGCACAGTCTATACGAGCACACACACACACAACTCATTGTGACCCAATGCACACTCTATACCAGCACACACACATAACTCACTGTGACACAGTGCACAGGCTATATCAGCATACAGACACACACACACAAGGCTCACTGTGACTCAGTGCACTGTGTGTAGCACCACACACACAAACACACAAACACACACATACACCTCAGTGAGTCAATGCAAAGCCCATACCAGCACACTCATACACACAGACACACACACACACCTTACTGTGTTTCAATGGTCAGCCTATACCAACACACATATACAAACCATACTGTGACTCAGTGCACTCTCTGAACCATCACAAAGACACACACACACGCACGGTTCATTGTGACTGAATGCAGCGTCCATACCAGCAAATACACACCACCCATCTGTGACTGAGTGCTCAGACTATTCCACCCCCCCCAACACGTCTCATTGTGACTCAACGCACGGCAAATAGCAGTCCACACACACAGACACACACATACACAAACACACGGCTCACTGTGACTCAATGCACAGTTTGTATCAACACACACACATACACACCTCCGTGACTCAATGCTCAGCCTGTATCATCACACACACACATGCATACACAAACACACATACACACACAAGGTTCACTGTGATACAATGCACAGCCTGTAGCAGGACACACACACAGACACACATCACTGTGACTCAAAGCACAGCCTATACCAGCACATACACATGAAAACACACTTTACTGCGACTCAGTGCACAGCCTATTGCAGCACACACACACACACACACACCGCTCACTGTGACAAAATGCACCACCTATACCAGCATGCAAACATGGCTCACTGTGACTCAATGCACCATCCTTACCTACACACACACACACACACACACAGCTCACGGTGACTCAATGCACAGTTTGTATCAACACACACACATACACACCTCCGTGGCTCAAAGCTTAGCCTGTATCGTCAAACACACACATGCATACACAAACACACATACACACACAAGGTTCACTGTGATACAATGCACAGCCTATAGCAGGACACACACACAGACACTCCTCACTGTGACTCAGTGCTCAGACTGTAATAGCCCCCCCACACACACATACACCTCACTGACTCAATGCAAAGCCCATACGAGCACACATGCACACATACACACACCTGATTCAATGCTCCACCCATACCAGTGCACACACACACCCCCCAAACTGTGATTCAATGCTCAGCCTATACCAACACACACACACAGACACACATACACACACACCTCATTGTGACTCAGTGCACAGCCTATAGCAGCACACACACACACACATGCTGACTGAGAGTCAATGCACAGTATATACGAGCACACACACACACAACTCATTGTGCCTCAATGTATAGTCAATACCAGCACACACACAGACACATATTACTCACTGTGACTCAGTTCACAGCCTATATCAGCACTCAGAAACACACACGGAAGGCTCACAGTGACCCAATACACAGTCTGTATCACCCCAGAAAAACACAGATACACACACACACACACATACCCCTCAGTGACTCAATACAAAGCCATTACCAGCACACACACACACACACACACCTGTGATTCAGTGCTCAGCCTAAACCAGCAGAAACATATACACACACACACACACACACACCTTACTGTGACTCAGTGCACCCCCTAGACCACTACGTACACACACACACACACACGGCTGATTGTGACTCAATGGAGAGTCCATCCCAGCACATACACAAATGCAACACACCTCACAGTGAATCAATGCTCAGACTATACTAGCCCACACCCACACACACAACACACCTCACTGTGACTCAATACTCAGACTATACTAGCCCACACCCACACACACAACACACCTCACTGTGACTCAATACTCAGACTATACTAGCCCACACCCACACACACCCACATACACCTCACTGACCCAATGCACAGCCCATACGAGGACACATGCACACATACACACACCTAACTGATTCAATGCTCCGCCCATACCAGTGTACACACACACATACCCCTAACTGTGATTCAATGCTCAGCCTATACCAACACACACACATACACACACACCTCATTGTGACTCAATGCACATCTTGTAGCAGCACACACACACACATGCTGACTGTGACTCAATGCGCCGTCTATACAAGCACACACAACTCATTGTGACTGAGTGCACAGTCAATACCAGCACACACACAGACACACATAACTCACTGTGACTCAGTTCACAGCCTATATCACCACTCAGACACACACGCAAGGCTCACTGTGACTCAATGCACAGTCTGTAGCACCACACACACACACAATACACCTCAGTGACTCAATGCAAAGCCCATACCAGCACACACACACACACACACCTGCTGACTGTGACTCAATGCACAGTCTATACGAGCACACATACACATAACTCATTGTGACTCAATGCACAGTCAATACCAGCACACACACAGACACACATAACTCACTGTGACTCAGTTCACAGCCTATATCAGCACTCAGACACACACACGCAAGGCTCACTGTGACTCAATGCATAGTCTGTAGCACCGCACACACACACCTCAGTGATTCAATGCAATCCCATACCAGCACACACACACACACACATGCTGACTGTGACTCAGTGCACAGTCTATACGAGCACACACACACAGCTCATTGTGACTCAGTGCACAGTCAATACCAGCACACACAGATACACATAACTCACTGTGACTCAGTGCACAGTCTGTAGCCCGCCCACACACACATCAGTGACTCAGTGAAAAGCCCATACCAGCACGCACACACACACACATACACACCTAAACGTGATTCAGTGCTCAGCCTCTACCAGCACACACACAAACACACACACACACACGCTTGGCTCCTTGTGATTCAATGTACATTTCATACCAGCACAGATACACACAACACATCTCACTGTAACTCAGTGCTCAGACTGTACTACCAACACACACAACACACACACACATGGCGCACTATGACTGAAAGCTCAGGCTCTACCAGAACACACACACACACAAACACGCACTCATACATGGCTCACTGTGACTCAATGAACCAGTTATACCATCACACACACACACACACACACACACAAACACACGGCTCACTGTGACTCAGTGCACAGTGTACACCTTCCCCGACTCCCACACACATGGCTCACTGTGACTCAATGCCCAGCTTATATCATTACACACACACACATACACACATGGCTCACTGTGACTCAATGCACTGCCTAAAGCAGCACAGAAACACGCACATGGACATACATGGCTCACTGTGACACAATGCACAGCCCAAACCACTACACACACAAACCTCACTGTGACTGAATGCACAGCGTATACTGCACACACATACACAAACACAGAGCTCACTGTGACGCAATGCACAGCCTATACCAGTACACACGCATACACACGTCTCAATTTGACTCAATGAACAGTCTATAGCACCACACAGACACACATACAGGCTTCAGTGACTCAATGCAAAGCCCATTACCCACACCCACACACACACCTAAATGTGACTCAGTGCTCAGCCTGTACCAGCACACACAAACACACTCACCTTACAGTAACTCACGCACATTCCACACCATGAAATACAAACACACACACACACACACAGATATGCACAGCTCAATGAGACTCAATGCGCTGTCCATAAAAGCAAATACACGCACACAGCACACCTCACTGTGACTCAATGATCTGATTATACCAGCACACTCACACACATACACACACAAACACATGGCTCACTGTGACTCTGCACCGTATGCCTGCCCCCAGTCCCAGACACACATGGCTCACTGTGAATGAATGCACAGCCTATATCTTCACAACACACACACACACACCCCTCAGGGACTCAATGCAAAGCCCATACCAGCACACACACACGTATACACACACTGAACTGTGACTCAATGCTCAGATTATACCAGCACAGACACAGAAACACATGACTCACTGTAACTCAGTGCAGAGCATATACCAGCACCCTCACACACACGGCTCACTGTGACTCAATGCACAGCCTATAGCAGCACACACACACACACACACACACATGCTCACTGTGACTCAATGCACAGTCAATACCAGCACACACACAGACACACATAACTCACTGTGACTCAGTTCACAGCCTATATCAGCACTCACACACACACACACACATGCTGAGAGTCAATGCACAGTGTATACAAGCACACACACACAACTCATTGTGCCTCAATGCACAATGACTCAATGCACTGTGACTCAATGCACAGTCTGTAGCCCCCACACACACAACTCAGTGACTCAATGCAAAGCCCATTCCAGTGCACACAGACACACATAAACATACACACACCTGTGATTCAATGCTCAGCCTCTACCAGCACACACACACACACAAACCCACACACAAACGCAAGGCTTAATGTGACTCAATGTACATTTCATACCAGCACACACACACAAACACACACACAACACATCTCACTGTAACTCAATGCTCAGACTGTACTACCCACACACACAACACACACACACAGCACACTGTGACTGAATGCTCAGCCTATAGCAGCCCCCACACACACACATGCTCCCTATGACTCAATGCAGACTATAGGAGCACACACACACACACAAAACTCATTGTGACTCCATGCACAGTCAATACCAGCACACACAGACACACATAACTCATTGTGACTCAGTTCACAGCCTATATCAGCACTCAAACACAAGGCTCACTTTGACTCAATGCACAGTCTGTAGCACCACACAAAAACACACACACATACTCACTGTGACTCAATGCACAGTCTCTACCAGCACACACACACACACATAACTCACTGTGACTCAGTGCACAGGCTATATCAGCACTCAGATGTACACACGCAAGGCTCACAGTGACTCAATGCACAGTCTGTAGCACCACACACACACACACACACACCTCAGTGAGTCAATACAAAGCCCATAGCAGCACACACACTCCCACACCTGTGATTCAATGCTAAGCCTATAGCAGCACACATATACACACCATACTGTGACTCAGTGCACACTCTACACCATCACAAAGACACACACACACGCACGGCTCATTGTGACTGAATGCACCGTCCATACCAGCACATACACACACACAACACATCTGTCAGTCAATGCTCAGACTGTACAACCCACACACACAACACACGGTGCACTGTGACTCAATGCTCAGTCTATGCCAGAACACACACACACACAAACACACACTCATACATGGCTCACTGTGACTTAGTGAACCACCTATACCATCACACACACAGACACACACAGACACCTCAGTGACTCAATGGAAAGCCCATACCAGCCCCCCACACACACACCTGTGATTCAGTGTGCAGCCTCTACCAGCACACACACACCATACTGTGACTCAACGCACACTCTACACCACCACATACACACACACACATACGCACACATACGCATGCCTCTTTGTGACTCAATGTGCTGTCCATACCAGCACATATACACACACACAACACACCTCACTGTGACTCTATGCTCAGACCATAGTAGCCCCCACCCCACACACACACGGCACACTGTGACTCAATTCTAAGCCTATACCAGCACATACAGAAACACACACACACCCCAGTGACTCAATGCAAAGTCCATACCAGCATACATACACACCTATACGCAGCTAAGTGTGACTCGGTGCTCAGCCTGTACCAGCACACACACAGACACACACGCCACCCACACGGCTCTGTGACTCATTGCGGAGCCTGTACCAGCATAAAATCACGGCTCACTTATCACTCAATGCTTAGTCTGTAGCAGCACACACACACACACACACATAAACACCTCACTGTGACTCAATGCAAAGCCCATACAGGCACACACACACACACCTGAGTCAATGCAGTCTTTGCCAACACACACACACACACACACCTGTGAGTCAATGCAGTCTTTACCAACACACACACACACACACGCATGGCTCAATGTGACTCAATGCACAGCCTATACCATCACATACACACACAAAGACACACAGGCACGGCTCACTGTTAATCAATGCACAGTCCATACCAACACATACACACACACACAGGCACCTTACTGTAACTAAATTCACATTGTATACCAGCACAGACACACAGAAACATGCATTCACACATGGCTCACTGTGAATCAATGAAC
The DNA here is from genome assembly GCF_964165515.1 of Mesoplodon bidens. Taxonomy (NCBI): domain Eukaryota; kingdom Metazoa; phylum Chordata; class Mammalia; order Artiodactyla; family Ziphiidae; genus Mesoplodon; species Mesoplodon bidens. The sequence continues at coordinate 135,006,132 of NC_138163.1, forward strand.
CGTCTACACCATCACACACATACAGACACACACACACACGGCTCACTGTGACTCAATGCACTGCCGAAAGCAGCACACAAACACACACAGACATACATGGCTCACTGTGACACAATGCAGTCCATACCAGTACACACACAAGCCTCACTGTGACTGAATGCATGGCGTATACCTGCACACACACACACAGCTCACTGTGACTCAATGCACATTCTATACCATCACACACACACACACACACAGGCACAGCTCACTGTGACTCAATGCACAGCCTATAGCAGTACACACACACACACACGTGTCTCAATTTGACTCAATGAATAGTCTGTAGCACCACACAAACACACATACAGGCCTCAGTGGCTCTGCAAAGCCCATACCAGCACACACACACACACACAAGTGTGACTCAGTGCTCAGCCTGTACCAGCACACACACACACACCTTACAGTAACTCATGCACATTCCACAACATGAACTACAAACACACACACACACACACATGCACCACTCACTGTGACTCAATGCTCAGACTCTACCAGCCACCCCTCACCACACACACACCTAACCACGACGCACTGTGACTCAGTGCTCTGCCTATACCAGCAATACAGAAACACACACAGACACCTCAGTGACTCAATGCAAAGCCCATACCAGAACACTCACACACACACAAACACACGGCTCACTGTGACAGAATGCACAGCTTATGTCTTCACACACACAACCTGATTCAATGCTCAGCGTCTACCAACACACACACACACGCATGGCTCATTGTGACTCAATGTACATTTTATACCAGCACAAACACACACACACCTCACTGTAACTCAATGCTCAGACTGTACTACACACACACACAACACACACACACACGGTGCACAGTGACTCAATGCTCAGCCTATACCAGAACACACACACACACACAAACAGGCACTCATACTTGGCTCACTGTGACTCAGTGAACCACCTATACCATCACACACACATGCGGCTCAATGTGACTCAAAGCCTATACCAGCACACGCACACACTCACAAACACCCCTCTGTGACTCACTGCACAGCCTATACCAGCACTCACACACACACACACACACACGCAGCTGTGAATCAATGCACAGTCTATGGTAGCACACATACACACACAAGCACACATGGCTCACTGAGTCAATACACAGCCTATACCTACACACACACACACACACAGCTCAGTGAGTCAATGCAAAGCCTATACTAGCACATGCACCCCCACACACACACACCTCACTGTGACTCAATGCACAGCGTATACCTACACACACACACACACACACAGCTGTGACTCAGTGCACAGTCTATACCAGCACCTGCACACACACGCATGCACGGCTCAGTGTGATTCAGTGCACCATCCATACCAGCACATACACACATGCACACACACCTCACTGTGACTCAATTCTCAGACTCTACCAGCACACACACACACGGCATACTGTGACTCAATGCTCAGCCTATACCAGAACACAGACACACACAAACACGCACTCATACATGGTTCACTGTGACTCAGTGAACCACCGATACCAAGACAAACACACACACAAACACACATGGCTAACTATGACTCAGTGCCCAGTCTCTACCGGAACACAAATACACACACACACATACATAGCTCACAGACTCAATGCACAGCCTGTACTACCACAAACAGCAGGCTCACTGTGACTCAGTGCACAGCCTATACCAGCACTGACACACACACATGGCTCTCTGTGACTCAATGCACTGCCTATAGCAGCACACAAACACACACATGGACATACATGGCTCAGTGCGACACAATGCAGTCCATACCAGTACACAAACAAGCCTCACTGTGACTGAATGCACGACGTGTACCTGCACACACACACACACAGCTCACTGTGACTCAACGAACGCTCTGTAGCACCACACAAACACACATACAGGCCTCAGTGACTCAATGCAAAGCCCCTACCGGCACACACACACACACCTAAGTGTGACTCAATGCTCAGCCCATACCTGCGCACACAAACACACACATCTTAAGGTAACTCATGCACATTCCACACCATGAAATACAAACACACACACATTCACGGCTCACTCTGACTCAATGCACTGTCCATACGAGCACATACACACACAGCACACACCTCACTGTGACTCAATGATCTGATTATATGAGCACACTCACACACACACACACAAACACCCCTCACTGTGACTCACTGCACAACCTATACCAGCGTGGACACACACAAACACACATGCTCACTGTGACTAAATGCACAGTCTATACGAGCACACACACACACAACTCATTGTGACCCAATGCACACTCTATACCAGCACACACACATAACTCACTGTGACACAGTGCACAGGCTATATCAGCATACAGACACACACACACAAGGCTCACTGTGACTCAGTGCACTGTGTGTAGCACCACACACACAAACACACAAACACACACATACACCTCAGTGAGTCAATGCAAAGCCCATACCAGCACACTCATACACACAGACACACACACACACCTTACTGTGTTTCAATGGTCAGCCTATACCAACACACATATACAAACCATACTGTGACTCAGTGCACTCTCTGAACCATCACAAAGACACACACACACGCACGGTTCATTGTGACTGAATGCAGCGTCCATACCAGCAAATACACACCACCCATCTGTGACTGAGTGCTCAGACTATTCCACCCCCCCCAACACGTCTCATTGTGACTCAACGCACGGCAAATACCAGTCCACACACACAGACACACACATACACAAACACACGGCTCACTGTGACTCAATGCACAGTTTGTATCAACACACACACATACACACCTCCGTGACTCAATGCTCAGCCTGTATCATCACACACACACATGCATACACAAACACACATACACACACAAGGTTCACTGTGATACAATGCACAGCCTGTAGCAGGACACACACACAGACACACGTCACTGTGACTCAAAGCACAGCCTATACCAGCACATACACATGAAAACACACTTTACTGCGACTCAGTGCACAGCCTATTGCAGCACACACACACACACACACACCGCTCACTGTGACAAAATGCACCACCTATACCAGCATGCAAACATGGCTCACTGTGACTCAATGCACCATCCTTACCTACACACACACACACACACACACAGCTCACGGTGACTCAATGCACAGTTTGTATCAACACACACACATACACACCTCCGTGGCTCAAAGCTTAGCCTGTATCGTCAAACACACACATGCATACACAAACACACATACACACACAAGGTTCACTGTGATACAATGCACAGCCTATAGCAGGACACACACACAGACACTCCTCACTGTGACTCAGTGCTCAGACTGTAATAGCCCCCCCACACACACATACACCTCACTGACTCAATGCAAAGCCCATACGAGCACACATGCACACATACACACACCTGATTCAATGCTCCACCCATACCAGTGCACACACACACCCCCCAAACTGTGATTCAATGCTCAGCCTATACCAACACACACACACAGACACACATACACACACACCTCATTGTGACTCAGTGCACAGCCTATAGCAGCACACACACACACACATGCTGACTGAGAGTCAATGCACAGTATATACGAGCACACACACACACAACTCATTGTGCCTCAATGTATAGTCAATACCAGCACACACACAGACACATATTACTCACTGTGACTCAGTTCACAGCCTATATCAGCACTCAGAAACACACACGGAAGGCTCACAGTGACCCAATACACAGTCTGTATCACCCCAGAAAAACACAGATACACACACACACACACATACCCCTCAGTGACTCAATACAAAGCCATTACCAGCACACACACACACACACACCCCTGTGATTCAGTGCTCAGCCTAAACCAGCAGAAACATATACACACACACACACACACACCTTACTGTGACTCAGTGCACCCCCTAGACCACTACGTACACACACACACACCCACGGCTGATTGTGACTCAATGGAGAGTCCATCCCAGCACATACACAAATGCAACACACCTCACAGTGAATCAATGCTCAGACTATACTAGCCCACACCCACACACACAACACACCTCACTGTGACTCAATACTCAGACTATACTAGCCCACACCCACACACACAACACACCTCACTGTGACTCAATACTCAGACTATACTAGCCCACACCCACACACACCCACATACACCTCACTGACCCAATGCACAGCCCATACGAGGACACATGCACACATACACACACCTAACTGATTCAATGCTCCGCCCATACCAGTGTACACACACACATACCCCTAACTGTGATTCAATGCTCAGCCTATACCAACACACACACATACACACACACCTCATTGTGACTCAATGCACATCTTGTAGCAGCACACACACACACATGCTGACTGTGACTCAATGCGCCGTCTATACAAGCACACACAACTCATTGTGACTGAGTGCACAGTCAATACCAGCACACACACAGACACACATAACTCACTGTGACTCAGTTCACAGCCTATATCACCACTCAGACACACACGCAAGGCTCACTGTGACTCAATGCACAGTCTGTAGCACCACACACACACACAATACACCTCAGTGACTCAATGCAAAGCCCATACCAGCACACACACACACACACACCTGCTGACTGTGACTCAATGCACAGTCTATACGAGCACACATACACATAACTCATTGTGACTCAATGCACAGTCAATACCAGCACACACACAGACACACATAACTCACTGTGACTCAGTTCACAGCCTATATCAGCACTCAGACACACACACGCAAGGCTCACTGTGACTCAATGCATAGTCTGTAGCACCGCACACACACACCTCAGTGATTCAATGCAATCCCATACCAGCACACACACACACACACATGCTGACTGTGACTCAGTGCACAGTCTATACGAGCACACACACACAGCTCATTGTGACTCAGTGCACAGTCAATACCAGCACACACAGATACACATAACTCACTGTGACTCAGTGCACAGTCTGTAGCCCGCCCACACACACATCAGTGACTCAGTGAAAAGCCCATACCAGCACGCACACACACACACATACACACCTAAACGTGATTCAGTGCTCAGCCTCTACCAGCACACACACAAACACACACACACACACGCTTGGCTCCTTGTGATTCAATGTACATTTCATACCAGCACAGATACACACAACACATCTCACTGTAACTCAGTGCTCAGACTGTACTACCAACACACACAACACACACACACATGGCGCACTATGACTGAAAGCTCAGGCTCTACCAGAACACACACACACACAAACACGCACTCATACATGGCTCACTGTGACTCAATGAACCAGTTATACCATCACACACACACACACACACACACACAAACACACGGCTCACTGTGACTCAGTGCACAGTGTACACCTTCCCCGACTCCCACACACATGGCTCACTGTGACTCAATGCCCAGCTTATATCATTACACACACACACATACACACATGGCTCACTGTGACTCAATGCACTGCCTAAAGCAGCACAGAAACACGCACATGGACATACATGGCTCACTGTGACACAATGCACAGCCCAAACCACTACACACACAAACCTCACTGTGACTGAATGCACAGCGTATACTGCACACACATACACAAACACAGAGCTCACTGTGACGCAATGCACAGCCTATACCAGTACACACGCATACACACGTCTCAATTTGACTCAATGAACAGTCTATAGCACCACACAGACACACATACAGGCTTCAGTGACTCAATGCAAAGCCCATTACCCACACCCACACACACACCTAAATGTGACTCAGTGCTCAGCCTGTACCAGCACACACAAACACACTCACCTTACAGTAACTCACGCACATTCCACACCATGAAATACAAACACACACACACACACACAGATATGCACAGCTCAATGAGACTCAATGCGCTGTCCATAAAAGCAAATACACGCACACAGCACACCTCACTGTGACTCAATGATCTGATTATACCAGCACACTCACACACATACACACACAAACACATGGCTCACTGTGACTCTGCACCGTATGCCTGCCCCCAGTCCCAGACACACATGGCTCACTGTGAATGAATGCACAGCCTATATCTTCACAACACACACACACACACCCCTCAGGGACTCAATGCAAAGCCCATACCAGCACACACACACGTATACACACACTGAACTGTGACTCAATGCTCAGATTATACCAGCACAGACACAGAAACACATGACTCACTGTAACTCAGTGCAGAGCATATACCAGCACCCTCACACACACGGCTCACTGTGACTCAATGCACAGCCTATAGCAGCACACACACACACACACACACACACATGCTCACTGTGACTCAATGCACAGTCAATACCAGCACACACACAGACACACATAACTCACTGTGACTCAGTTCACAGCCTATATCAGCACTCACACACACACACACACATGCTGAGAGTCAATGCACAGTGTATACAAGCACACACACACAACTCATTGTGCCTCAATGCACAATGACTCAATGCACTGTGACTCAATGCACAGTCTGTAGCCCCCACAGACACAACTCAGTGACTCAATGCAAAGCCCATTCCAGTGCACACAGACACACATAAACACACACACACCTGTGATTCAATGCTCAGCCTCTACCAGCACACACACACACACAAACCCACACACAAACGCAAGGCTTAATGTGACTCAATGTACATTTCATACCAGCACACACACACAAACACACACACAACACATCTCACTGTAACTCAATGCTCAGACTGTACTACCCACACACACAACACACACACACAGCACACTGTGACTGAATGCTCAGCCTATAGCAGCCCCCCCACACACACATGCTCCCTATGACTCAATGCAGTCTATAGGAGCACACACACACACACAAAACTCATTGTGACTCCATGCACAGTCAATACCAGCACACACAGACACACATAACTCATTGTGACTCAGTTCACAGCCTATATCAGCACTCAAACACAAGGCTCACTTTGACTCAATGCACAGTCTGTAGCACCACACAAATACACACACACATACTCACTGTGACTCAATGCACAGTCTCTACCAGCACACACACACACACATAACTCACTGTGACTCAGTGCACAGGCTATATCAGCACTCAGATGTACACACGCAAGGCTCACAGTGACTCAATGCACAGTCTGTAGCACCACACACACACACACACACACACCTCAGTGAGTCAATACAAAGCCCATAGCAGCACACACACTCCCACACCTGTGATTCAATGCTAAGCCTATAGCAGCACACATATACACACCATACTGTGACTCAGTGCACACTCTACACCATCACAAAGACACACACACACGCACGGCTCATTGTGACTGAATGCACCGTCCATACCAGCACATACACACACACAACACATCTGTCAGTCAATGCTCAGACTGTACAACCCACACACACAACACACGGTGCACTGTGACTCAATGCTCAGCCTATGCCAGAACACACACACACACAAACACACACTCATACATGGCTCACTGTGACTTAGTGAACCACCTATACCATCACACCCACACACACACACACACAGACACCTCAGTGACTCAATGGAAAGCCCATACCGGCCCCCACAGACACACCTGTGATTCAGTGTGCAGCCTCTACCAGCACACACACACCATACTGTGACTCAACGCACACTCTACACCACCACATACACACACACACATACGCACACATACGCATGCCTCTTTGTGACTCAATGTGCTGTCCATACCAGCACATATACACACACACAACACACCTCACTGTGACTCTATGCTCAGACCATAGTAGCCCCCACCCCACACACACACGGCACACTGTGACTCAATTCTAAGCCTATACCAGCACATACAGAAACACACACACACCCCAGTGACTCAATGCAAAGTCCATACCAGCATACATACACACATATACGCAGCTAAGTGTGACTCGGTGCTCAGCCTGTACCAGCACACACACAGACACACACGCCACCCACACGGCTCTGTGACTCATTGCGGAGCCTGTACCAGCATAAAATCACGGCTCACTTATCACTCAATGCTTAGTCTGTAGCAGCACACACACACACACACACATAAACACCTCACTGTGACTCAATGCAAAGCCCATACAGGCACACACACACACACCTGAGTCAATGCAGTCTTTGCCAACACACACACACACACACACCTGTGAGTCAATGCAGTCTTTACCAACACACACACACACACACGCATGGCTCAATGTGACTCAATGCACAGCCTATACCATCACATACACACACAAAGACACACAGGCACGGCTCACTGTTAATCAATGCACAGTCCATACCAACACATACACACACACACAGGCACCTTACTGTAACTAAATTCACATTGTATACCAGCACAGACACACAGAAACATGCATTCACACATGGCTCACTGTGAATCAATGAACCGTCTACACCATCACACACATACAGACACACACACACACGGCTCACTGTGACTCAATGCACTGCCGAAAGCAGCACACAAACACACACAGACATACATGGCTCACTGTGACACAATGCAGTCCATACCAGTACACACACAAGCCTCACTGTGACTGAATGCATGGCGTATACCTGCACACACACACACAGCTCACTGTGACTCAATGCACATTCTATACCATCACACACACACACACACACAGGCACAGCTCACTGTGACTCAATGCACAGCCTATAGCAGTACACACACACACACACGTGTCTCAATTTGACTCAATGAATAGTCTGTAGCACCACACAAACACACATACAGGCCTCAGTGGCTCTGCAAAGCCCATACCAGCACACACACACACACACAAGTGTGACTCAGTGCTCAGCCTGTACCAGCACACACACACACACCTTACAGTAACTCATGCACATTCCACAACATGAACTACAAACACACACACACACACACATGCACCACTCACTGTGACTCAATGCTCAGACTCTACCAGCCACCCCTCACCACACACACACCTAACCACGACGCACTGTGACTCAGTGCTCTGCCTATACCAGCAATACAGAAACACACACAGACACCTCAGTGACTCAATGCAAAGCCCATACCAGAACACTCACACACACACAAACACACGGCTCACTGTGACAGAATGCACAGCTTATGTCTTCACACACACAACCTGATTCAATGCTCAGCGTCTACCAACACACACACACACGCATGGCTCATTGTGACTCAATGTACATTTTATACCAGCACAAACACACACACACCTCACTGTAACTCAATGCTCAGACTGTACTACACACACACACAACACACACACACACGGTGCACAGTGACTCAATGCTCAGCCTATACCAGAACACACACACACACACAAACAGGCACTCATACTTGGCTCACTGTGACTCAGTGAACCACCTATACCATCACACACACATGCGGCTCAATGTGACTCAAAGCCTATACCAGCACACGCACACACTCACAAACACCCCTCTGTGACTCACTGCACAGCCTATACCAGCACTCACACACACACACACACACACGCAGCTGTGAATCAATGCACAGTCTATGGTAGCACACATACACACACAAGCACACATGGCTCACTGAGTCAATACACAGCCTATACCTACACACACACACACACACAGCTCAGTGAGTCAATGCAAAGCCTATACTAGCACATGCACCCCCACACACACACACCTCACTGTGACTCAATGCACAGCGTATACCTACACACACACACACACACACAGCTGTGACTCAGTGCACAGTCTATACCAGCACCTGCACACACACGCATGCACGGCTCAGTGTGATTCAGTGCACCATCCATACCAGCACATACACACATGCACACACACCTCACTGTGACTCAATTCTCAGACTCTACCAGCACACACACACACGGCATACTGTGACTCAATGCTCAGCCTATACCAGAACACAGACACACACAAACACGCACTCATACATGGTTCACTGTGACTCAGTGAACCACCGATACCAAGACAAACACACACACAAACACACATGGCTAACTATGACTCAGTGCCCAGTCTCTACCGGAACACAAATACACACACACACATACATAGCTCACAGACTCAATGCACAGCCTGTACTACCACAAACAGCAGGCTCACTGTGACTCAGTGCACAGCCTATACCAGCACTGACACACACACATGGCTCTCTGTGACTCAATGCACTGCCTATAGCAGCACACAAACACACACATGGACATACATGGCTCAGTGCGACACAATGCAGTCCATACCAGTACACAAACAAGCCTCACTGTGACTGAATGCACGACGTGTACCTGCACACACACACACACAGCTCACTGTGACTCAACGAACGCTCTGTAGCACCACACAAACACACATACAGGCCTCAGTGACTCAATGCAAAGCCCCTACCGGCACACACACACACACCTAAGTGTGACTCAATGCTCAGCCCATACCTGCGCACACAAACACACACATCTTAAGGTAACTCATGCACATTCCACACCATGAAATACAAACACACACACATTCACGGCTCACTCTGACTCAATGCACTGTCCATACGAGCACATACACACACAGCACACACCTCACTGTGACTCAATGATCTGATTATATGAGCACACTCACACACACACACACAAACACCCCTCACTGTGACTCACTGCACAACCTATACCAGCGTGGACACACACAAACACACATGCTCACTGTGACTAAATGCACAGTCTATACGAGCACACACACACACAACTCATTGTGACCCAATGCACACTCTATACCAGCACACACACATAACTCACTGTGACACAGTGCACAGGCTATATCAGCATACAGACACACACACACAAGGCTCACTGTGACTCAGTGCACTGTGTGTAGCACCACACACACAAACACACAAACACACACATACACCTCAGTGAGTCAATGCAAAGCCCATACCAGCACACTCATACACACAGACACACACACACACCTTACTGTGTTTCAATGGTCAGCCTATACCAACACACATATACAAACCATACTGTGACTCAGTGCACTCTCTGAACCATCACAAAGACACACACACACGCACGGTTCATTGTGACTGAATGCAGCGTCCATACCAGCAAATACACACCACCCATCTGTGACTGAGTGCTCAGACTATTCCACCCCCCCCAACACGTCTCATTGTGACTCAACGCACGGCAAATACCAGTCCACACACACAGACACACACATACACAAACACACGGCTCACTGTGACTCAATGCACAGTTTGTATCAACACACACACATACACACCTCCGTGACTCAATGCTCAGCCTGTATCATCACACACACACATGCATACACAAACACACATACACACACAAGGTTCACTGTGATACAATGCACAGCCTGTAGCAGGACACACACACAGACACACGTCACTGTGACTCAAAGCACAGCCTATACCAGCACATACACATGAAAACACACTTTACTGCGACTCAGTGCACAGCCTATTGCAGCACACACACACACACACACACCGCTCACTGTGACAAAATGCACCACCTATACCAGCATGCAAACATGGCTCACTGTGACTCAATGCACCATCCTTACCTACACACACACACACACACACACAGCTCACGGTGACTCAATGCACAGTTTGTATCAACACACACACATACACACCTCCGTGGCTCAAAGCTTAGCCTGTATCGTCAAACACACACATGCATACACAAACACACACACACAAGGTTCACTGTGATACAATGCACAGCCTATAGCAGGACACACACACAGACACTCCTCACTGTGACTCAGTGCTCAGACTGTAATAGCCCCCCCCCACACACATACACCTCACTGACTCAATGCAAAGCCCATACGAGCACACATGCACACATACACACACCTGATTCAATGCTCCACCCATACCAGTGCACACACACACACCCCAAACTGTGATTCAATGCTCAGCCTATACCAACACACACACACAGACACACATACACACACACCTCATTGTGACTCAGTGCACAGCCTATAGCAGCACACACACACACACATGCTGACTGAGAGTCAATGCACAGTATATACGAGCACACACACACACAACTCATTGTGCCTCAATGTATAGTCAATACCAGCACACACACAGACACATATTACTCACTGTGACTCAGTTCACAGCCTATATCAGCACTCAGAAACACACACGGAAGGCTCACAGTGACCCAATACACAGTCTGTATCACCCCAGAAAAACACAGATACACACACACACACACATACCCCTCAGTGACTCAATACAAAGCCATTACCAGCACACACACACACACACACACCTGTGATTCAGTGCTCAGCCTAAACCAGCAGAAACATATACACACACACACACACACACCTTACTGTGACTCAGTGCACCCCCTAGACCACTACGTACACACACACACACCCACGGCTGATTGTGACTCAATGGAGAGTCCATCCCAGCACATACACAAATGCAACACACCTCACAGTGAATCAATGCTCAGACTATACTAGCCCACACCCACACACACAACACACCTCACTGTGACTCAATACTCAGACTATACTAGCCCACACCCACACACACAACACACCTCACTGTGACTCAATACTCAGACTATACTAGCCCACACCCACACACACCCACATACACCTCACTGACCCAATGCACAGCCCATACGAGGACACATGCACACATACACACACCTAACTGATTCAATGCTCCGCCCATACCAGTGTACACACACACATACCCCTAACTGTGATTCAATGCTCAGCCTATACCAACACACACACATACACACACACCTCATTGTGACTCAATGCACATCTTGTAGCAGCACACACACACACATGCTGACTGTGACTCAATGCGCCGTCTATACAAGCACACACAACTCATTGTGACTGAGTGCACAGTCAATACCAGCACACACACAGACACACATAACTCACTGTGACTCAGTTCACAGCCTATATCACCACTCAGACACACACGCAAGGCTCACTGTGACTCAATGCACAGTCTGTAGCACCACACACACACACAATACACCTCAGTGACTCAATGCAAAGCCCATACCAGCACACACACACACACACACCTGCTGACTGTGACTCAATGCACAGTCTATACGAGCACACATACACATAACTCATTGTGACTCAATGCACAGTCAATACCAGCACACACACAGACACACATAACTCACTGTGACTCAGTTCACAGCCTATATCAGCACTCAGACACACACACGCAAGGCTCACTGTGACTCAATGCATAGTCTGTAGCACCGCACACACACACCTCAGTGATTCAATGCAATCCCATACCAGCACACACACACACACACATGCTGACTGTGACTCAGTGCACAGTCTATACGAGCACACACACACAGCTCATTGTGACTCAGTGCACAGTCAATACCAGCACACACAGATACACATAACTCACTGTGACTCAGTGCACAGTCTGTAGCCCGCCCACACACACATCAGTGACTCAGTGAAAAGCCCATACCAGCACGCACACACACACACATACACACCTAAACGTGATTCAGTGCTCAGCCTCTACCAGCACACACACAAACACACACACACACACGCTTGGCTCCTTGTGATTCAATGTACATTTCATACCAGCACAGATACACACAACACATCTCACTGTAACTCAGTGCTCAGACTGTACTACCAACACACACAACACACACACACATGGCGCACTATGACTGAAAGCTCAGGCTCTACCAGAACACACACACACACAAACACGCACTCATACATGGCTCACTGTGACTCAATGAACCAGTTATACCATCACACACACACACACACACACACACAAACACACGGCTCACTGTGACTCAGTGCACAGTGTACACCTTCCCCGACTCCCACACACATGGCTCACTGTGACTCAATGCCCAGCTTATATCATTACACACACACACATACACACATGGCTCACTGTGACTCAATGCACTGCCTAAAGCAGCACAGAAACACGCACATGGACATACATGGCTCACTGTGACACAATGCACAGCCCAAACCACTACACACACAAACCTCACTGTGACTGAATGCACAGCGTATACTGCACACACATACACAAACACAGAGCTCACTGTGACGCAATGCACAGCCTATACCAGTACACACGCATACACACGTCTCAATTTGACTCAATGAACAGTCTATAGCACCACACAGACACACATACAGGCTTCAGTGACTCAATGCAAAGCCCATTACCCACACCCACACACACACCTAAATGTGACTCAGTGCTCAGCCTGTACCAGCACACACAAACACACTCACCTTACAGTAACTCACGCACATTCCACACCATGAAATACAAACACACACACACACACACAGATATGCACAGCTCAATGAGACTCAATGCGCTGTCCATAAAAGCAAATACACGCACACAGCACACCTCACTGTGACTCAATGATCTGATTATACCAGCACACTCACACACATACACACACAAACACATGGCTCACTGTGACTCAGTGCACCGTATGCCTGCCCCCAGTCCCAGACACACATGGCTCACTGTGAATGAATGCACAGCCTATATCTTCACAACACACACACACACACCCCTCAGGGACTCAATGCAAAGCCCATACCAGCACACACACACGTATACACACACTGAACTGTGACTCAATGCTCAGATTATACCAGCACAGACACAGAAACACATGACTCACTGTAACTCAGTGCAGAGCATATACCAGCACCCTCACACACACGGCTCACTGTGACTCAATGCACAGCCTATAGCAGCACACACACACACACACACACACATGCTCACTGTGACTCAATGCACAGTCAATACCAGCACACACACAGACACACATAACTCACTGTGACTCAGTTCACAGCCTATATCAGCACTCACACACACACACACACATGCTGAGAGTCAATGCACAGTGTATACAAGCACACACACACAACTCATTGTGCCTCAATGCACAATGACTCAATGCACTGTGACTCAATGCACAGTCTGTAGCCCCCACAGACACAACTCAGTGACTCAATGCAAAGCCCATTCCAGTGCACACAGACACACATAAACACACACACACCTGTGATTCAATGCTCAGCCTCTACCAGCACACACACACACACAAACCCACACACAAACGCAAGGCTTAATGTGACTCAATGTACATTTCATACCAGCACACACACACAAACACACACACAACACATCTCACTGTAACTCAATGCTCAGACTGTACTACCCACACACACAACACACACACACAGCACACTGTGACTGAATGCTCAGCCTATAGCAGCCCCCCCACACACACATGCTCCCTATGACTCAATGCAGTCTATAGGAGCACACACACACACACAAAACTCATTGTGACTCCATGCACAGTCAATACCAGCACACACAGACACACATAACTCATTGTGACTCAGTTCACAGCCTATATCAGCACTCAAACACAAGGCTCACTTTGACTCAATGCACAGTCTGTAGCACCACACAAAAACACACACACATACTCACTGTGACTCAATGCACAGTCTCTACCAGCACACACACACACACATAACTCACTGTGACTCAGTGCACAGGCTATATCAGCACTCAGATGTACACACGCAAGGCTCACAGTGACTCAATGCACAGTCTGTAGCACCACACACACACACACACACACCTCAGTGAGTCAATACAAAGCCCATAGCAGCACACACACTCCCACACCTGTGATTCAATGCTAAGCCTATAGCAGCACACATATACACACCATACTGTGACTCAGTGCACACTCTACACCATCACAAAGACACACACACACGCACGGCTCATTGTGACTGAATGCACCGTCCATACCAGCACATACACACACACAACACATCTGTCAGTCAATGCTCAGACTGTACAACCCACACACACAACACACGGTGCACTGTGACTCAATGCTCAGCCTATGCCAGAACACACACACACACAAACACACACTCATACATGGCTCACTGTGACTTAGTGAACCACCTATACCATCACACCCACACACACACACACACAGACACCTCAGTGACTCAATGGAAAGCCCATACCGGCCCCCACAGACACACCTGTGATTCAGTGTGCAGCCTCTACCAGCACACACACACCATACTGTGACTCAACGCACACTCTACACCACCACATACACACACACACATACGCACACATACGCATGCCTCTTTGTGACTCAATGTGCTGTCCATACCAGCACATATACACACACACAACACACCTCACTGTGACTCTATGCTCAGACCATAGTAGCCCCCACCCCACACACACACGGCACACTGTGACTCAATTCTAAGCCTATACCAGCACATACAGAAACACACACACACCCCAGTGACTCAATGCAAAGTCCATACCAGCATACATACACACATATACGCAGCTAAGTGTGACTCGGTGCTCAGCCTGTACCAGCACACACACAGACACACACGCCACCCACACGGCTCTGTGACTCATTGCGGAGCCTGTACCAGCATAAAATCACGGCTCACTTATCACTCAATGCTTAGTCTGTAGCAGCACACACACACACACACACATAAACACCTCACTGTGACTCAATGCAAAGCCCATACAGGCACACACACACACACCTGAGTCAATGCAGTCTTTGCCAACACACACACACACACACACCTGTGAGTCAATGCAGTCTTTACCAACACACACACACACACACGCATGGCTCAATGTGACTCAATGCACAGCCTATACCATCACATACACACACAAAGACACACAGGCACGGCTCACTGTTAATCAATGCACAGTCCATACCAACACATACACACACACACAGGCACCTTACTGTAACTAAATTCACATTGTATACCAGCACAGACACACAGAAACATGCATTCACACATGGCTCACTGTGAATCAATGAACCGTCTACACCATCACACACATACAGACACACACACACACGGCTCACTGTGACTCAATGCACTGCCGAAAGCAGCACACAAACACACACAGACATACATGGCTCACTGTGACACAATGCAGTCCATACCAGTACACACACAAGCCTCACTGTGACTGAATGCATGGCGTATACCTGCACACACACACACAGCTCACTGTGACTCAATGCACATTCTATACCATCACACACACACACACACACAGGCACAGCTCACTGTGACTCAATGCACAGCCTATAGCAGTACACACACACACACACGTGTCTCAATTTGACTCAATGAATAGTCTGTAGCACCACACAAACACACATACAGGCCTCAGTGGCTCTGCAAAGCCCATACCAGCACACACACACACACACAAGTGTGACTCAGTGCTCAGCCTGTACCAGCACACACACACACACCTTACAGTAACTCATGCACATTCCACAACATGAACTACAAACACACACACACACACACATGCACCACTCACTGTGACTCAATGCTCAGACTCTACCAGCCACCCCTCACCACACACACACCTAACCACGACGCACTGTGACTCAGTGCTCTGCCTATACCAGCAATACAGAAACACACACAGACACCTCAGTGACTCAATGCAAAGCCCATACCAGAACACTCACACACACACAAACACACGGCTCACTGTGACAGAATGCACAGCTTATGTCTTCACACACACAACCTGATTCAATGCTCAGCGTCTACCAACACACACACACACGCATGGCTCATTGTGACTCAATGTACATTTTATACCAGCACAAACACACACACACCTCACTGTAACTCAATGCTCAGACTGTACTACACACACACACAACACACACACACACGGTGCACAGTGACTCAATGCTCAGCCTATACCAGAACACACACACACACACAAACAGGCACTCATACTTGGCTCACTGTGACTCAGTGAACCACCTATACCATCACACACACATGCGGCTCAATGTGACTCAAAGCCTATACCAGCACACGCACACACTCACAAACACCCCTCTGTGACTCACTGCACAGCCTATACCAGCACTCACACACACACACACACACACGCAGCTGTGAATCAATGCACAGTCTATGGTAGCACACATACACACACAAGCACACATGGCTCACTGAGTCAATACACAGCCTATACCTACACACACACACACACACAGCTCAGTGAGTCAATGCAAAGCCTATACTAGCACATGCACCCCCACACACACACACCTCACTGTGACTCAATGCACAGCGTATACCTACACACACACACACACACACAGCTGTGACTCAGTGCACAGTCTATACCAGCACCTGCACACACACGCATGCACGGCTCAGTGTGATTCAGTGCACCATCCATACCAGCACATACACACATGCACACACACCTCACTGTGACTCAATTCTCAGACTCTACCAGCACACACACACACGGCATACTGTGACTCAATGCTCAGCCTATACCAGAACACAGACACACACAAACATGCACTCATACATGGTTCACTGTGACTCAGTGAACCACCGATACCAAGACAAACACACACACAAACACACATGGCTAACTATGACTCAGTGCCCAGTCTCTACCGGAACACAAATACACACACACACATACATAGCTCACAGACTCAATGCACAGCCTGTACTACCACAAACAGCAGGCTCACTGTGACTCAGTGCACAGCCTATACCAGCACTGACACACACACATGGCTCTCTGTGACTCAATGCACTGCCTATAGCAGCACACAAACACACACATGGACATACATGGCTCAGTGCGACACAATGCAGTCCATACCAGTACACAAACAAGCCTCACTGTGACTGAATGCACGACGTGTACCTGCACACACACACACACAGCTCACTGTGACTCAACGAACGCTCTGTAGCACCACACAAACACACATACAGGCCTCAGTGACTCAATGCAAAGCCCCTACCGGCACACACACACACACCTAAGTGTGACTCAATGCTCAGCCCATACCTGCGCACACAAACACACACATCTTAAGGTAACTCATGCACATTCCACACCATGAAATACAAACACACACACATTCACGGCTCACTCTGACTCAATGCACTGTCCATACGAGCACATACACACACAGCACACACCTCACTGTGACTCAATGATCTGATTATATGAGCACACTCACACACACACACACAAACACCCCTCACTGTGACTCACTGCACAACCTATACCAGCGTGGACACACACAAACACACATGCTCACTGTGACTAAATGCACAGTCTATACGAGCACACACACACACAACTCATTGTGACCCAATGCACACTCTATACCAGCACACACACATAACTCACTGTGACACAGTGCACAGGCTATATCAGCATACAGACACACACACACAAGGCTCACTGTGACTCAGTGCACTGTGTGTAGCACCACACACACAAACACACAAACACACACATACACCTCAGTGAGTCAATGCAAAGCCCATACCAGCACACTCATACACACAGACACACACACACACCTTACTGTGTTTCAATGGTCAGCCTATACCAACACACATATACAAACCATACTGTGACTCAGTGCACTCTCTGAACCATCACAAAGACACACACACACGCACGGTTCATTGTGACTGAATGCAGCGTCCATACCAGCAAATACACACCACCCATCTGTGACTGAGTGCTCAGACTATTCCACCCCCCCCAACACGTCTCATTGTGACTCAACGCACGGCAAATACCAGTCCACACACACAGACACACACATACACAAACACACGGCTCACTGTGACTCAATGCACAGTTTGTATCAACACACACACATACACACCTCCGTGACTCAATGCTCAGCCTGTATCATCACACACACACATGCATACACAAACACACATACACACACAAGGTTCACTGTGATACAATGCACAGCCTGTAGCAGGACACACACACAGACACACGTCACTGTGACTCAAAGCACAGCCTATACCAGCACATACACATGAAAACACACTTTACTGCGACTCAGTGCACAGCCTATTGCAGCACACACACACACACACACACCGCTCACTGTGACAAAATGCACCACCTATACCAGCATGCAAACATGGCTCACTGTGACTCAA
This sequence comes from Mesoplodon bidens, assembly GCF_964165515.1. Lineage (NCBI taxonomy): Eukaryota > Metazoa > Chordata > Mammalia > Artiodactyla > Ziphiidae > Mesoplodon > Mesoplodon bidens. Next base: position 135,026,472 of record NC_138163.1, read on the forward strand.
TGCACCATCCTTACCTACACACACACACACACACACACAGCTCACGGTGACTCAATGCACAGTTTGTATCAACACACACACATACACACCTCCGTGGCTCAAAGCTTAGCCTGTATCGTCAAACACACACATGCATACACAAACACACATACACACACAAGGTTCACTGTGATACAATGCACAGCCTATAGCAGGACACACACACAGACACTCCTCACTGTGACTCAGTGCTCAGACTGTAATAGCCCCCCCACACACACATACACCTCACTGACTCAATGCAAAGCCCATACGAGCACACATGCACACATACACACACCTGATTCAATGCTCCACCCATACCAGTGCACACACACACCCCCCAAACTGTGATTCAATGCTCAGCCTATACCAACACACACACACACACACACATACACACACACCTCATTGTGACTCAATGCACAGCCTATAGCAGCACACACACACACACATGCTGACTGAGAGTCAATGCACAGTATATACGAGCACACACACACACAACTCATTGTGCCTCAATGTATAGTCAATACCAGCACACACACAGACACATATTACTCACTGTGACTCAGTTCACAGCCTATATCAGCACTCAGAAACACACACGGAAGGCTCACAGTGACCCAATACACAGTCTGTATCACCCCAGAAAAACACAGATACACACACACACACACATACCCCTCAGTGACTCAATACAAAGCCATTACCAGCACACACACACACACACACACCTGTGATTCAGTGCTCAGCCTAAACCAGCAGAAACATATACACACACACACACACACACCTTACTGTGACTCAGTGCACCCCCTAGACCACTACGTACACACACACACACCCACGGCTGATTGTGACTCAATGGAGAGTCCATCCCAGCACATACACAAATGCAACACACCTCACAGTGAATCAATGCTCAGACTATACTAGCCCACACCCACACACACAACACACCTCACTGTGACTCAATACTCAGACTATACTAGCCCACACCCACACACACAACACACCTCACTGTGACTCAATACTCAGACTATACTAGCCCACACCCACACACACCCACATACACCTCACTGACCCAATGCACAGCCCATACGAGGACACATGCACACATACACACACCTAACTGATTCAATGCTCCGCCCATACCAGTGTACACACACACATACCCCTAACTGTGATTCAATGCTCAGCCTATACCAACACACACACATACACACACACCTCATTGTGACTCAATGCACATCTTGTAGCAGCACACACACACACATGCTGACTGTGACTCAATGCGCCGTCTATACAAGCACACACAACTCATTGTGACTGAGTGCACAGTCAATACCAGCACACACACAGACACACATAACTCACTGTGACTCAGTTCACAGCCTATATCACCACTCAGACACACACGCAAGGCTCACTGTGACTCAATGCACAGTCTGTAGCACCACACACACACACAATACACCTCAGTGACTCAATGCAAAGCCCATACCAGCACACACACACACACACACCTGCTGACTGTGACTCAATGCACAGTCTATACGAGCACACATACACATAACTCATTGTGACTCAATGCACAGTCAATACCAGCACACACACAGACACACATAACTCACTGTGACTCAGTTCACAGCCTATATCAGCACTCAGACACACACACGCAAGGCTCACTGTGACTCAATGCATAGTCTGTAGCACCGCACACACACACCTCAGTGATTCAATGCAATCCCATACCAGCACACACACACACACACATGCTGACTGTGACTCAGTGCACAGTCTATACGAGCACACACACACAGCTCATTGTGACTCAGTGCACAGTCAATACCAGCACACACAGATACACATAACTCACTGTGACTCAGTGCACAGTCTGTAGCCCGCCCACACACACATCAGTGACTCAGTGAAAAGCCCATACCAGCACGCACACACACACACATACACACCTAAACGTGATTCAGTGCTCAGCCTCTACCAGCACACACACAAACACACACACACACACGCTTGGCTCCTTGTGATTCAATGTACATTTCATACCAGCACAGATACACACAACACATCTCACTGTAACTCAGTGCTCAGACTGTACTACCAACACACACAACACACACACACATGGCGCACTATGACTGAAAGCTCAGGCTCTACCAGAACACACACACACACAAACACGCACTCATACATGGCTCACTGTGACTCAATGAACCAGTTATACCATCACACACACACACACACACACACACAAACACACGGCTCACTGTGACTCAGTGCACAGTGTACACCTTCCCCGACTCCCACACACATGGCTCACTGTGACTCAATGCCCAGCTTATATCATTACACACACACACATACACACATGGCTCACTGTGACTCAATGCACTGCCTAAAGCAGCACAGAAACACGCACATGGACATACATGGCTCACTGTGACACAATGCACAGCCCAAACCACTACACACACAAACCTCACTGTGACTGAATGCACAGCGTATACTGCACACACATACACAAACACAGAGCTCACTGTGACGCAATGCACAGCCTATACCAGTACACACGCATACACACGTCTCAATTTGACTCAATGAACAGTCTATAGCACCACACAGACACACATACAGGCTTCAGTGACTCAATGCAAAGCCCATTACCCACACCCACACACACACCTAAATGTGACTCAGTGCTCAGCCTGTACCAGCACACACAAACACACTCACCTTACAGTAACTCACGCACATTCCACACCATGAAATACAAACACACACACACACACACAGATATGCACAGCTCAATGAGACTCAATGCGCTGTCCATAAAAGCAAATACACGCACACAGCACACCTCACTGTGACTCAATGATCTGATTATACCAGCACACTCACACACATACACACACAAACACATGGCTCACTGTGACTCTGCACCGTATGCCTGCCCCCAGTCCCAGACACACATGGCTCACTGTGAATGAATGCACAGCCTATATCTTCACAACACACACACACACACCCCTCAGGGACTCAATGCAAAGCCCATACCAGCACACACACACGTATACACACACTGAACTGTGACTCAATGCTCAGATTATACCAGCACAGACACAGAAACACATGACTCACTGTAACTCAGTGCAGAGCATATACCAGCACCCTCACACACACGGCTCACTGTGACTCAATGCACAGCCTATAGCAGCACACACACACACACACACACACATGCTCACTGTGACTCAATGCACAGTCAATACCAGCACACACACAGACACACATAACTCACTGTGACTCAGTTCACAGCCTATATCAGCACTCACACACACACACACACATGCTGAGAGTCAATGCACAGTGTATACAAGCACACACACACAACTCATTGTGCCTCAATGCACAATGACTCAATGCACTGTGACTCAATGCACAGTCTGTAGCCCCCACAGACACAACTCAGTGACTCAATGCAAAGCCCATTCCAGTGCACACAGACACACATAAACACACACACACCTGTGATTCAATGCTCAGCCTCTACCAGCACACACACACACACAAACCCACACACAAACGCAAGGCTTAATGTGACTCAATGTACATTTCATACCAGCACACACACACAAACACACACACAACACATCTCACTGTAACTCAATGCTCAGACTGTACTACCCACACACACAACACACACACACAGCACACTGTGACTGAATGCTCAGCCTATAGCAGCCCCCACACACACACATGCTCCCTATGACTCAATGCAGTCTATAGGAGCACACACACACACACAAAACTCATTGTGACTCCATGCACAGTCAATACCAGCACACACAGACACACATAACTCATTGTGACTCAGTTCACAGCCTATATCAGCACTCAAACACAAGGCTCACTTTGACTCAATGCACAGTCTGTAGCACCACACAAAAACACACACACATACTCACTGTGACTCAATGCACAGTCTCTACCAGCACACACACACACACATAACTCACTGTGACTCAGTGCACAGGCTATATCAGCACTCAGATGTACACACGCAAGGCTCACAGTGACTCAATGCACAGTCTGTAGCACCACACACACACACACACACACCTCAGTGAGTCAATACAAAGCCCATAGCAGCACACACACTCCCACACCTGTGATTCAATGCTAAGCCTATAGCAGCACACATATACACACCATACTGTGACTCAGTGCACACTCTACACCATCACAAAGACACACACACACGCACGGCTCATTGTGACTGAATGCACCGTCCATACCAGCACATACACACACACAACACACCTGTCAGTCAATGCTCAGACTGTACAACCCACACACACAACACACGGTGCACTGTGACTCAATGCTCAGCCTATGCCAGAACACACACACACACAAACACACACTCATACATGGCTCACTGTGACTTAGTGAACCACCTATACCATCACACCCACACACACACACAGACACCTCAGTGACTCAATGGAAAGCCCATACCGGCCCCCACAGACACACCTGTGATTCAGTGTGCAGCCTCTACCAGCACACACACACCATACTGTGACTCAACGCACACTCTACACCACCACATACACACACACACATACGCACACATACGCATGCCTCTTTGTGACTCAATGTGCTGTCCATACCAGCACATATACACACACACAACACACCTCACTGTGACTCTATGCTCAGACCATAGTAGCCCCCACCCCACACACACACGGCACACTGTGACTCAATTCTAAGCCTATACCAGCACATACAGAAACACACACACACCCCAGTGACTCAATGCAAAGTCCATACCAGCATACATACACACCTATACGCAGCTAAGTGTGACTCGGTGCTCAGCCTGTACCAGCACACACACAGACACACACGCCACCCACACGGCTCTGTGACTCATTGCGGAGCCTGTACCAGCATAAAATCACGGCTCACTTATCACTCAATGCTTAGTCTGTAGCAGCACACACACACACACACACATAAACACCTCACTGTGACTCAATGCAAAGCCCATACAGGCACACACACACACACCTGAGTCAATGCAGTCTTTGCCAACACACACACACACACACACCTGTGAGTCAATGCAGTCTTTACCAACACACACACACACACACGCATGGCTCAATGTGACTCAATGCACAGCCTATACCATCACATACACACACAAAGACACACAGGCACGGCTCACTGTTAATCAATGCACAGTCCATACCAACACATACACACACACACAGGCACCTTACTGTAACTAAATTCACATTGTATACCAGCACAGACACACAGAAACATGCATTCACACATGGCTCACTGTGAATCAATGAACCGTCTACACCATCACACACATACAGACACACACACACACGGCTCACTGTGACTCAATGCACTGCCGAAAGCAGCACACAAACACACACAGACATACATGGCTCACTGTGACACAATGCAGTCCATACCAGTACACACACAAGCCTCACTGTGACTGAATGCATGGCGTATACCTGCACACACACACACAGCTCACTGTGACTCAATGCACATTCTATACCATCACACACACACACACACACAGGCACAGCTCACTGTGACTCAATGCACAGCCTATAGCAGTACACACACACACACACGTGTCTCAATTTGACTCAATGAATAGTCTGTAGCACCACACAAACACACATACAGGCCTCAGTGGCTCTGCAAAGCCCATACCAGCACACACACACACACACAAGTGTGACTCAGTGCTCAGCCTGTACCAGCACACACACACACACCTTACAGTAACTCATGCACATTCCACAACATGAACTACAAACACACACACACACACACATGCACCACTCACTGTGACTCAATGCTCAGACTCTACCAGCCACCCCTCACCACACACACACCTAACCACGACGCACTGTGACTCAGTGCTCTGCCTATACCAGCAATACAGAAACACACACAGACACCTCAGTGACTCAATGCAAAGCCCATACCAGAACACTCACACACACACAAACACACGGCTCACTGTGACAGAATGCACAGCTTATGTCTTCACACACACAACCTGATTCAATGCTCAGCGTCTACCAACACACACACACACGCATGGCTCATTGTGACTCAATGTACATTTTATACCAGCACAAACACACACACACCTCACTGTAACTCAATGCTCAGACTGTACTACACACACACACAACACACACACACACGGTGCACAGTGACTCAATGCTCAGCCTATACCAGAACACACACACACACACAAACAGGCACTCATACTTGGCTCACTGTGACTCAGTGAACCACCTATACCATCACACACACATGCGGCTCAATGTGACTCAAAGCCTATACCAGCACACGCACACACTCACAAACACCCCTCTGTGACTCACTGCACAGCCTATACCAGCACTCACACACACACACACACACACGCAGCTGTGAATCAATGCACAGTCTATGGTAGCACACATACACACACAAGCACACATGGCTCACTGAGTCAATACACAGCCTATACCTACACACACACACACACACAGCTCAGTGAGTCAATGCAAAGCCTATACTAGCACATGCACCCCCACACACACACACCTCACTGTGACTCAATGCACAGCGTATACCTACACACACACACACACACACAGCTGTGACTCAGTGCACAGTCTATACCAGCACCTGCACACACACGCATGCACGGCTCAGTGTGATTCAGTGCACCATCCATACCAGCACATACACACATGCACACACACCTCACTGTGACTCAATTCTCAGACTCTACCAGCACACACACACACGGCATACTGTGACTCAATGCTCAGCCTATACCAGAACACAGACACACACAAACACGCACTCATACATGGTTCACTGTGACTCAGTGAACCACCGATACCAAGACAAACACACACACAAACACACATGGCTAACTATGACTCAGTGCCCAGTCTCTACCGGAACACAAATACACACACACACATACATAGCTCACAGACTCAATGCACAGCCTGTACTACCACAAACAGCAGGCTCACTGTGACTCAGTGCACAGCCTATACCAGCACTGACACACACACATGGCTCTCTGTGACTCAATGCACTGCCTATAGCAGCACACAAACACACACATGGACATACATGGCTCAGTGCGACACAATGCAGTCCATACCAGTACACAAACAAGCCTCACTGTGACTGAATGCACGACGTGTACCTGCACACACACACACACAGCTCACTGTGACTCAACGAATGCTCTGTAGCACCACACAAACACACATACAGGCCTCAGTGACTCAATGCAAAGCCCCTACCGGCACACACACACACACCTAAGTGTGACTCAATGCTCAGCCCATACCTGCGCACACAAACACACACATCTTAAGGTAACTCATGCACATTCCACACCATGAAATACAAACACACACACATTCACGGCTCACTCTGACTCAATGCACTGTCCATACGAGCACATACACACACAGCACACACCTCACTGTGACTCAATGATCTGATTATATGAGCACACTCACACACACACACACAAACACCCCTCACTGTGACTCACTGCACAACCTATACCAGCGTGGACACACACAAACACACATGCTCACTGTGACTAAATGCACAGTCTATACGAGCACACACACACACAACTCATTGTGACCCAATGCACACTCTATACCAGCACACACACATAACTCACTGTGACACAGTGCACAGGCTATATCAGCATACAGACACACACACACAAGGCTCACTGTGACTCAGTGCACTGTGTGTAGCACCACACACACAAACACACAAACACACACATACACCTCAGTGAGTCAATGCAAAGCCCATACCAGCACACTCATACACACAGACACACACACACACCTTACTGTGTTTCAATGGTCAGCCTATACCAACACACATATACAAACCATACTGTGACTCAGTGCACTCTCTGAACCATCACAAAGACACACACACACGCACGGTTCATTGTGACTGAATGCAGCGTCCATACCAGCAAATACACACCACCCATCTGTGACTGAGTGCTCAGACTATTCCACCCCCCCCAACACGTCTCATTGTGACTCAACGCACGGCAAATACCAGTCCACACACACAGACACACACATACACAAACACACGGCTCACTGTGACTCAATGCACAGTTTGTATCAACACACACACATACACACCTCCGTGACTCAATGCTCAGCCTGTATCATCACACACACACATGCATACACAAACACACATACACACACAAGGTTCACTGTGATACAATGCACAGCCTGTAGCAGGACACACACACAGACACACGTCACTGTGACTCAAAGCACAGCCTATACCAGCACATACACATGAAAACACACTTTACTGCGACTCAGTGCACAGCCTATTGCAGCACACACACACACACACACACCGCTCACTGTGACAAAATGCACCACCTATACCAGCATGCAAACATGGCTCACTGTGACTCAATGCACCATCCTTACCTACACACACACACACACACAGCTCACGGTGACTCAATGCACAGTTTGTATCAACACACACACATACACACCTCCGTGGCTCAAAGCTTAGCCTGTATCGTCAAACACACACATGCATACGCAAACACACATACACACACAAGGTTCACTGTGATACAATGCACAGCCTATAGCAGGACACACACACAGACACTCCTCACTGTGACTCAGTGCTCAGACTGTAATAGCCCCCACACACACACACATACACCTCACTGACTCAATGCAAAGCCCATACGAGCACACATGCACACATACACACACCTGATTCAATGCTCCACCCATACCAGTGCACACACACACCCCCCAAACTGTGATTCAATGCTCAGCCTATACCAACACACACACACACACACACATACACACACACCTCATTGTGACTCAATGCACAGCCTATAGCAGCACACACACACACACATGCTGACTGAGAGTCAATGCACAGTATATACGAGCACACACACACACAACTCATTGTGCCTCAATGTATAGTCAATACCCGCACACACACAGACACATATTACTCACTGTGACTCAGTTCACAGCCTATATCAGCACTCAGAAACACACACGGAAGGCTCACAGTGACCCAATACACAGTCTGTATCACCCCAGAAAAACACAGATACACACACACACACACATACCCCTCAGTGACTCAATACAAAGCCATTACCAGCACACACACACACACACACACCTGTGATTCAGTGCTCAGCCTAAACCAGCAGAAACATATACACACACACACACACACACCTTACTGTGACTCAGTGCACCCCCTAGACCACTACGTACACACACACACACACACGGCTGATTGTGACTCAATGGAGAGTCCATCCCAGCACATACACAAATGCAACACACCTCACAGTGAATCAATGCTCAGACTATACTAGCCCACACCCACACACACAACACACCTCACTGTGACTCAATACTCAGACTATACAAGCCCACACCCACACACACCCACATACACCTCACTGACCCAATGCACAGCCCATACGAGGACACATGCACACATACACACACCTGATTCAATGCTCCGCCCATACCAGTGTACACACACACATACCCCTAACTGTGATTCAATGCTCAGCCTATACCAACACACACACATACACACACACCTCATTGTGACTCAATGCACATCTTGTAGCAGCACACACACACACATGCTGACTGTGACTCAATGCGCCGTCTATACAAGCACACACAACTCATTGTGACTGAGTGCACAGTCAATACCAGCACACACACAGACACACATAACTCACTGTGACTCAGTTCACAGCCTATATCACCACTCAGACACACACGCAAGGCTCACTGTGACTCAATGCACAGTCTGTAGCACCACACACACACACACATACACCTCAGTGACTCAATGCAAAGCCCATACCAGCACACACACACACACACACCTGCTGACTGTGACTCAATGCACAGTCTATACGAGCACACATACACATAACTCATTGTGACTCAATGCACAGTCAATACCAGCACACACACAGACACACATAACTCACTGTGACTCAGTTCACAGCCTATATCAGCACTCAGACACACACACGCAAGGCTCACTGTGACTCAATGCATAGTCTGTAGCACCGCACACACACACCACAGTGATTCAATGCAATCCCATACCAGCACACACACACACACACATGCTGACTGTGACTCAGTGCACAGTCTATACGAGCACACACACACAGCTCATTGTGACTCAGTGCACAGTCAATACCAGCACACACAGATACACATAACTCACTGTGACTCAGTGCACAGTCTGTAGCCCGCCCACACACACATCAGTGACTCAGTGAAAAGCCCATACCAGCACGCACACACACACACATACACACCTAAACGTGATTCAGTGCTCAGCCTCTACCAGCACACACACAAACACACACACACACACGCTTGGCTCCTTGTGATTCAATGTACATTTCATACCAGCACAGATACACACAACACATCTCACTGTAACTCAGTGCTCAGACTGTACTACCAACACACACAACACACACACACACGGCGCACTATGACTGAAAGCTCAGGCTCTACCAGAACACACACACACACAAACACGCACTCATACATGGCTCACTGTGACTCAATGAACCAGTTATACCATCACACACACACACACACAAACACACGGCTCACTGTGACTCAGTGCACAGTGTACACCTTCCCCGACTCCCACACACATGGCTCACTGTGACTCAATGCCCAGCTTATATCATTACACACACACACATACACACATGGCTCACTGTGACTCAATGCACTGCCTAAAGCAGCACAGAAACACGCACATGGACATACATGGCTCACTGTGACACAATGCACAGCCCAAACCACTACACACACAAACCTCACTGTGACTGAATGCACAGCGTATACTGCACACACATACACAAACACAGAGCTCACTGTGACGCAATGCACAGCCTATACCAGTACACACGCATACACACGTCTCAATTTGACTCAATGAACAGTCTATAGCACCACACAGACACACATACAGGCTTCAGTGACTCAATGCAAAGCCCATTACCCACACCCACACACACACCTAAATGTGACTCAGTGCTCAGCCTGTACCAGCACACACAAACACACTCACCTTACAGTAACTCACGCACATTCCACACCATGAAATACAAACACACACACACACACAGATATGCACAGCTCAATGAGACTCAATGCGCTGTCCATAAAAGCAAATACACGCACACAGCACACCTCACTGTGACTCAATGATCTGATTATACCAGCACACTCACACACATACACACACAAACACATGGCTCACTGTGACTCTGCACCGTATGCCTGCCCCCAGTCCCAGACACACATGGCTCACTGTGAATGAATGCACAGCCTATATCTTCACAACACACACACACACACCCCTCAGGGACTCAATGCAAAGCCCATACCAGCACACACACACGTATACACACACTGAACTGTGACTCAATGCTCAGATTATACCAGCACAGACACAGAAACACATGACTCACTGTAACTCAGTGCAGAGCATATACCAGCACCCTCACACACACGGCTCACTGTGACTCAATGCACAGCCTATAGCAGCACACACACACACACACACACACATGCTCACTGTGACTCAATGCACAGTCAATACCAGCACACACACAGACACACATAACTCACTGTGACTCAGTTCACAGCCTATATCAGCACTCACACACACACACACACATGCTGAGAGTCAATGCACAGTGTATACAAGCACACACACACAACTCATTGTGCCTCAATGCACAATGACTCAATGCACTGTGACTCAATGCACAGTCTGTAGCCCCCACACACACAACTCAGTGACTCAATGCAAAGCCCATTCCAGTGCACACAGACACACATAAACACACACACACCTGTGATTCAATGCTCAGCCTCTACCAGCACACACACACACACAAACCCACACACAAACGCAAGGCTTAATGTGACTCAATGTACATTTCATACCAGCACACACACACAAACACACACACAACACATCTCACTGTAACTCAATGCTCAGACTGTACTACCCACACACACAACACACACACACAGCACACTGTGACTGAATGCTCAGCCTATAGCAGCCCCCACACACACACATGCTCCCTATGACTCAATGCAGTCTATAGGAGCACACACACACACACAAAACTCATTGTGACTCCATGCACAGTCAATACCAGCACACACAGACACACATAACTCATTGTGACTCAGTTCACAGCCTATATCAGCACTCAAACACAAGGCTCACTTTGACTCAATGCACAGTCTGTAGCACCACACAAAAACACACACACATACTCACTGTGACTCAATGCACAGTCTCTACCAGCACACACACACACACATAACTCACTGTGACTCAGTGCACAGGCTATATCAGCACTCAGATGTACACACGCAAGGCTCACAGTGACTCAATGCACAGTCTGTAGCACCACACACACACACACACACACCTCAGTGAGTCAATACAAAGCCCATAGCAGCACACACACTCCCACACCTGTGATTCAATGCTAAGCCTATAGCAGCACACATATACACACCATACTGTGACTCAGTGCACACTCTACACCATCACAAAGACACACACACACGCACGGCTCATTGTGACTGAATGCACCGTCCATACCAGCACATACACACACACAACACACCTGTCAGTCAATGCTCAGACTGTACAACCCACACACACAACACACGGTGCACTGTGACTCAATGCTCAGCCTATGCCAGAACACACACACACACAAACACACACTCATACATGGCTCACTGTGACTTAGTGAACCACCTATACCATCACACCCACACACACACACACACAGACACCTCAGTGACTCAATGGAAAGCCCATACCGGCCCCCACAGACACACCTGTGATTCAGTGTGCAGCCTCTACCAGCACACACACACCATACTGTGACTCAACGCACACTCTACACCACCACATACACACACACACATACGCACACATACGCATGCCTCTTTGTGACTCAATGTGCTGTCCATACCAGCACATATACACACACACAACACACCTCACTGTGACTCTATGCTCAGACCATAGTAGCCCCCACCCCACACACACACGGCACACTGTGACTCAATTCTAAGCCTATACCAGCACATACAGAAACACACACACACCCCAGTGACTCAATGCAAAGTCCATACCAGCATACATACACACATATACGCAGCTAAGTGTGACTCGGTGCTCAGCCTGTACCAGCACACACACAGACACACACGCCACCCACACGGCTCTGTGACTCATTGCGGAGCCTGTACCAGCATAAAATCACGGCTCACTTATCACTCAATGCTTAGTCTGTAGCAGCACACACACACACACACACATAAACACCTCACTGTGACTCAATGCAAAGCCCATACAGGCACACACACACACACCTGAGTCAATGCAGTCTTTGCCAACACACACACACACACACACCTGTGAGTCAATGCAGTCTTTACCAACACACACACACACACGCATGGCTCAATGTGACTCAATGCACAGCCTATACCATCACATACACACACAAAGACACACAGGCACGGCTCACTGTTAATCAATGCACAGTCCATACCAACACATACACACACACACAGGCACCTTACTATAACTAAATTCACATTGTATACCAGCACAGACACACAGAAACATGCATTCACACATGGCTCACTGTGAATCAATGAACCGTCTACACCATCACACACATACAGACACACACACACACGGCTCACTGTGACTCAATGCACTGCCGAAAGCAGCACACAAACACACACAGACATACATGGCTCACTGTGACACAATGCAGTCCATACCAGTACACACACAAGCCTCACTGTGACTGAATGCATGGCGTATACCTGCACACACACACACAGCTCACTGTGACTCAATGCACATTCTATACCATCACACACACACACACACACAGGCACAGCTCACTGTGACTCAATGCACAGCCTATAGCAGTACACACACACACACACACACGTGTCTCAATTTGACTCAATGAATAGTCTGTAGCACCACACAAACACACATACAGGCCTCAGTGACTCTGCAAAGCCCATACCAGCACAGACACACACACGTGTGACTCAGTGCTCAGCCTGTACCAGCACACACACACACACCTTACAGTAACTCATGCACATTCCACCTGAACCACAAACACACACACACACACACATGCACCACTCACTGTGACTCAATGCTCAGACTCTACCAGCCACCCCTCACCACACACACACCTAACCACGATGCACTGTGACTCAATGCTCTGCCTATACCAGCAATACAGAAACACACACAGACACCTCAGTGACTCAATGCAAAGCCCATACCAGCACACTCACACACACACAAACACACGGCTCACTGTGACAGAATGCACAGCTTATGTCTTCACACACACAACCTGATTCAATGCTCAGCGTCTACCAGCACACACACACACACACACGCATGGCTCATTGTGACTCAATGTACATTTTATACCAGCACAAACACACACACACCTCACTGTAACTCAATGCTCAGACTGTACTACCCACACACACAACACACACACACACGGTGCACAGTGACTCAATGCTCAGCCTATACCAGAACACACACACACACACAAACAGGCACTCATACATGGCTCACTGTGACTCAGTGAACCACCTATACCATCACACACACATGCGGCTCAATGTGACTCAAAGCCTATACCAGCACACGCACACACTCACAAACACCCCTCTGTGACTCACTGCACAGCCTATACCAGCGCTCACACACACACACACACACACGCAGCTGTGAATCAATGCACAGTCTATGGTAGCACACATACACACACAAGCACACATGGCTCACTGAGTCAATACACAGCCTATACCTACACACACACACACACACAGCTCAGTGACTCAATGCAAAGCCTATACTAGCACATGCACCCCCCACACACACACACCTCACTGTGACTCAATGCACAGCCTATACCAGCATGCAAACACACACACACAGCTGTGACTCAGTGCACAGTCTGTACCAGCACATGCACACACACGCATGCACAGCTCTGTGATTCAGTGCACCATCCATACCAGCACATACACACATGCACACGCACCTCACTGTGACTCAATTCTCAGACTCTACCAGCACACACACACACGGCATACTGTGACTCAATGCTCAGCCTATACCAGAACACAGACACACACAAACACGCACTCATACATGGTTCACTGTGACTCAGTGAACCACCGATACCAAGACAAACACACACACAAACACACATGGCTAACTGTGACTCAGTGCCCAGTCTCTACCGGAACACAAATACACACACACACATACATAGCTCACAGACTCAATGCACAGCCTGTACTACCACAAACAGCAGGCTCACTGTGACTCAGTGCACAGCCTATACCAGCACAGACACACACACATGGCTCTCTGTGACTCAATGCACTGCCTATAGCAGCACACAGACACACACATGGACATACATGGCTCAGTGCGACACAATGCAGTCCATACCAGTACACACACAAGCCTCACTGTGACTGAATGCACGGCGTATACCTGCACACACACACACACACACAGCTCACTGTGACTCAACGAACGCTCTGTAGCACCACACAAACACACATACAGGCCTCAGTGACTCAATGCAAAGCCCCTACCGGCACACACACAGACACCTAAGTGTGACTCAATGCTCAGCCCATACCTGCGCACACAAACACACACATCTTAAGGTAACTCATGCACATTCCGCACCATGAAATACAAAATACAAACACACACACATTCACGGCTCACTCTGACTCAATGCACTGTCCATACGAGCACATACACACACAGCACACACCTCACTGTGACTCAATGATCTGATTATATGAGCACACTCACACACACACACACACACAAACACCCCTCAGTGTGACTCATTGCACAACCTATACCAGCGTGGACACACACAAACACACAAGCTCACTGTGACTTAATGCACAGTCTATACGAGCACACACACACAAAACTCATTGTGACCCAATGCACACTCTATACCAGCACACACACATAACTCACTGTGACACAGTGCACAGGCTATATCAGCACACAGACACACACACACAAGGCTCACTGTGACTCAGTGCACTGTGTGTAGCACCACACACACAAACACACGAACACACACATACACCTCAGTGAGTCAATGCAAAGCCCATACCAGCACACTCATACACACAGACACACACACACACACCTTACTGTGTTTCAATGGTCAGCCTATACCGACACACATATACACACCATACTGTGACTCAGTGCACTCTCTGAACCATCACAAAGACACACACACACGCACGGTTCATTGTGACTGAATGCAGCGTCCATACCAGCAAATACACACCACCCATCTGTGACTCAGTGCTCAGACTATTCCACCCCCCCCAACACGTCTCATTGTGACTCAACGCACGGCAAATACCAGTCCACACACACAGACACACACATACACAAACACACGGCTCACTGTGACTCAATGCACAGTTTGTATCAACACACACACATACACACCTCCGTGACTCAATGCTTAGCCTGTATCGTCACACACACACATGCATACACAAACACACATACACACACAAGGTTCACTGTGATACAATGCACAGCCTATAGCAGGACACACACACAGACACTCCTCACTGTGACTCAGTGCTCAGACTGTAATAGCCCCACCCACCCACACATACACCTCACTGACTCAATGCAAAGCCCATACGAGCACACATGCACACATACACACACCTGATTCAATGCTCCACCCATACCAGTGCACACACACACTCCCCGAACTGTGATTCAATGCTCAGCCTATACCAACACACACACACATACACACATACACACACACACACCTCATTGTGACTCAATGCACGGCCTATAGCAGCACACACACACACACATGCTGAGAGTCAATGCACAGTATATACGATCACACACACACACAACTCATTGTGCCTCAATGTATAGTCAATACCAGCACACACACAGACACATATTACTCACTGTGACTCAGTTCACAGCCTATATCAGCACTCAGAAACACACACGGAAGGCTCACATTGACCCAATACACAGTCTGTATCACCCCAGAAACACACAGATACTCACACACACACATACCCCTCAGTGACTCAATACAAAGCCATTACCAGCACACACACACACACACACACACCTGTGATTCAGTGCTCAGCCTAAACGATCAGAAACATACACACACACACACACACACCTTACTGTGACTCAGTGGACCCCCTAGACCACTATGTACACACACACACACACGGCTAATTGTGACTCAACGGAGAGTCCATCCCAGCACATACACACATGCAACACACCTCACAGTGAATCAATGCTCAGACTATACTAGCCCACACCCACACACACAACACACCTCACTGTGACTCAATACTCAGACTATACTAGCCCACACCGCCACACACCCTCATACACCTCACTGACTCAATGCACAGCCCATAAGAAGACACATGCACACATAAACACACCTAACTGATTCAATGCTCCGCCCATACCAGTGTACACACACACATACCCTTGTGATTCAATGCTCAGCCTATACCAACACACACACATACACACACACCTCATTGTGACTCAATGCACATCCTGTAGCAGCACACACACACACACATGCTGTGACTCAATGCGCCGTCTATACAAGCACACACACAAACAACTCATTGTGACTGAGTGCACAGTCAATACCAGCACACACACAGACATACATAACTCACTGTGACTCAGTTCACAGCCTATATCACCACTCAGACACACACGCAAGGCTCACTGTGACTCAATGCACAGTCTGTAGCACCACACACACACACACATACACCTCAGTGACTCAATGCATAGCCCATACCAGCACACACACACACACACCTGCTGACTGTGACTCAATGCGCCGTCTATACAAGCACACACACAAACAACTCATTGTGACTGAGTGCACAGTCAATACCAGCACACACAAAGACACACATAACTCACTGTGACTCAGTTCACAGCCTATATCAGCACTCAGACACACACACGCAAGGCTCACTGTGACTCAGTGCACAGTCTGTAGCACCACACACACACACCTCAGTGAGTCAATGCAATCCCGTACCAGCACACACACACACACATGCTGACTGTGACTCAATGCACAGTCTATACGAGCACACACACACAGCTCATTGTGACTCAGTGCACAGTCAATACCAGGACACACAGATACACATAACTCACTGTGACTCAGTGCACCGTCTGTAGCCCGCCCACACACACATCAGTGACTCAGTGAAAAGCCCATACCAGCGCGCACACACACACACACATACACACCTAAACGTGATTCAGTGCTCAGCCTCTACCAGCACACACACAAACACACACACACACGCATGGCTCCTTGTGATTCAATGCACATTTCATACCAGCACAGATACACACAACACATCTCACTGTAACTCAATGCTCAGACTGTACTACCAACACAGACAACACACACACACACGGTGCACTATGACTGAAAGCTCAGGCTCTACCAGAACACACACACACACAAACACGCACTCATACATGGCTCACTGTGACTCAATGAACCAGTTATACCATCACACACACACACACACACAAACACATGGCTCACTGTGACTCAGTGCACAGTGTACACCTTCCCCGACTCCCACACACATGGCTCACTGTGACTCAATGCCCAGCTTATATCATTACACACACACACATACACACATGGCTCACTGTGACTCAATGCACTGCCTAAAGCAGCACAGAAACACGCACATGGACATACATGGCTCACTGTGACACAATGCACAGCCCAAACCACTACACACACAAACCTCACTGTGACTGAATGCACAGCGTATACTGCACACACATACACAAACACAGAGCTCACTGTGACGCAATGCACAGCCTATACCAGTACACACGCATACACACGTCTCAATTTGACTCAATGAACAGTCTATAGCACCACACAGACACACATACAGGCTTCAGTGACTCAATGCAAAGCCCATTACCCACACCCACACACACACCTAAATGTGACTCAGTGCTCAGCCTGTACCAGCACACACAAACACACTCACCTTACAGTAACTCACGCACATTCCACACCATGAAATACAAACACACACACACACAGATATGCACAGCTCAATGAGACTCAATGCGCTGTCCATAAAAGCAAATACACGCACACAGCACACCTCACTGTGACTCAATGATCTGATTATACCAGCACACTCACACACACACACACACACAAACACATGGCTCACTGTGACTCAGTGCACCGTATGCCTGCCCCCAGTCCCAGACACACATGGCTCACTATGAATGAATGCACAGCCTATATCTTCACAACACACACACACACACCCCTCAGGGACTCAATGCAAAGCCCATACCAGCACACACACACGTATACACACACTGAACTGTGACTCAATGCTCAGATTATACCAGCACAGACACAGAAACACATGACTCACTGTAACTCAGTGCAGAGCATATACCAGCATCCTCACACACACGGCTCACTGTGACTCAATGCACAGCCTATAGCAGCACACACACACACATGCTCACTGTGACTCAATGCACAGTCAATACCAGCACACACACAGACACACATAACTCACTGTGACTCAGTTCACAGCCTATATCAGCACTCACACACACACACACACACACATGCTGAGAGTCAATGCACAGTGTATACAAGCACACACACACAACTCATTGTGCCTCAATGCACGACTCAATGCACTGTGACTCAATGCACAGTCTGTAGCCCCCACACACACAACTCAGTGACTCAATGCAAAGCCCATTCCAGTGCACACAGACACACATAAACACACACACACCTCTGATTCAATGCTCAGCCTCTACCAGCACACACACACACACAAACCCACACACACACGCAAGGCTTAATGTGACTCAATGTACATTTCATACCAGCACACACACACACACACACACCACATCTCACTGTAACTCAATGCTCAGACTGTACTACCCCCACACACAACACACACAGATGGCACACTGTGACTGAATGCTCAGCCTATAGCAGCCCACACACACACACACACATGCTCCCTATGACTCAATGCAGTCTATAGGAGCACACACACACACACAAAACTCATTGTGACTCCATGCACAGTGAATACCAGCACACACAGACACACATAACTCATTGTGACTCAGTTCACAGCCTATATCAGCACTCAAACACAACGCTCACTGTGACTCAATGCAAAGTCTGTAGCACCACACAAAAACACATACACATACTCACTGTGACTCAATGCACAGTCTCTACCAGCACACACACACACACACATGCTCACTGTGACTCAATGCACAGTCAATACCAGCACACACACAGACACACATAACTCACTGTGACTCAGTTCACAGCCTATATCAGCACTCAGAAACACACACACAAGGCTGTGACCTAGTGAACAGTCTGTAGCACCACACACACACTCACACATACACCTCAGTGACTCAATGCAAAGCCCATACCAGCACACACAAACACATACACACACCTGTGATTCAATGCTCAGCCTAAACCAGCACACACATACACACACACACACAGCTGTGACTCAATGCACACCCTAGACCACTACGTACACACACACACACGGCTACTTGTGGCTCAAGAGAGTCCATACCAGCACATACACACACACAACACACCTCACTGTGACTCAATGATCAGACTATACTAGCCCCCACACACACACACACCTCAGTGACTCAATGCAAAGCCCATACGAGCACACATGCACACATACACACACTTAATTGATTCAGTGGTCCACCCATACCAGTGCAGACACACCCGTGATTCAATGCTCAGCCTATACCAGCACACACACACACACCTCAATGACTCAATGCACAGCCTATAGCAGTACACACACACACACACATGCTGTGACTCAATGCACAGTCTATACGAGCACACACACAGACACACATAACTCACTGTGACTCAGTTCACAGCCTATATCAGCACTCAGATGTACACACGCAAGGCTCACAGTGACTCAATGCACAGTCTGTAGCACCACACACACACACACACCTCAGTGAGTCAATACAAAGCCCATAGCAGCACACACACTCCCACACCTGTGATTCAATGCTAAGCCTATAGCAGCACACATATACACACCATACTGTGACTCAGTGCACACTCTACACCATCACAAAGACACACACGCACGGCTCATTGTGACTGAATGCACCGTCCATACCAGCACATACACACACACAACACATCGGTCAGTCAATGCTCAGACTGTACAACCCCCACACACAACACACGGTGCACTGTGACTCAATGCTCAGCCTATTGCAGAACACACACACACACAAACACACACTCATACATGGCTCACTGTGACTTAGTGAACCACCTATACCATCACACACACACACACACACACAGACACCTCAGTGACTCAATGGAAAGCCCATACCGGCCCCCACAGACACACCTGTGATTCAGTGTGCAGCCTCTACCAGCACACACACACCATACTGTGACTCAACCCACACTCTACCACCACATACACACACACACATACGCACACATACGCATGCCTCTTTGTGACTCAATGTGCTGTCCATACCAGCACATATACACACACACAACACACCTCACTGTGACTCTATGCTCAGACCATAGTAGCCCCCCACACACACACACACGGCACACTGTGACTCAATTCTAAGCCTATACCAGCACATACAGAAACACACACACACCCCAGTGACTCACTGCAAAGTCCATACCAGCATACATACACACATATACGCAGCTAAGTGTGACTCGGTGCTCAGCCTGTACCAGCACACACACAGACACACACGCCACCCACACGGCTCTGTGACTCATTGCGGAGCCTGTACCAGCATAAAATCACGGCTCACTTATCACTCAATGCTTAGTCTGTAGCAGCACACACACACACACACACATAAACACCTCACTGTGAGTCAATGCAAAGCCCATACAGGCACACACACACACACCTGAGTCAATGCAGTCTTTGCCAACACACACACACACACACACCTGTGATTCAATGCAGTCTTTACCAACACACACACACACACACGCATGGCTCAATGTGACTCAATGCACAGCCTATACCATCACATACACACACAAAGACACACAGGCACGGCTCACTGTTAATCAATGCACAGTCCATACCAACACATACACACACACACAGGCACCTTACTGTAACTAAATTCACATTGTATACCAGCGCAGACACACAGAAACATGCATTCACACATGGCTCACTGTGAATCAATGAACCGTCTACACCATCACACACATACAGACACACACACACACGGCTCACTGTGACTCAATGCACTGCCGAAAGCAGCACACAAACACACACAGACATACATGGCTCACTGTGACACAATGCAGTCCATACCAGTACACACACAAGCCTCACTGTGACTGAATGCATGGCGTATACCTGCACACACACACACAGCTCACTGTGACTCAATGCACATTCTATACCATCACACACACACACACACACAGGCACAGCTCACTGTGACTCAATGCACAGCCTATAGCAGTACACACACACACACACGTGTCTCAATTTGACTCAATGAATAGTCTGTAGCACCACACAAACACACATACAGGCCTCAGTGGCTCTGCAAAGCCCATACCAGCACACACACACACACACAAGTGTGACTCAGTGCTCAGCCTGTACCAGCACACACACACACACCTTACAGTAACTCATGCACATTCCACAACATGAACTACAAACACACACACACACACACATGCACCACTCACTGTGACTCAATGCTCAGACTCTACCAGCCACCCCTCACCACACACACACCTAACCACGACGCACTGTGACTCAGTGCTCTGCCTATACCAGCAATACAGAAACACACACAGACACCTCAGTGACTCAATGCAAAGCCCATACCAGAACACTCACACACACACAAACACACGGCTCACTGTGACAGAATGCACAGCTTATGTCTTCACACACACAACCTGATTCAATGCTCAGCGTCTACCAACACACACACACACACACACGCATGGCTCATTGTGACTCAATGTACATTTTATACCAGCACAAACACACACACACCTCACTGTAACTCAATGCTCAGACTGTACTACACACACACACAACGCACACACACACGGTGCACAGTGACTCAATGCTCAGCCTATACCAGAACACACACACACACACAAACAGGCACTCATACTTGGCTCACTGTGACTCAGTGAACCACCTATACCATCACACACACATGCGGCTCAATGTGACTCAAAGCCTATACCAGCACACGCACACACTCACAAACACCCCTCTGTGACTCACTGCACAGCCTATACCAGCACTCACACACACACACACACACACGCAGCTGTGAATCAATGCACAGTCTATGGTAGCACACATACACACACAAGCACACATGGCTCACTGAGTCAATACACAGCCTATACCTACACACACACACACACACAGCTCAGTGAGTCAATGCAAAGCCTATACTAGCACATGCACCCCCCCACACACACACCTCACTGTGACTCAATGCACAGCGTATACCTACACACACACACACACAGCTGTGACTCAGTGCACAGTCTATACCAGCACCTGCACACACACGCATGCACGGCTCAGTGTGATTCAGTGCACCATCCATACCAGCACATACACACATGCACACACACCTCACTGTGACTCAATTCTCAGACTCTACCAGCACACACACACACGGCATACTGTGACTCAATGCTCAGCCTATACCAGAACACAGACACACACAAACACGCACTCATACATGGTTCACTGTGACTCAGTGAACCACCGATACCAAGACAAACACACACACAAACACACATGGCTAACTATGACTCAGTGCCCAGTCTCTACCGGAACACAAATACACACACACACATACATAGCTCACAGACTCAATGCACAGCCTGTACTACCACAAACAGCAGGCTCACTGTGACTCAGTGCACAGCCTATACCAGCACTGACACACACACATGGCTCTCTGTGACTCAATGCACTGCCTATAGCAGCACACAAACACACACATGGACATACATGGCTCAGTGCGACACAATGCAGTCCATACCAGTACACAAACAAGCCTCACTGTGACTGAATGCACGACGTGTACCTGCACACACACACACACTGCTCACTGTGACTCAACGAACGCTCTGTAGCACCACACAAACACACATACAGGCCTCAGTGACTCAATGCAAAGCCCCTACCGGCACACACACACACACCTAAGTGTGACTCAATGCTCAGCCCATACCTGCGCACACAAACACACACATCTTAAGGTAACTCATGCACATTCCACACCATGAAATACAAACACACACACATTCACGGCTCACTCTGACTCAATGCACTGTCCATACGAGCACATACACACACAGCACACACCTCACTGTGACTCAATGATCTGATTATATGAGCACACTCACACACACACACACAAACACCCCTCACTGTGACTCACTGCACAACCTATACCAGCGTGGACACACACAAATACACATGCTCACTGTGACTAAATGCACAGTCTATACGAGCACACACACACACAACTCATTGTGACCCAATGCACACTCTATACCAGCACACACACATAACTCACTGTGACACAGTGCACAGGCTATATCAGCATACAGACACACACACACAAGGCTCACTGTGACTCAGTGCACTGTGTGTAGCACCACACACACAAACACACAAACACACACATACACCTCAGTGAGTCAGTGCAAAGCCCATACCAGCACACTCATACACACAGACACACACACACACCTTACTGTGTTTCAATGGTCAGCCTATACCAACACACATATACAAACCATACTGTGACTCAGTGCACTCTCTGAACCATCACAAAGACACACACACACGCACGGCTCATTGTGACTGAATGCAGCGTCCATACCAGCAAATACACACCACCCATCTGTGACTGAGTGCTCAGACTATTCCACCCCCCCCAACACGTCTCATTGTGACTCAACGCACGGCAAATACCAGTCCACACACACAGACACACACATACACAAACACACGGCTCACTGTGACTCAATGCACAGTTTGTATCAACACACACACATACACACCTCCGTGACTCAATGCTCAGCCTGTATCATCACACACACACATGCATACACAAACACACATACACACACAAGGTTCACTGTGATACAATGCACAGCCTGTAGCAGGACACACACACAGACACACGTCACTGTGACTCAAAGCACAGCCTATACCAGCACATACACATGAAAACACACTTTACTGCGACTCAGTGCACAGCCTATTGCAGCACACACACACACACACACACCGCTCACTGTGACAAAATGCACCACCTATACCAGCATGCAAACATGGCTCACTGTGACTCAATGCACCATCCTTACCTACACACACACACACACACAGCTCACTGTGACTCAATGCACAGTTTGTATCAACACACACACATACACACCTCCGTGGCTCAAAGCTTAGCCTGTATCGTCAAACACACACATGCATACACAAACACACATACACACACAAGGTTCACTGTGATACAATGCACAGCCTATAGCAGGACACACACACAGACACTCCTCACTGTGACTCAGTGCTCAGACTGTAATAGCCCCCCCACACACACATACACCTCACTGACTCAATGCAAAGCCCATACGAGCACACATGCACACATACACACACCTGATTCAATGCTCCACCCATACCAGTGCACACACACACCCCCCAAACTGTGATTCAATGCTCAGCCTATACCAACACACACACACACACACACATACACACACACCTCATTGTGACTCAATGCACAGCCTATTGCAGCACACACACACACACATGCTGACTGAGAGTCAATGCACAGTATATACGAGCACACACACACACAACTCATTGTGCCTCAATGTATAGTCAATACCAGCACACACACAGACACATATTACTCACTGTGACTCAGTTCACAGCCTATATCAGCACTCAGAAACACACACGGAAGGCTCACAGTGACCCAATACACAGTCTGTATCACCCCAGAAAAACACAGATACACACACACACACACATACCCCTCAGTGACTCAATACAAAGCCATTACCAGCACACACACACACACACACACCTGTGATTCAGTGCTCAGCCTAAACCAGCAGAAACATATACACACACACACACACACACCTTACTGTGACTCAGTGCACCCCCTAGACCACTACGTACACACACACACACCCACGGCTGATTGTGACTCAATGGAGAGTCCATCCCAGCACATACACAAATGCAACACACCTCACAGTGAATCAATGCTCAGACTATACTAGCCCACACCCACACACACAACACACCTCACTGTGACTCAATACTCAGACTATACTAGCCCACACCCACACACACCCACATACACCTCACTGACCCAATGCACAGCCCATACGAGGACACATGCACACATACACACACCTGATTCAATGCTCCGCCCATACCAGTGTACACACACACATACCCCTAACTGTGATTCAATGCTCAGCCTATACCAACACACACACATACACACACACCTCATTGTGACTCAATGCACATCTTGTAGCAGCACACACACACACATGCTGACTGTGACTCAATGCGCCGTCTATACAAGCACACACAACTCATTGTGACTGAGTGCACAGTCAATACCAGCACACACACAGACACACATAACTCACTGTGACTCAGTTCACAGCCTATATCACCACTCAGACACACACGCAAGGCTCACTGTGACTCAATGCACAGTCTGTAGCACCACACACACACACACATACACCTCAGTGACTCAATGCAAAGCCCATACCAGCACACACACACACACACACCTGCTGACTGTGACTCAATGCACAGTCTATACGAGCACACATACACATAACTCATTGTGACTCAATGCACAGTCAATACCAGCACACACACAGACACACATAACTCACTGTGACTCAGTTCACAGCCTATATCAGCACTCAGACACACACACGCAAGGCTCACTGTGACTCAATGCAGTCTGTAGCACCGCACACACACACCTCAGTGATTCAATGCAATCCCATACCAGCACACACACACACACACATGCTGACTGTGACTCAGTGCACAGTCTATACGAGCACACACACACAGCTCATTGTGACTCAGTGCACAGTCAATACCAGCACACACAGATACACATAACTCACTGTGACTCAGTGCACAGTCTGTAGCCCGCCCACACACACATCAGTGACTCAGTGAAAAGCCCATACCAGCACGCACACACACACACATACACACCTAAACGTGATTCAGTGCTCAGCCTCTACCAGCACACACACAAACACACACACACACACGCTTGGCTCCTTGTGATTCAATGTACATTTCATACCAGCACAGATACACACAACACATCTCACTGTAACTCAGTGCTCAGACTGTACTACCAACACACACAACACACACACACACGGCACACTATGACTGAAAGCTCAGGCTCTACCAGAACACACACACACACAAACACGCACTCATACATGGCTCACTGTGACTCAATGAACCAGTTATACCATCACACACACACACACACAAACACACGGCTCACTGTGACTCAGTGCACAGTGTACACCTTCCCCGACTCCCACACACATGGCTCACTGTGACTCAATGCCCAGCTTATATCATTACACACACACACATACACACATGGCTCACTGTGACTCAATGCACTGCCTAAAGCAGCACAGAAACACGCACATGGACATACATGGCTCACTGTGACACAATGCACAGCCCAAACCAGTACACACACAAACCTCACTGTGACTGAATGCACAGCGTATACTGCACACACATACACAAACACAGAGCTCACTGTGATGCAATGCACAGCCTATACCAGTACACACGCATACACACGTCTCAATTTGACTCAATGAACAGTCTATAGCACCACACAGACACACATACAGGCTTCAGTGACTCAATGCAAAGCCCATTACCCACACCCACACACACACCTAAATGTGACTCAGTGCTCAGCCTGTACCAGCACACACAAACACACTCACCTTACAGTAACTCACGCACATTCCACACCATGAAATACAAACACACACACACACACACAGATATGCACAGCTCAATGAGACTCAATGCGCTGTCCATAAAAGCAAATACACGCACACAGCACACCTCACTGTGACTCAATGATCTGATTATACCAGCACACTCACACACATACACACACAAACACATGGCTCACTGTGACTCTGCACCGTATGCCTGCCCCCAGTCCCAGACACACATGGCTCACTGTGAATGAATGCACAGCCTATATCTTCACAACACACACACACACACCCCTCAGGGACTCAATGCAAAGCCCATACCAGCACACACACACGTATACACACACTGAACTGTGACTCAATGCTCAGATTATACCAGCACAGACACAGAAACACATGACTCACTGTAACTCAGTGCAGAGCATATACCAGCACCCTCACACACACGGCTCACTGTGACTCAATGCACAGCCTATAGCAGCACACACACACACACACACACACATGCTCACTGTGACTCAATGCACAGTCAATACCAGCACACACACAGACACACATAACTCACTGTGACTCAGTTCACAGCCTATATCAGCACTCACACACACACACACACATGCTGAGAGTCAATGCACAGTGTATACAAGCACACACACACAACTCATTGTGCCTCAGTGCACAATGACTCAATGCACTGTGACTCAATGCACAGTCTGTAGCCCCCACACACACAACTCAGTGACTCAATGCAAAGCCCATTCCAGTGCACACAGACACACATAAACACACACACACCTGTGATTCAATGCTCAGCCTCTACCAGCGCACACACACACACAAACCCACACACAAACGCAAGGCTTAATGTGACTCAATGTACATTTCATACCAGCACACACACACAAACACACACACAACACATCTCACTGTAACTCAATGCTCAGACTGTACTACCCACACACACAACACACACACACAGCACACTGTGACTGAATGCTCAGCCTATAGCAGCCCCCACACACACACATGCTCCCTATGACTCAATGCAGTCTATAGGAGCACACACACACACACAAAACTCATTGTGACTCCATGCACAGTCAATACCAGCACACACAGACACACATAACTCATTGTGACTCAGTTCACAGCCTATATCAGCACTCAAACACAAGGCTCACTTTGACTCAATGCACAGTCTGTAGCACCACACAAAAACACACACACATACTCACTGTGACTCAATGCACAGTCTCTACCAGCACACACACACACACATAACTCACTGTGACTCAGTGCACAGGCTATATCAGCACTCAGATGTACACACGCAAGGCTCACAGTGACTCAATGCACAGTCTGTAGCACCACACACACACACACACACACCTCAGTGAGTCAATACAAAGCCCATAGCAGCACACACACTCCCACACCTGTGATTCAATGCTAAGCCTATAGCAGCACACATATACACACCATACTGTGACTCAGTGCACACTCTACACCATCACAAAGACACACACACACGCACGGCTCATTGTGACTGAATGCACCGTCCATACCAGCACATACACACACACAACACACCTGTCAGTCAATGCTCAGACTGTACAACCCACACACACAACACACGGTGCACTGTGACTCAATGCTCAGCCTATGCCAGAACACACACACACACAAACACACACTCATACATGGCTCACTGTGACTTAGTGAACCACCTATACCATCACACACACACAGACACCTCAGTGACTCAATGGAAAGCCCATACCGGCCCCCACACACACACCTGTGATTCAGTGTGCAGCCTCTACCAGCACACACACACCATACTGTGACTCAACGCACACTCTACACCACCACATACACACACACACATACGCACACATACGCATGCCTCTTTGTGACTCAATGTGCTGTCCATACCAGCACATATACACACACACAACACACCTCACTGTGACTCTATGCTCAGACCATAGTAGCCCCCCACCCACACACACGGCACACTGTGACTCAATTCTAAGCCTATACCAGCACATACAGAAACACACACACACCCCAGTGACTCAATGCAAAGTCCATACCAGCATACATACACACATATACGCAGCTAAGTGTGACTCGGTGCTCAGCCTGTACCAGCACACACACAGACACACACGCCACCCACACGGCTCTGTGACTCATTGCGGAGCCTGTACCAGCATAAAATCACGGCTCACTTATCACTCAATGCTTAGTCTGTAGCAGCACACACACACACACACACATAAACACCTCACTGTGACTCAATGCAAAGCCCATACAGGCACACACACACACCTGAGTCAATGCAGTCTTTGCCAACACACACACACACACACACCTGTGAGTCAATGCAGCCTTTACCAACACACACACACACACACACACACACGCATGGCTCAATGTGACTCAATGCACAGCCTATACCATCACATACACACACAAAGACACACAGGCACGGCTCACTGTTAATCAATGCACAGTCCATACCAACACATACACACACACACAGGCACCTTACTGTAACTAAATTCACATTGTATACCAGCACAGACACACAGAAACATGCATTCACACATGGCTCACTGTGAATCAATGAACCGTCTACACCATCACACACATACAGACACACACACACACGGCTCACTGTGACTCAATGCACTGCCGAAAGCAGCACACAAACACACACAGACATACATGGCTCACTGTAACACAATGCAGTCCATACCAGTACACACACAAGCCTCACTGTGACTGAATGCATGGCGTATACCTGCACACACACACACAGCTCACTGTGACTCAATGCACAGCCTATAGCAGTACACACACACACACACGTGTCTCAATTTGACTCAATGAATAGTCTTTAGCACCACACAAACACACATACAGGTCTCAGTGACTCTGCAAAGCCCATACCAGCACACACACACACACGTGTGACTCAGTGCTCAGCCTGTACCAGCACACACACACACACCTTACAGTAACTCATGCACATTCCACAACATGAACTACAAACACACACACACACATGCACCACTCACTGTGACTCAATGCTCAGACTCTACCAGCCACCCCTCACCACACACACACCTAACCACGACGCACTGTGACTCAATGCTCTGCCTATACCAGCAATACAGAAACACAGACAGACACCTCAGTGACTCAATGCAAAGCCCATACCAGCACACTCACACACACACAAACACACGGCTCACTGTGACAGAATGCACAGCTTATGTCTTCACACACACAACCTGATTCAATGCTCAGCGTCTACCAGCACACACACACACACACGCATGGCTCATTGTGACTCAATGTACATTTTATACCAGCACAAACACACACACACCTCACTGTAACTCAATGCTCAGACTGTACTACCCACACACACAACATACACACACACGGTGCACAGTGACTCAGTGCTCAGCCTATAGCAGAGCACACACACACACACAAACATGCACTCATACATGGCTCACTGTGACTCAGCGAACCACCTATACCATCACACACACATGCGGCTCAATGTGACTCAAAGCCTATACCAGCACACGCACACACTCACAAACACCCCTGTGACTCACTGCACAGCCTATACCAGCGCTCACACACACACACACACACACACAGAGCTGTGAATCAATGCAGAGTCTATGGTAGCACACATACACACACAAGCACTCATGGCTGTGAGTCAATACACAGCCTATACCTACACACACACACACACATACACAGCTCAGTGACTCAATGCAAAGCCTATACTAGCACATGCACCCCCCCACACACACACCTCACTGTGACTCAATGCACAGCCTATACCAGCATGCACACACACACACACAGTTGTGACTCAGTGCACTGTCTATACCAGCACATACACACATGCACACGCACCTCACTGTGACTCAATTCTCAGAGTATACCAGCACACACACACATGGCTCACTGTGACTCAATGCACCGTCCATACCTACACACGCATGCACCCACACCCCTCCGGGGTTCTCTTCTTTTAATGGGAAATGCAGAAAACACACACTCTGGATGCCTGGGCTTTCATGGCAGTAGAGCCAACAGGTTAACGATGGAGTCAACGTCTCCTGCGTCCCTGTGCCTGAGACTGGCTCAGTGTGTGCAGTGCAGCTGGCCCTGAAGAAGCAAAACGTTGAGCATCTCCTTCCATGGGTCGTGCAGTGCAGCACAAGGGTCACTGGCTCCCAGAAGCACCATCCCAGCAGCAGCCTAAGGTGCGTTTCCATTGCCCCCTGTGTGATGAATTCCTCGACCACTTCAGAACTCACGTAAGACATGCAGAGTATCCTGGTAGAAGCCAAACATAAAATGTATGAGGCATTGCTGCACTTTTTAAAAATCTGTGATTTGCATCAATTTTTTTCTTGTTCTAAATAAAAATTCACTCTCCTAATTTTGAGTAATGCTTATTAAGAAAAATCCCTCCCTCTTGGGGCTTCCCTGGTGGTGCAGTGGTTAAGGATCCGCCTGCCAATGCAGGGCTCACAGGTTGATTCCCGGTCCGGGAAGATCCCACCTGCTGCGGAGCAACTAAGCTCGTGCATCATAATACTGAGCCTGCGCGCCACGACTACTGAAGCCCTCGCGCCTAGAGCCCGTGCTCCGCAACAAGAGAAGCTAGCACAATGAGGAGCCCGCGCACAGCAACGAAGAGTAGCCCCCACTCGCCGCAACTAGAGAAAGCCCGTGCGCAGCAACGAAGATCCAACACAGCCAAAAATGAATGAATGAATGAATTAAAAAAAAAAGAATCCATCTGCCAAAGCAGGGGACACGGGTTCAAGCCCTGGTCCAGGAAGATCCCACATGCCGCGGTGCAACTAAGCCCGTGTGCCACAACTACTGAGCCCGCGTGCCACAAGTACTGAAACCCACGCACCTAGAGCCCGCAACAAAAGTAGCCAGTGCAATGAGAAGCCCGTGCACCGCAACGAAGAGTAGCCCCCACTCGCCACAACGAGAGACAGCCCGCGCACAGCAACGAAGACCCAATGCAGCCAAAAAGAAAGAAATGAATTTGTTAAAAAAAAAAAAAAAAAGAATCCCTTCCTCTCAATTGGCTAACCTTCAGGTCACACCAACCTGCTGCACAACAGAAGCATTTCTAATCCGCCAACGAGGAGCAACTGCCGTGTGCTGGGTGGTTCTGACAGATGCGTCTGGATGCAGGGAAGGCATTTCCTCCAGATGCAGAATACAGTGATGGCAGCAGAAGGGTGGACGCTTCCCCTGGCACCCCTCTGACCCAGGCACGGGTTCTGAGCACATTAACACATCAGCCCAATTGCTCTCCCAACAGCTCTCCTCCAGCTACAAAGGAGGATGCTGAGGCTGGAGAGGCTGGCACTTGCTCACAGCCATACGCCTGAAGTGACGGAGCTGGCTTTGCTCCAGGAACTTGGCTTCGGGTCCTGGACGATTTCGTGCTCTTCGGTATCGGACCCTGGTGTGGGAGGTGCGGTCCATCAACGGCCTCAATTCTTCACACCTCCGTGTAGCCACACTCTGCCACGTGACTTACGGTTCCTTCCACTAAAGGGGTAGGGGACAGGCCACACCCTCTGACTTTGGGTTTGGCTGTGAGACTTGCTGTGGCAATGGAAGGTTAGCAGGTGCACTCTAACCAGAGACAGGAAAAGCACCGCTGGGACTCGGCTTGTTCTCTTATGCATCTGCCACTGACCTGCCCAGGCCCAACTCCTGGTCCCGGGAGGAAGATGACAGGCACGTGATGCAGAGCCTGATCTACAAATTCATGAGCTAACGGAATACGTCTCACTGGACCCTGCTGAGATTTTACAGTGGTTGTTACACAGCATTGCTGTGGCAGGTACTGACTTATACAACCTGTGTCTGTGATATTTTCCTGACTGCAAATTGACTGCCCTTTACTAGACTGACAGAAAGTCACATACATACATACATACATACATAGAATTAATTCCACCATTTATCAATGGTTGAAGAATCTAATATATGGTAAGGATATTCCAATTCTTAAAAAAAAAAAAGATGTAAATCAAAGACATGCTCGGTTCACTGAAAGACACCATTTATTTTGTGACCGTCAAGCAGAATGGTCTGTTGAGACGTAAGTGAAAGTATTGAGCGTGAAATCTGTACGCATTTTCCAGAGTGGACTGCAGGAGAGAAGCCACAGGCAACGCCCCTGACTGGAATCTCGCTATACAGAGCATTCATTCCACAGCTGAGCTATGACCGAGGGTGAGCTATCAGCCACCACCAAAGAATGCCAAGGGCAAAACATTAGCACCAGATTGTTTTTATATGCAATAACATAACTATATACAAAGTTATGTACATTGACTCACTGCAATCTTTGGGTCCCCACTAACCAGATATTTAAGAGGCAAACGGGAATGCTGTGATTCTATGTGCTTCGTTAAAAGGACAGTAGAGCGCTATATATTGCTATGTAGAAGAGAAAGTTCTCAAAAGACACCAAACAGCTGGATACAGACACAAATTCTATTTTCACATTTTACAGACATATCATCAAAATGATCACAATGCTGTATTTGAAGGGAAAGAATCACAGGTAAAAGCTTTGTCACAATTAAAAACACACTGAAATCACCGTGGTTGTCTCCCCGAGGGAGGAAGCAGTGGCCGGGGGGTGGGGGGTGGTCCATGGACAGCCAGCTTTACCTTTCCTGACGTGATCAGTTTTCACAGCAAGTGACCCACACCACGTGGCAAGGACACTTCGTGGGCAGAAGAGGGGTTTTTCAAGTCAGGAATAGCTTAATTGAAAAAGAGTAAAAACTGTTGAAAAGGCATTTCTCTTTGGCGTCGGTGGGCTGCCAAAGGAGTGTTTATTTTGCCAGCATCACCGACGCCTGCCAGGTCGGCCCCCTCTACGGGTGCACAGAGATCACTGCAGCAGCCCGGGAGTCCAGTCTCCCCTCCGGCCGGCGAAGCGTGGACTAGTTAGTGTCCTTTAAGACATTTGTGTGCGTCTGTGTTTGGTAAGGCGGCAGCCACTGCTAACAAAGGGACATCTCCCCCCGCTGCTGGAAAACTTCTTTTATAGGAGTAAGAGGAAATAAGGAGTAAAATGGTCTCACAGGTCAAACCAAGGTCCGCGTATCACCTCAACGTGAAGTTATCCTAGGGCTTCTCCCGCCATTAACCACACATTTCAACAGATGAGCATCGTGACGAAACTCACCACTCCACAGTGATCAGATTAAAAGTAAGTATGTGAGAACCGTGCCATTGGTGGCTGAACATCGAATTCATGTGCTTACTCGCCATGCATATATCCTCTTTGGTGAAGTGTCTATTTCAGTCTTTTGCCCACGTTTTAATTGGACTGTTTGTTTTCTTACTGTTAAGTTTGAGAGTTCTTATACATTCTGGATACCAATGGTTTGTCACATACATGATTTGCAAGTTATTTTCTCCTAGCCTGTGATCTGTCCACTGGAAAATGACAGCTTGACAGTTTTCTTTAGTGAATAGACTCTACAATCTCACAATTTCAACCAATAAAAAAGGGTCCAGGAGCTGTATACTGTGTGGCAGAAAAAAGATCGGGTCTAGGAGTTCTGTGGTCCATCGGGACCTCTGAGAAACCAGAGCAACGGTTCTTAAATGGCATGTGGCCCTTACGGCATGGTAACAAATTGAGAGAGGCAAAAAGAGAGAAGTCGCTGATTGTAATTAAGGATCATACACACGCAAAATAAATGTTCTGGGGAAAAAGTAAATTAAGAAATATCTCGTCGGCCTTAAGAAAAAAACACCTAGCAAGCACATTACTACTGGACACGCTTTTAGCCAAGTAATTTCTCTTTGCAGGAAAATATCATTTGAACCGTGATGGCAGCCGAGAAGTCCTAAAACCGTCTGTCTGCTTTGTGTGTGTTTTAAAGCGCGAACGCTATTCAAATGGCAGTTTTAGAAGGAGTGAACCCAACACGTAAGCTCTTCTTTTCACGGTTGGTTTTTAACCACGTGGAAAACCGTTCACCTTTGTAGAGTGTTATTGAAGTACCATCATCATCATGATTTTTGCTGGGTCGGAGATCACCCTTATATGACAGACACAATGAATGCTCAACACTTCTGGACCAACAGGAGAAGCCGGCAGCCGCCACCTCCGGTGACCCACCTCCACTGGAGGGGTCGTGCGCCAGGCTTTGCCCGACACGCGCTTATTCCCTCCTGAGCAGAGGAAGGGGTGCAGCGTGGGAAGACGGGAGGGCAGACCCGAGCCAGCAAGGACCACGTGCGTGCACCTCGGGACCAGAGCCCAGTTCGTACTCGGGAACTCACCGTTCGCCGGAGCCGGGCGCCAGGTGGGGTTGCTTCCAGGCAAAGGGTGACGGGGAGCCACTCTGCTCAGCATTCAAGAGGGAAACTAAGACATTCAATAAATCATCCCAGACGCACCCACGGAAATTATTGCTTTTCTAATGGCCATTTGGTTCTGGGAGGGATTCTCTCTCCAGGACATAAATACAGGCTGGGGTTTGCATTTGCCTCCTTGGGACCAGAGCTGAAGGGCCGGCTTCTGTGCCCCGCCAGGGAGGCATCGGGAGTGGGGGCACGCCCCTCACTTGCCTCTCTCGGGTGGAAGGCTGTCCAGCAGGCACTTGAGCTGTTCCTCGCCCAAGTGGATCTTGTCCTCCAGCTCGCGCTGCTCGATGAGGAGGGCTGACTTCATCCTCACGAAGTGCGCGTAGTCGGCCAGGCTGTCCTGGCTGAGGTAGCTGGCCAGGATGTCGGACACGATGCCCTCCCGGCGGTCCAGGTTCTCCTTCAGCTCCTTGGCGTCTTCGTGCTGCTGGATCAGGACCCGCTGCTTCTCGAGCAGGGATTGCTGGAGAGACAGAGAGAGATGAGCCTGCTGGGGACCAGGCAATGGCGGGGGGGACCCGAGGTCTGAAGGGACCCGCACAGAAGCACCTGGGGCGTGGGCAGGTGCAGGCCCCAGCGCCAGCTCCCCCATTGGCGCTCCTGGGCCGCTGCCACCTCCACTTGCTCCTGTCACCGTGAGAGGCCGTGAGGAACACGGGAGCCATCCAGGCACGAAAAGCTCCAGGACTGGGAGATGCTCAGAAAGAGCCAAGGGCTGAGGCAGCCGGCGTGTGTCCAAGGCCCTTCCCTGCCAATACCGTGGCCAAGCGGACACAAGGCACAGGTTCTAAAGAGATTCCAGGGCAGGACTGCTAGACCCTTCCAGCAGACGGAGCGGCAGCCCAGGAGCAGAGGCCGTGAGAGGGGGCGGGGCGGGGGGAGAGACCGCGCCTGTCGGGGAGGTGCCCTCGCTCCTTCCGAGGGTCCTGCTCTGGGTCACACAGGCGCCCCCATTTCCAGAACACAGCACTCACGATCGCTGTCTGCCCACAGGGCGCGCACCCACTTCCCCCGCCCTCTCCAACTTTAACGAAAACTGAGAGGGGGAGAGGTGAACGCGGTAAATGTCTTCAGGTGTCAGCTGGCAGATGCCACGGATGCCCTGTCCTCGGTGCGAGTTTCTGACACCGGCAGGGCCCCGTCATTCCGCCACTTTGCAACGTGGACATTTACCCACGGCCAGGCGTGAGCATCTGGGATGCGGGAGCGCTCTGCAGAGAGCTGATCCACAAAAAGAGCTCAGAAAAGATGAGCTGCTATTAAATGGTGGCTGAAAGCAGAAACTGCTCCCGGGGTGAGGCTTCCGGGAAGTGCCCCCCGACTGCACAACCTTTCGGGGTCACCTGTTCCGGGGGACACCTTGACCTTCAGGTGCTTGTGAAACAAAGACAGAATGTATTTTCATGGAAAGAGGCAAGGTAAAGCCAATTAATTCCAACCAAAAGGGAAACAGACCTCAACTGATTCCAGAAATGCAGTTTGGGCTACTAAGATCACTTGGGCTCCTTGGCAACTAGAAGCTGCTGATGGGAGTCAGGGATTCATGTGTCTGTCTGCATCTGCCCATGTGCTCATTTTCTACCTGGAAAGACAGAGGAAGCCTCCTACAGCCTGAGGCCACATCTTTTCACTTGTTAGCATGCCTGTCTCTGCAAACCACAGCTTTCCCAAGCCCTGGCTGCCTGACATGGAGATTTTCACCCAGCACCAGCCCCAGTGGAGGCTAGCCCACTGTGCTGCACCTGGACGTGGCTACTGAACACTCCTTTTGGGTCCATGAAGGTGAAGCTGCATCAACCACACACAGCCAAGGGGGAAAGAGCCTGTCTGCTTCTCCTCCCTACCACGGACCCTCTAGGGATGCAGTTAAGAGCTATGCAGCCAGGTCCCCAGGAGGACCAGGCGCATGGTCCCCAGTGTGTGATTGCTTCTACTTCCTCCGATTCTAAATAAGCCTTTGTCAGTTCCAAGCAAAGGGAGATAAAGATGAGCTGAGCTGCAAAGACAATACTATTTTTCATTTAAATCGATACTTGAGAGTTTAATATTTCAATTACATACAAGTCAGTCCCTCTTTCCCATTCATGTTATTTTCCTAAGTTCTTTCAGATAAATTTGGCAAAGATGGCACGAACAGCAAAATGGAATGCGAACGGAACCCAAGGGGCTCGAGGTCCGAAGCCCCAGTTACTTTCTCAACCCTTATGCAATATACGTTCCGTGACTGACAGTCACTAACGACTTGGCTAAGCACAAAAGATCACGGTGTCAAAGCCACGCGCTTTGTAAGGTGTAACCTGAAACCACTCTCACCTGGAGTCCAGGGGGAGGGGTGCCTTTTCTGCTCTCCTTGTAGAGAAGTTAAGGTGCCTTACTAATGATGACGATGATCATTTTGAAGGCCCATTATGTGCAAAGAAGCAAACTAGATGTGCTCCTGCTACCTGACCTATGAAGTAGTAAAGCCAGTGAGGTAGATGGTGTCTTGCATGCGCAAAGGGCGGACATGCAGACCCACTGAGAAATGTCCCAAGTTGCACTGCTGTGAAGGGAGGAGGAAAGCAGAGCAGCTCTCAGACTCATCCCAGACACTGCCGGCCCTCTTGTGAAGTCACAGCAACCAAGTCATCATCAAACGCCACTGTCACTGAGTGCCGATGACTCGTCAGGCAGTGGGTGAGCTCCACTTACCCACTTACCTGCAGTGGGGAAAGGTTACAGAGACTACGTTCTAGGAAGAGACCAACACTAGCAGCGATACGAGAAGAGGTCCACTCTCCCGGATGCTCGCCGAGGCCCCCCCTCCCCCGCCACCCCTCCCCCCCACTACAAGGAGGGAGTGAGCGAGCCCTGGGCGTTCAACAGCATCTTGCGCTACGAGGCGGACAGGTGGCCGCAGCTGCTGAACGAGGCTTCCGGGCGGCTTGCTCCACACCCCACAGGAAAGCCACGCCCCGCCCCGCCTTCCAGGTCAGCCTCAGCCATAGTTACCCGATCGCCAGGAGGAGTGCCGTCGTCCAGATTGTTGAGGGCGTTCTCCACGCGGGCCAGGCGGCCGGACAGCGACAGCAGGAGGTTCACCACCTTGTCCAGGTCCCCGATGAACATGCGGAACTTGTCGAACTCGTTGGGCTTGCAGACGGCCTTGGCCAGGGCCTCCACCTCGTCGCCCAGCGCGCTGTTGGCCTGCATGTCCTCCCGCAGGCTCTGCCGCGCCTGCCGCAGCACCTGCAGCTTGCGCCCGATGCTCTCGATGAGCTCCTGCTGTGGGCACAGGGCAGGGGACGCGGTCAGGGCCGCCTTGCGGCACCCCCTCACACATCCCGGATCTGCGGGTGACTCAGCTCAGCCAGGAGGCAGCTTGTTTTGCATCCGTAAATAACAGGGGGAACTTACCCGGTGGCGCAGTGGTTGGGAATCCGCCTGCCGATGCAGGGGACACGGGTTCGTGCCCCGGTCCGGGAGGATTCCACATGCCGCGGAGCAACTAAGCCCGTGCGCCACAACTACTGAGCCGGCGTGCCACAACTACTGAAGCCCGCGCACCTAGAGTCTGTGCTCCGCAATGAGAAGCCCGCGCACCGCAATGAAGACCCAATGCAGCCAAAAATAAATATAACTAACTAACTAACTGGGGATGTTTTAAGACTAGGGGAAGGATAAGGCCTTCCTGTTAAATCATTGGTGTTTGATTTAGAAACGAAACAGAACAAACCTTTTCTCATCCTGTGACTGTCCTATCAGAGTATGCAGGAGTGGGACCCTTGGGGCTACTACTCACGGTAAACCTCATTTCAGCCTGTATCTTTGCAAGGATTCTCCGGGCCTCTGTGATACTCTGTGCTTCCTTTTTTTTTTTTTTTTTTTTCTGGCCGCGCTGTGCGGCTTGTGGGATCTTAGTTCCCCGACCAGGGATCAAACCCAGGCCCTCAACAGTGAAAGCGTGGAGTCCTCACCACTGGACCGCCAGGGAATTCCCTGTGCTTCCTTCTTTGGAAGTTCCCAATTTGAAGGCTTACATGCACAGAAGTTATTGAGTCTGGTACTGAACATCTGGTACTGAACTCCATGATTAAAAAGTGTCTTCCATGTAGAATTAGGAATAAAAATTAAGACAAATGAAGGATGCCAATGAACTTAGGAAAGTCTTTCAGAATATAATAAAGTACTGATCTCCATTTGACCAAAATGTAGATAAATGACTTCTTTAAACGTGGTGAAATATACATACTGCAACATTTACCGTCCCGCCTCTTTTCTCGTGTGCTGTTCTGTGGCATTAAGGCACATGCACAGTGCTGTGCAGCTGGCGCCACCTGCCATCTCCACATCCTCTCCATCCTCTGAGACGGAAACTCTGACCCTTCAATACAAGCTCCCCATTCCCCGCTCCTGCCAGCTCTTCAAATGATGAATTTTTAGAGAGCACATGACACGTACAAGACCTTTTCCTCGGTCACCATCCTGAGGTGAAGCGGCACCATGTGGTCCGAGGTGAGGGGCAGACAAAGCAGATTATCTGTCTCCTTGGTCATCACATTTGAGACAAATTAAAAGGACAGCTCCAGAGGAGTCCGGCAGGTAAGCCTGCCCCAGAAAAACCCTTTCCCCAGGACTACGGATGTCCTTCTGCTGTTAAACCCACCCGTGGCGCATGCCAACAGGTGACCCGCCCTGACACAGTGAACGGTGAGGGGCCAACGGTGAGAAGCAAAGTCACCCGTTGTCCTTTTCGGAAC
Source organism: Mesoplodon bidens (assembly GCF_964165515.1). Taxonomy (NCBI): domain Eukaryota; kingdom Metazoa; phylum Chordata; class Mammalia; order Artiodactyla; family Ziphiidae; genus Mesoplodon; species Mesoplodon bidens. Next base: position 135,068,262 of record NC_138163.1, read on the forward strand.
CCTGCTGACACCCGCCCTGCACAACTCCACCAACCTCGTGTCGACGGACACGGCAGGTTACGTGGGGTTTACGAGGCTAACGCATCCCTGTGCTAGCCCGAGGCTGGAGTGATGAAAACGGAAGCAGTGCTCCGCTGCCCGCACCAAAATGAGCATTAAACAATTAGTTGCAATGTTAAGTCCGCTTAGGATTTTTAAGCTCGGTCTGTTGCTCCATAGTGAGCAACACGATTTTATGTACAACGGACCCATGAAAATGGTTGGTGTCGCCCACCCCTCCCCCCTCCTGGGGCAGTTTCCAAACTCTGGCCCCAGACGGAGTCCGCAGGGCTCGGCAGAGAGAAGGCTCAGTCTCGTGAAACCCTCCAGGATGGTGCCCAGAGCTGAGCAGGGAGCAGTTGCCCCGACCTCCAGGGCTGACGTGAAGATGGGTGAAATCCCCGGACGCTTAGCCCGCTGCTTGGCATGCAGTAAGCGCCTGTCCACAGGCGCTACCAGCAAGACTGCAAGTGTGCATGAGAAGCTGCTCCGAGTTCACCACTACCATTTGGTAGACACTGCCCCATCCCAGGGACTATTTGGGCAGGAGAAAAAAAAAAAAAAAACACCTCGGGAGACCCGCTGAAGCACTGGAGCCACCCTACACTTCGTTTGCCTGAGATGGGTGATCTGTGTCTCAGGACGATGCTTCCAAAGAGGGTCTCCATGCAGCATTTATCTACCAAAACAAGTCCACAAATTAGAAAGGCATGAGCTGTAGTCAGGGCACTGCCTCCGCTTTGTTCAACCTGCCTTGGGCTTATCACTATGTCTGGAGATCCGGCAGATTAAAATGGTGAGCAGTTTTAAAGGACCGCCACCCTCCTGATGAATCATGGTTTTTCTCCTAAGAAAGACCACATGGAATTTATAAATTGCTTTTGGCTTTTCCAGCTCAGGATGTCAAGACATTCTCTTCCCTTGGGAACTGAAAACCCTGTCCAGATTTCTTTGATGTTTTCCCTCAGACTGTGAGTCGGTGTGTGTTCACACTTCTGTGTCTGTGTGTCTATTTACCTACCCATCTGAGAGGTGGTTTAAGTCAACTTCGAGTGTCACAGCTGAGAAGGTGGCCCTATTTTTATTTATTTGTTTTTTTGGCCGCACACACGGCACGTGGGATCCTAGTGCCCCAGACCCCCTGCAGTGGAAGCACAGGGTCCCAACCACTGGACCTCCGGGGACGTCCCAAGGTGCCGTATTTTAGATATTCATTACTTGAGGGAAAAGCACAGAATACATTGCGGGGATGGAGAACTTTCCCGGTTCTTGCCTGGCGCCACTGCTAACGTGAATGAACGGTTCAAGTGATTTTGACGACTGTGGATGGATGAGGAGCCCTAGCCAGTGCTCCTGGTAATTTTCCAGTTTCATTATTCTTCAGCAATTATCGTAATGAAGATTTCATGCTGATGCATGAAGAGGGGCCTTCAACTCCTACAGCATCAGCTGGGCTAACCTGAAACTGGACACTCTGGAAGGAGTCCAAATTCCTTTCTCTGTCTTGCATAGATGTTTATGAGAAACACTTTCCCGTCTTCCTGAAAGGGCCATTATATGAGGTAGAGACATAGGCTTTGAGAGCGTTGGAATGAGGCCGGGCCCAGGGGAGCACGCCCATCAGTGGCTATTAGCTGCCGTACCCGGGGCGCCGGCGGCAAGCCTGTCTGCCTTTGGACGGCACGTGGAGTTCCGGGAGCTCTCGGGTTAGAGTCTGTGGCGGCTGAGGCTGGCCCCCAGTCTCAGCAGGTGCACTGCTCCCTCTCCCTTCTGTGGGGATGGGCCCCCATTTCAGCCCCAGACACCCTGCTTTTGTCCCATTCTATGGGGGAAACAAGGTCTTTTCTCTCTGGGCCTCGCACCCACCTCTGGGTTCCAGGGAAAAGCCCGAACCCTCAGAGGTTCCAGACTCAACCCATCAGCTGTCTTTGGTTCTCCTGAAGCATCTCCATCACTCAACCGGGGCTGTTTCTGAGCAGGGTCTGCCTGAGCTGCCTCAGGGATCACCACGTATTTAGCCCTCCTAGGTTAAGGCTTCCACCGGCCCCGGGACTCCCTTACCACCTCCCTGCGCAGGGGCTTCTGTTCTCTTGCCTCTGTCCTCAGTCTTCTCCTAAAATACAGAGGGTCACCTGCTGTGGCACGTGGGCTCTGTGAGCACCAGTGACTGTGATCACGACAGCCGAGGTCCCCCTGGGAATGTCTGGTGCACGGGGCTTCGGAGGTCTTGCTGTCTTCCTATCAAGGGAGCCATCAAGTCCTCCCAAGTGCACCTGCACGGCCCTCCCTTCTCCTCGTCCCGTGCACCCTTTGTAACCGCGTGACACCGTAGATATGAGGGCACTGGAAAGGCAGCAGAGGCAGCGCAGCCTGTAGGTCAAATCAAGCCGAAGAGCAGGACTACTGGGTCAGTAACGCCACAGAGAACTGCCGTTTAAAGCATTTCCTGCTTGGGGTGAAACTGCCCGACATACGCTTATTGAACTAAAAACGTCAGTTGGCTTACGAATTTAATCCTGGTGGGGTGATGGGCAGGGGGCAAGCTCACAGTGACTCATCTCAATCCCAAAGCCGCCGTCGATGGGGAGGCAGTGCCCGGCATCTCGTGCCCCCAAAGAAATCGGAAGGGGCACCAGACAGATGAAAGGAGCGGTACCAAGGCGGCTGCTTCCCAAATTCAGTATATCATGAGAAACAAAGGCATACTGTAAAGTACAGAGTTCTTTGCATCTAGGGTGGGGATGGAATTAAAACTGTCCAAACTGGATATTTTTTCTAGGTTTATGAGAATAACAGCACTTTTTAAAAAATTCATTATTTTTAAGAACGTGGAAAATGCAACCAGAAGAAAGCAAACGGTCCCCTGGGCCAGACACAAGGCCTCTAAAATCCCAGGAACGAAACTTAGTTGTTGTTGTTTTTTTTTTTGCGGTACGCGGGCCTCTCACTGCTGTGGCCTCTCCTGCCGCGGAGCACAGGCTCCGGACACGCAGGCCCAGCAGCCATGGCTCACGGGCCCAGCCACTCCACGACACGTGGGATCTTCCCGGACCGGGGCACGAACCCGTGTCCCCTGCATCGGCAGGCGGACTCTCAACCATTGCGCCACCAGGGAAGCCCCAAAAACTCTTAGTTTTCGTTTCCTTTTTGAATTAAAACAAGGTTATCACTTCCTAAATTGCAAGTCATTTTCTTTGACACAAGGGTCAGGGTATTTCTTCTGGAATGCGTTTGTCTATCATATTTGAAACCAATCAATGGCATTTTTTAACAAGTAACAATATGAGGAGGTATTAAACATTATCCTTTGCAAGGGTCTTGTCAAAAAAAATTGGTACTTTTTTATGAAAGCCCCTTCCAAGATGCAAAGTGTATGGAAAAATTCACCAAGTGCTGGTTCCCTCCTTTTCTTCTCCTGGTGCTGACTACGCATGCTCAAAGCCCCTGGAATAAACAAACAGCACATGCTATCCTCTGAAACTGACTGCCTTGGGCAATTCCTTCCTCCCTTTGTGCTAAGTCCTTCCTATAAAAAACAGGTAACCACACCTAGATGTCACAAGTCTGGCCCGTTGACAGTTGACCTGCCATGAAGATTTGAAGCTCGTACAGTAGTGAAGACATTGGCACCGATAGCAATAATTCTGTCCCTAACCATGACCTCATGGTTACACGCTACTTCACCTCTGACCTCCTCTCTAATCTTCCCCCTTCCTTGTCCACACAGCTTCAGCCACGGGTCTCTGTTGCTTCCCCAATGTGTCACAAAACTCCCACCCCAGGGCCTTTGCACTTGCTGCCCAAACCCCACTCCCCCCACCCCTCCCCAGATCAATCAGACATTCCCTCACAGCACTCCAGGTCTCTCTCTGTTCATCATCAGCTCATCAGAGCCTTCTCTACAATCATACTCCTTTACCTCTCTATTCCTGCATGCTGTTTTAGTTTTCTGACCACCCGACCTATTATTACATTAAGGGTTGGCAAACTTTTTCTATAAACGGCCCAACAGTAAATATTTTAGACTTCAGGGGCCACACAGCCACGGTTGCAACTACTCAACACCGCTGGTGTAGTGTGACAGCTACCAGAGACCATACGTACATGAATGAACGTGGCCGTGTTGCAATAAAACTTTATGTACAAGAGCAGGTGGGGGGCAGGGATTGGCCCACAGGGCCCTGTTTGTTTTTTTATATTTGTTTTTATGTTGGCTGTCCATCTCCTTTGTGAGCACACAAGTGCCTTCAGGGAAATCAGGACTCCAGTCTGTTTTGTCTCCTGCTGTATCCCCAAGTGCCTGGGTGAGTTTTTGGAGTTCAACAAATGATGCTTTTTGGTTAACAACGCACTTCACAATATACTGTTGAATTTAACATCATCGGATTACAGATATTTGAAATTGATAGTCAAAGAGGACATGTGCCTTGCGGCAAGTCATACAATTAAGTCCTCTGGATTCCACTGGGGTAGAAGAGACATATCACTTGACCTTAAAATGAGAGAGACTGGTGGCCACCTAGCTAATTTGACACTGGATCTCATTACAAAGAGATGGCAAAGAGACCCCGGCAGAGAGGCCCAATTTTAGAACAGAAGATTCACCCACAAAGGGCTTAATACACAGGCCCAAATGGCAGCGTCCCACATAGAAGCCCACCACAAATGGCGCTCGGTGCAGGGCCCAGGGTCGGGGTGGAGCCGGGTGTCGCCCCCCTGCCTGCCAGCCTGCCAGCGCGTTCTCATTTGGAATTGCAGCTTCCCTACCTTCTTCACCGACAGGTCGTGGTCCGGGTCACTCCCTGAATCCTCTTGGGCTTCTTGCTGGTCCTGCAGGTCTTTCATCTTAATCAGCAGCTCCGCCTTGGGGGCTGATGTGCTGTAGTAGGTGGAGTTGGTGGCCAGGGACGCAGCCGCTGGCACACTCAGCGCCTCCTTCCTGGGTAACAAAATGTCAGAACACCCGTCAGCTGCGATCGTACACAAAGACGTGCCCGCGAGTCCCACAGCCTGGGCTGTGACCGGCAAAGGGCGGTGCTAACGAAAAGGCACCGGCTAGAGAGATGAGACCGCAAGAGTGGGGAAGGAGTAAGTTGTGAGGTCAGAACTAAAACACCTGCCCAGTGGTGCTCAAAGCCCCGCCCCGGAGGGAGGAGAGTGCAGAATGTATCGCTGGGAGCCTGAGGTCTATGGGGACAGGTCTGCTGCTATCTGTAGGCGTGGCCGCAGGCCCCAAGGTCACCAGGCACCTTTCTGCCAGCAGCCACATCTGCTACCTCTTGCTACGGCCTGACTTCCTGTCTGCACAGCACCCGCACTCCCACCTGCTGTCAATCAACGATGCTTATGGAGACCACGTACAGAAACAGGAGGGATGTCAGCAGATTCACCTTTGTGGGCAGCTGACTAAAGGACAGGGGCTGGAAAGCGCCCTTTACAAAACTGTTACAGCAAATTCACCCCCTCAGTTACATAAGCAACAACAGAAAGCCTCTTTCATAAACACGTACACTAAGTAGTCTCAACTGTCACTCCTCTTGTGACAAGTTTCTCAACTTCAGTACTAGTGACACTTGGGGCCGGACCATTCTCTGATGGGGGGGCCGTCCTGTGCATTGTAGAACAGCAAGCAGCATCCCTGGTCTCCACCCACTAGATGCCGGGGGCACCTCTCCCAGTGGTGACAACCGAAAGTCTACCCCGACACCGCCAGCTGTCCCGTTGGGGGAGACAACAGCCTCTGGCTGGGAACCACTGCCTGATGACAAAAAGCCCCGTGGGCATCACCGGAAACGTGTATTTGCACACCTTTGCCAGGGCCTGACGTCATCATCCCCAGAATGGGCTTTTAATTTCGGGAGGGTGACAACAGAGCCCCCAAGTGCTAATAAGCACTTAGGGAATCTGTCCCCAGAGAGCAGTCATGAAAACAAACAGATACACGCCCTCGCCCTTGTCAGCCTAAGAGGCACCGGGCAAAACCACATACAGCCAGGGTGCAGAAGCCAGGGCAGCGTCTACTCACTTCTCCTCCATGGCTCTGGGAGAGGGGATTTTGGGGAACAGCTTCCTCCGCTGCTGAGCTTCTTCCAAGAGGTGCTCGTCTTTGGGGAAGATGCCCTCCATAAGGTCCATGGTGGTTTTGATCTTCACACCGGGGTCCAGGATATCCGCCAGGGACTTATCCTTGCCCGCGATCTCGCGGGCCAGCTCCTCCGATTTGAGGTCTTCAGCAGTCCTCTCTTTGGCCTTCACGTAGCTGAGCGTGGGCGTGGAGGCCCGGCTGTCCTTGGCCGTGGGCACTGGGGTGCCAGGGGGCTGGGGCTCGGCGCCCTGGCGGCTGTACAGGCAGAAGCGGGAGTAGGACTGCTCGGACGTGCTGAGCGTCTTGATCTGGTCCCGCTCGAGCCCGCTGGGCAGCACGGGTGGCTGCGGGACGCGGGCCAGGCCCTGGCGGCTCTCCTTCTCGGGCTGGCTCTCCGAGTGCACGATCTTGACGGGCACCATCTTCACCGTGGTGTTGTTGTCCATCACCCGCTCGATTCTGCAAAGAGAAGGGCCGTCTGCTAAAGACACACCGTACGCCCAGGCACAGACCAGAATGAGGAATTGGATGAGAAATCGGCTGGTTTCCGCATCCCCTTACAGCCGGGGAAGCCTGCGGCGGCCCCAGGGAAGAAGCCTTCATGGTCACACATCCCAGGATGGGGAGACCAGGTTGAGCAGTGCCTGCCACCCCTAACTTGATCTCCTAAGCCTCCTGGGTGTGTAGGTGTCTTTCCATTTTCCAACAGTCACCTGCACGCCTGAAGGCACATCCGTGGGCTTACTGACAGACAGAAAGGCAGTGTGATGTTCATTTGTTTTTAGGTCAGTGGCCGAGCAAACGGTGAGAAGCCTGCTCAGTGAGATTTTCTTTTGCAAGGGAGCCCTGCAACAGACAGGCGTATTTCACAGAGTTAGCATCAGTGCCTCAGCCAGCGTCTCTCGAAGCTGGGTGCCTGCGCGGTCCTCGCGGTGGCCGGAGGACTCCTTTAGAAAAAGTAGCAGCCATGTTCTGAGCGGAGGCTGAGCACCACCCGGTCCTGGTCCCGATCGGAAGCGTCCTTGGACACTCGTGCGCCCTGGGTCTCACCCCACCTGCCTTCCACTGCCCCACACTTCGAGCTGCCCTCCACACGGCATTTCATACCAGAGCGGTAAGAATCCAGCAGCAAACATGGGACACGCTGCTCCTGTGTTACCTTAAATGACTCATGCAGGCGTCCTTTTTAAAAAAAAAAAAAAAAGTTTGTCGGTGAAAGCGGGGGAGGCACCTGGAGCACCCACAGGGAAGAGAAAACGGAAAGCAACGGCCTGCTCGAGGCAATGGGGCTTCGTCAGGGGCCACCCGAAAGCCGGCTGGTGCCGGGGGATCCCTTGGACCAGGGCCACTGGGACACAAATCCATTTCAAATACCCTTGAAGGACAAATTGGAGAAAGAGAGCCATCTGCTGGTAGCCAGGAGGGAAGGCAAAAAACAGGCCAAAATCATACAACCAAAACCTCAACTCATTCCTAACTCAGCCTAAAACCACTTCTGTGATCCGAACGGACGTGATCTTATGGCGCACAAGGGGCATAACGCAACACATTACGGTTCTTTCCTTGTTCTTAAGGGGTGGGGCATGCAGGCTACAGTGAAATAATTTTATTTTCTTCTCTCCTCCGGCAGAAACCATTGAGAACAGAGGTGTTTGTTTAAATCTAGGTGGTCATATATAGTCCCTGTCATGCCTTCTTAGTGATTAAATTTCAAAAGGCTGTCACTGTGTGGATAATACTGCTCAGACATGCTGAACTTCCGAAGGAAAATTCTGGCACCTTATCGAAGCAAGAACACACAAACAAGAACCCCTCTGCATTCCATGCGTAGAAACCCTCAACACCTGTTAGGGACTTAAAAGTCAGCCTGTATTTGCATCTCCCCGCGTCCCGATTCGTGGGGAAACTTGATTTCCAGCGAAGGAAGACATGAGGTAAAAAACAAAAACAAATCCTCCGCAGGTTGTCCTATACTTTCCAACAAAGCATCTCTTCCTGGTCATTTCTAAGCACAAATGATCTCTCCTCTTGAAACCTGGGCAGACTTTCACATTTAGGGAAGTCTGATGAACTTCTACCTCAAAGTGAAGACAAAACACAGTGGACAAGACCTTACCGCAGCCAGACCGCATCCGTTCCTCATGGGAAGCAGGACCAGGAGGGATGGAGGATGCGGGGTGTGCCGGGCCCGGCCCCCTCTCCGTGCGGCGGCTCCTCCCCGAGTGCGGGCTCTGTCCAGGTGAGCCGCCCGCCGCCCACAGGGGCCCAGCCCCCAACAGCAAACAGTCCAACCCGCTCTGCTCACACACCCAGTCCCGAGGGAGCCCTCAGCCCACATGCCACCCTGGGTCTGATAAACCACAACTCCCACAAGGAGATTCTCCAACCATGAGATGCCCGAGGTGACCGCAAGACTGTCCGAATGACCCCGAAGCAGCCCCCCAGCTCCCTGCTCACACATGCTCCCAAACCCAGAAACAGGCTCCAGGAAACCTACTGGGAACACACTTCTGGGAGCAATCAAATCTCTAATTGTCACTGGCCCATGCTTCTGGGCATGGTCTCCATTTTGTTGTAAACCAACAAAAAAACCCTCAAAATTATAAAGATTTTTAATAGTAAGCTTCCTGGCTTCAGGACAGGAGTGGATGCATTTTTATTCAGAGTGAATGACTACTCTGAAATCCCCCACAGGGTGGGAAGGCTGCACTTTCTTCCTCTCCGCATCCCTGCCGCGGCCCGGCACACGGGAGGGCTCTGGACCCGCCTGCTGAATTCGGGAAGGCGTGTCTCAGGGACACAGGAGCTGCTCTGCACCCTGGCTGGTTCCCCAGCAGAGGTAACCGGAAGGGGGTAGAGATGAATGCGGAGGGAGGTGAGGGGGGCGGGTAGTGCTCAAGAAATCCGTCGGCACACGTGCGGACAAGAAGAGAGTCTCTGAGCTGCGCCCAAACACCAGGCAGCTTGGGAGGCCCCGGCCGGTGTGCTGCACTCGCTGCCCGCTGGTGGTTGGTGGTGGGTATGGAGCCGGCCGGCACTTGTGTGGAGCGCCAGCCTCAGGTTCGCAGCGTGTGCCAATGGCGTGCCACTCTCTCAGGCCCACACTCACCGGTAACACCCGCTCTGGGGACGGGGACATTGAACTCAGTACATTACGAGCCATTCCCTCGGTGGGAACTTCGTGGGTGGCGTGGCTACCGTCTGCTGCACTGCGCTCCCTGGGGGGACACGTACCGAGTTAGCTCTGCACGCTGCCCGGAATAGGGCGCTCCACGAGGGCTTGCACAGCAAGGGACGAGACAACCTTCGCTGTCCCAAATGACACACTGGATGGGAACAGAGCGGACGCCTGAAGACACCGGCACTCAGTATCGTCAACAAGTACCGCCACTGGTTGTTGAAATCCGTCTCACAGAAAAGACAGGGTGAGAAAATCCACACTCGCTCGGGGCAAGAAGAAACGAAAACCACTCCCCACCTGCTGAAGTCTGCAGACATCATGAGCACTGAGCAAGCACGTGGGCCCTGTTTCTCCGCAAAGCCATGGAGCCCACTGTGCCCAAACCAGCTCCTGAGAACCAAGGGGCCCGGTCGCCTTACCTACAGCGGTACCAACACACTCCACCAACCGCACAAAGTACTTCATCGCTTCTCCCCCCTTTCAGAGCTGAACAACGCTGCCAACAGAAAGGATCTCTAAGTGACACCTGCATTCTGAACGACGCAGAGCAGTGCCAGCCCGCAGGTGCAGCTGCATTTGCCATGCCACGCGTGGAGACCCAGGACGCTATCAGTACTATTTCCTCTCTGCCAAGTTATCTTAAGGGTAAAAAAAAAAAAAAAAAAAAAAAAGTTCAAGACTCTACAGCGGGGAGATCCAGCAGAACTTTCCATAATGATGAAAAGAGCCATCATCTGGGCTGTCCAGGGTGGTAGCCACTAGCCCCAGAGGGCGCAACTGAGCAACGCGTTTCATTTCATTCTCGTTAACTTACATCGCTATGGCCACGTGTGACTGGTAGCTACTATATCAGACAGTACTGACATGCAGGGCCAGCGAATTCTTTGCTAGGGGGCCGTCCTGGGCACTGTAGGATACTGAGCGGCATCCCTGGCCTCCACCCACTAGATGCCAGGAGCCAAGGAACAAGCCCCACGCCCAGCAGCTGTGACACCCAAAACGTCTGCAGACACTGCCCAGTGTCCCCCTGGGGGCCGCAATGCCCCACCCCGACCCTGGCTGAGAACCAATCAGTGCTCTAGAGAATGAGAAGAAAATTCCCCCCCTTCTATTTCTCAGTTCTTGACTGGTCCCTGCCTGACAGCATTCACCAATGCCTCAATGGGCACAACAGACAATCCCATGCCGATAACTCTGAGAACAGCACCATGCAATGTGATCGAGTTTTCCTCTGCTTTAATAAAAGGTATAGGGCTTCCCTGGTGGCGCGGTGGTTGGGGGGTCCGCCTGCCGATGCAGGGGACACGGGTTCGTGCCCCGGTCTGGAAAGATCCCACATGCCGCGGAGCGGCTGGGACTGTGAGCCATGGTTGCTGAGCCTGCGTGTCCGGAGCCTATGCTCCGCAACGGGAGAGGCCACAGCAGTGACAGGCCCACGTACCGCAAAACAAACAAACAAACAAAAAAACAAAACAAAATAAATAAAAGGTATACACCACCTCAGCCTTTTCATATAAAAAGAACTAGAAAAAAAAGTAATGTGGAAATACTGGACATTATGAAAAACACCGATTTTGCCTGAAGGTCTACATGCTTAGGTTAAACTTGATTCTGATTACAAACAGAACTCAGCTGGGAAAACCAGCCCCGGTGTGCAGAAGCCTGTAGGTAACGCAGCTATCAACCTGTTGGGCTTGGAAGAACAGGACAGGGGACGGTCTACTCCCTCCTTTACCCCCCCACCCCCTGTGGGGCAGGAAAGCCCCCAGCAAGTTAACAATCCAGCTGAGCACTCGAGTGGTGGCTTCTCCCCCATGTCAGTCCCCAGGACCCACTTAAACTCCAGGATGGGGAGCCGGGAGCAAGGCGGCAGGGGTTCACCACCCAGGAAAGGAGCACTGAAAGCCTCCCACGGCGGAACGGGGCCGGGAGAAGGGAAGGCGGCCTCAGGCCGCCGTCCAGAGACAGTACCTGGTGGAATTTTCATCCTGGACAAGCAGCGGGGGTTTGTCCGTCAGCTTCTGGGGCGCGAACTGAGGCGACGGGGAGCGCGAGGTCTCCATGGCGGAGGTCTGCAGGGGCCGGAACTTGGAAAGGAGCGGCGCCTCCCGCCGGGGCCAGGCTGCGCGCTCGTCTACATGCTGCCCGGCCGGCTCCCCCGCGGCCCGCGGGCCATCTGCCGCGGGCCGGGTGGCGTTCAGCTTCGCCGCCGAGGCGCCCGGGCTGCTGCGGGCGAGGGCCAGGCGGTCGGAGCACGAGCACACCTCCGGGGCCAGGGGGCGGGGCCTGCCGGGCGCGCCCAGGTGAGCAGCCGCAGGTGCGCCCCCCAAGGACCTGGGCTCCCGCCTGGGCGGCGGCGGCCTCTGCAGAGCGGGCCTCCGGGAGAGCGGGGCGGCGCTCAGGGGCCGGGGGTCCTGCCCCAGGGCGTGCGGGGCGGCAGGCTGGTCCTCGGGCGCGCGCCGCTCTGGGTATCTGTAATCGCAAGGAAGGGTCCCCGCCCGGCCACGGCCCTCCGGGGGCACCTCGGGAGCTTCCCGGGAGCCAGCTGGTTCAGAGACCTGGGATGGCTGCTGGGAGTCCCGCTGCGCTCCTGGACTGTCTTCTGCACCCTGGGCATCTGTTTGTCTAGGGGAGGAAGGAAGAAAAATGAGCCAGCGGTTCCAATGAACGTCTTCTCCCCAAACAGGACTACACCCAGATCTCCATAACCTCCTTCAATCATGTTAAGGAATTAAATCCACATATGTTTGCCTGCGCCTGTCCCCGCTGCAATTCCTAACACAAGGCATCAACGCCAAACACACACTGGACGTTAGCCGGTACGCTGGCATGTCATACCACAGGACAGGAGGTACACACATTACAGACACACACATACATGTACACACAGACTGCAATTTGGGGGCAAAATATAATTCACACAAACATTTAAAAAAACAATGTGTGCAGAAATCCTCAAACTGTGATATTCAGAAACATTTACTTCATGTTGCAACAATATTTTCATGTGGCTTATTTCGGGAAATTGCCATATACAAAGGGAGAGAACTTTCTAAGACAGGCTGCAAATAAATTGATAAAAAACTTTAAAATCAGTAGTCTATTATTAAATATAAGAAAAACAAAGACTGTTTCTTTTGCAAGCTGCAGTGAGACACTGATCTTTCCATACTCATCCATTTCCACATCCGTATCCATTTCTATCTTTCCCTGACATGTACTTATATGCGCGTGTGCACGCACGCACACACACAAACATCCCTGCAAAACACATGCAGGTATGCTTCACACGCACGTATAGCTGTGCCGAAGCTAAAGCTCGTGGGCGTTATAATAACCATCAAACTCGCAACAAATCAGCCGGCCATGCCTTTGCTGCTTGCGCTGACACACCTTCTTCCGACCTGACTGAATAATAAAATGAGCCTCTGATGGGCCCTTCCATTCTCAGGAAGAGCTGTTCTCTGTTCAGACACCCTCAGAGCTGTTAAAGGAGATGCTAAGGGCAGTAATCAGAGACCCAGTAGGTAGAGCACAAGTGCCATCAAGAGATGTAACCTACTGCCTGCCAAGTGGGACCTCCTCCCCACACACCCTGGCAACCCCTTGGGGCCCTGGAGGTGTGGCCTCCTCCCGGGCCACGATACCAGGCCTGGGCATTACAGATGTCCCAACCCCATCCAGGCAGCTGCACTCAGAGTCAACGGCTCGCTGCATGTCTCTCTTGCTATGTCCTCAGGAGAAAGGTCCCTTCCAGGTTCAATGGCTGGTCGAGAGTAGACCATGGACCACCACCAACTCCGCTCCCTTCCCCCATCAGCCAGCTGGGGCCACAGTGCCCACCAGCACTACCTCCAGCCCAGAGACAGCAGCTGGAAGGGCTCAGCATCTGGAAGAGGACAAAAGAGAGCCAGACCTGCTGGGACCCTAAAAGGGTGCAGGTTTCTTCTCTGCTTCCAAATTCAGACAATATTAACCCAGCTCGGGGAAGTTAGGTGTTGTTTATTTTTATTTTTTTAATCTGTATTAGGCACACATTGATAAAAGAAATGCTAACTTATTGAGGTCTGGGGAAGTCATTCCGGCTTATACATGAGTTAACTTGAATTTTATGGTAACTTAAACAGCCTGTTTGTGGCCTAGCAAACATACACTGTACGTCTGCATTAATTATTAAAAGGGCGCACTGACCACAGGTAAAGAATGTCCATGTTAAAAAAAAGATTAAATGCCTCTGTTCCTGGAACGCCCATGCTGGCGCTCCTTCAATGCTAAGACTCCCTTTCCCAGGTGCCAAGGCCACACTGACTCGCTGTGTACGTGCTGGTCTGTTTTGAAACTCTGAAGCAATGTATTCCTGACTTGTTTCACGTTCTTTGTTTTGACAAGACATAAAGCTGTGCCGAACGAACGCCATGCTTCTTGGGAGCAGTTCCTCACAGTCATCTGGGAAGCAGCCTTCTCTGGGCTGTAGTCCTCAGTTTGGCTCAGATAAAACTCTTTTCTATTCCTGTTATAGATTGTTTATTGATTATTTTCGTTGACATTAAACGAAATAACCCAAACAATGTAATGGATGGTTTAGAGAACAATACATGGCAGCTGTCTGGTTACAAAAGACAGAATGGCATTTAGACGTCATCAAATGGACAACAGTGGGAGAAGTGTGACTCCCAGCTCAGAGGCCCTGTCACACACTACTTCATCTGCCCTGCCGTGGAAAAGCAAACCTCGTGCCTCCCTTCCATTGAAGCCATAGTGCCTCTTAGGACAGTAAAACTTAATTCATGACAATTCATGAACGCCTCCCCAGTCTTTCACTTCAAAGAGTTGAGGAACACTTGAACGTTTTTTTCTTACTATAAAACTGTTGAACTCTAGCATCCACAGACCCACACGAAAGCACCTGGTACCTATTATTTAATAAATCGCCACCACCTCAGTAAAACGGAGAATTAAATCAGCTACAATTTATTGCTAAAATCTAAGCGTCTTTGGCCATCTGGGTTCATATTTAACATGTTAATTTAAAAGGAGCTCTAGGGACTTCCCTGGTGGCGCAGTGGTTAAGAATCCGCCTGCCAATGCAGGGGACACGGGTTCAAGCCCTGGTCCGGTTAGGTCCTACATGCCGCGGAGCAGCTAAGCCCCTGTGCCACAACTACTGAAGCCCGTGCGCCTAGAGCCCGCGAGCCACAACTACTGAAGCCCGTGCGCCTAGAGCCCGTGCTCCACAACAAGAGAAGCCACGGCAATGAGAAGCCCGCGCACCGCAACCAAGAGTAGCCCCCCCCACCTCGCCACAACTAGAGACAGGCCGTGTGCAGCAACGAAGACACGATGCAGCCAAAAGTAAATTAAAAAAATAAAAATAAAAGGAGCTCTATTTGCAAAGTGCCTTAGACAGGACACGCTAAGATCTATCCAGAAAAGGTAGAGGTGACACCTGTAGGAGCAAAGCCCCACTGAGAGGGGGACAGTGACTCAGAGCAAAAGACCTTCTGCCATCAGCAGGTGCCCCGGGCTCCTTCCTGTCTTACTAGCGCGGCAGCCTTGGCAGGACCTGAGGGCACTCTCTAAGTGAGTGCTGCTTGGTCACTTCTCATTCGAGAAGCACAGTTAGTTCCCTGTGGCCCACCCCACATTTAACTTCAGAGTTACGTTAGCACGGCAATTTCGGGGCCAGGTCTGTCCTCCACCCCTGATTTTTTCTTGACTTCCTCCCGAACCTGCAAAGTGAAAGCCATAAAAGCACTCATTGGTTCCTACTGTCCCAGCTGGGAAGAATTCAGGAAATCCAGCTCACAAAGGAAAAAGGACTGAAGATGGGAATTTGGAGTTCCCCTGGGGTCATATTCCAATCTGTGTTTCTAATAGGTTCCAAGGGACTAGCTTGTACATAATATGGATAATGTGTGTGTTTACGTATCACGTGTGTTTACGTATCACGTGTGTCACACGTGTGTCTGTGTGGTATCTGTGTGTATGTATGTATAGCCCCTTTTATTGTATCTTCACGGGTAGTCAGTGGTGATAGTAAGACCCAGGGGTAAATAGCAAGAAAATACAATGAGCTAAGGACGCTGCATAGGCGAGTAAGCAACTAGGCATCTCCCTGCACACACTCCGGGGTGGACCCAGGAGCAGGGAGTCAGCAGCGGAAAGGAGAACTGCAGAGGCAGCCGCGATAGACGGGTTCGCTGCTCATCCTCCCATGGAAAACACTCAGGACCTGTTACCACGGAGAGAGCAGCTCCCAGCGCAGGGAGAACAGGCCGGCAGGTTCTCAGCGGCTGAGGAGTCCACAGACCCGCAGCCCCCTCCGGGGCTGGAGCCCAGCAGGCCGACTGGATGCTGCGAAGGACACGGGGAGGGGAGAGGTCCACGACAGGACTGCAGAGGGAAACACAGCTAATCTGAAGGGGGAAGAGTGCAGGGAAGGCCATGTTCAACACTGCCCGGCAGTGCAAACACCCTGCGAGAGCACACAAACCACTGTTACCAGCCCCAAAAAATCGAATCAAAGAAAAAAATTATAAGTTATGTATCAAATGCTCTTGAAATCCCGTCAACACTGCTCTGATTCCAATCTCCGCTTTTTCTGCGGTACGCGGGCCTCTCACTGTTGTGGCCTCTCCCGTTGCGGAGCACAGGCTCCGGATGCGCAGGCTCAGCGGCCATGGCTCACGGGCCCAGCTGCTCTGCGGCATGTGGGATCTTCCCGGACCGGGGCACGAACCCGCGTCCCCTGCATCGGCAGGCGGACTCTCGACCACTGCGCCACCAGGGAGCCTCAAACCGCCACTTCTGATCATGGTGTGGAGACAGCCAGCCCTGCGTCTAAGCGCAGGCTGCAGCCCTGAGAGGCGGCGGCTCTATTTCCAGGTGCCATCTGTTCCTGACGAGCCCGTGACGTCACCGGGCTCCCCTTGTGTCCTCGGGTCCCAGTATTCTGCTCCCTGACCCCCCACCTTCTGCACAGCTGCCCTGCTGGCACAGAGGCCCGCGGCTCCGCTGGCCTCCGGGTAGCCCCTAGCCCAGGGCTGCTCACTCTCTCTGATGACTATACTGTTCACTGGTCTCCACTCTCACCCTGGGGCTGTGAGCACCTCGCCGGAGACAGGGAGCCAGGTTTTCTTCTCCAGGGCCTCGCGGGCTATCGTTTTCTACGTGCACTAGGTCACACCGCGACCTGGACGTCTGTGACACGCACAAATGCATTCGTAACTTTCAGTCCCCAGGCAGAAAGGTCAGGAGGGAAGACGCATTTTTTTGGAGACGCAGGCAGTAGGGTTCGCGCGGGCTTACATGTGAACATCCCCAACATAAGCAAGTGTTTCTGGATCTCTCTGGGATTACTGAGTTAGCACACCTCTGTGAACAGGGTGAGCAATTATCTTCACCAAAGAAGAGAGGAAAATTCCAACTCTTTGGACAACTTCACTCACACAGGCTCCTTCCTCCCTTCCTAAGTACTTCTGGAATCAATGACCAGAAGAGGACGCACGGCCAAATGTGACTTGTGCCCACAGCTATGGCTGGAGGCTGTTACTCCTAACGTACTCTGGGGCCTGAGGCGGCTGGAGAGAACCAGGCCACGCCCGACTGGGGCTCCCTCGGGCACCCACTTGCCGGCGCAGAATCACTTACTAGCTATGTGCCGTCGGGCAAGTGACTGTGCCCCCAAGGAGGTTCATCCCCTAACCTCCCCGGGTGAACTACAGGCCACAGAGGCAGACAAAGCCCCTGGTGTGGAAGGATCGGAGTGGGGCTTCCTACCAGCCGGATGCTGCACCTGCCACTCACCAGGAAGGGGCCGGCGTGCGGCCGAGCAGACCCCAAAGCAGGTCCCCGCGATACCGACACCCCGTGTACCTTCTCCCCACATCACGGCACAGCACAGGCCCCCGAGCGGGGAAAGGCATCCCAGCGGCAGCCCCCCACCTACCCCAGGGCACCTGTGGGTACAAAGGGCACCACCAGAACTCCGTGCAGTGGAAATGCCTCATTGCAACAACAGAGAGAGCGGGGAGACAGAGAGAGCTTCCAGCGGATACCACCACTTAGACTGTACACATAGCCAGCACGCCGCCGAGGTCAGCCATGGACTGGGCGGCTGGGTGCTCCTAGAAGTGTACGTGAGAACGTGCTGCAGAGCCAGGGTCCGGGGCCTGCGCTGTCTGCAGAGTGAAACTGCCTGACAGCTGGTGAGACGCGAGGGGCTGCCTTCCAACAGAGACACGCTTCCACCAACGACTTGAGTCACAGTCCGAGGTTCCTAGAAACCGCACGCCTGTTGGTTGCGGGTGTGAATCACGGTGATTCTGTGACGTGTCGAACTTCTTGTTAACAATCTGGGACACTGGCGTGTTTGGATGTATCGGACATCGCCACTCAGGTTGCCTGAAGCCGGAGGACCACCAGGCCTTAGCACAGGGCCAGGGGGCTGGGGCGACACGGGACACCCACACCATTCCACGTGCAGGTCTCCTGAAGGAGCCGCTGGTGTTGCCAGGGATCTTCCTGTCCCCCAAGGAATCCCCAGCAACCACCCATCGCCTTGGGGAACCGCAGGCTCTTCTGTCTACACAGCGCCCCATACAAGCCAAATGAGATGGGGGGGCAAGACGTGGGAACCCAAGAGAGGCCATCAACCAGTTGACCAACCAATCCATTCATCGATGGACAGAAACACATGAGAGTCCCTTCAAACAGCACGGATGCCCTGGAAGGACGGCATTACCGCTCTTTTCCCGGGAGACACCAGTTTCCCTTGGGATTTCCCACAAGGGCACAGGCTGTCCGACTTTCCTTTTCTCTCAGTTTCCAGGCACACAAACACTGACCAAATGAATGCACAGATAGGCTAGCGAGGATGAAGGGAGAGGGCCGCGTCCACAAGTTCACCTCCCGAGGTGTATCCTGGAGGACCACCTCCAGGGAGGACAGGAGCCTGAATCATCCTGCACTTACTCATTTTTCTTTTCTTTTTTTTTTTGGCTGCACGGCGCAGCGTGTAGGATCTTAGTTCCCCGACCAGGGACTGAACGCCGGCCCTCGGCAGTGAGAGCGCGGAGTCCTAACCACTGGACCGCCGGGGAAGACCCCAGTCACTCCTTCCCGGCAACCTCCCCAGGGAAGCTTCCTCTGCACCAGCCTCCAAGCAGGCTCTCCCTCCCGCGATGCTAACGCCACGTGGGGAAAGCAATTACTTTACAAAACCAGATGAAATGTTACTCCTTCTGTGTCTTCACAGATGGATAAAAAGGCATGCTGCTTCCGCTGGGTTTTATTTTTGCTTTGCAGGAGCTTGGAGGGTAAGAGGAAAGAAGTCGAATTAGAGAGACTGATGTCATCTGGGGTTACGTGGGGAGGAAGAGGTGAAAAGGCGCCACTCACACATGATCCAAAACCAAATACGTCAAGGCACTGACTTCTTGAGGGGTTGGTGTCCAGTAACAGAGAACACCTGGATTCAGAGATTATCACCTGGGACGGCCCCTCAAGTATCCAACGCTATGTTTTCAGAACATGTTTCAAGAATCTATTCCAGGCCTTTCTTACTCCTGTCGCTAGAGACCTGCATCCTTGCTCCCAAGATGTGACCCCTGGAAGTTTTGTTTTTGTTTTGACAGACATCAGGCAAATCCCCTCTGCCAATCAAAGCTCCAGACCAGTTTCTGTTGCAAAATTATTTTTCAGAAGAACAGAATCATAACACCATAGACTAACGGAATAAAAATGCTATTTTCGTGTGATTTTTTTAGCCAAGTTTTCTTCTGGCTTTCTCTTACTTGCTTTGCTAAAAACACACATGACACACGGTCTTTTGGGCAAGCCGGACACTGATCTGAAATGTTCTTACAACTGGCCAAATTGATTGGATTAAGATTTCTGGAGAGGCGGGGCTGGCCATCAACAATGCTGGGCCACCTGTCATAGACTGACTAGGCGATCAGGCAGGACACGATCTGTCTTGTGAAGCTGGAGGACAGAAGAGGGTCCTCAGGGATCCACAGTGACCTCACGGTCCCAGTGCGGATCTGCTACCTCTTCAGATGGGCACTCAGATCCCTTGGCTCAGCTGCACACAAAGGCAGCCAAGCCGGTCCCACACACTCAGCACCGGTCAACCAATAGCTGACCAGAAGACACCTGAAGCACGGAACAAAACGCAAACCACAGGCAGGAGAGACAGTCAAAAGAAGCTCCGTCTGCCTTTGACCCGACAGCCCCTGCTATGTCCACAGGAAACGACTGTATCCTGTTTGATAGTAGACCAGGCTGCCTAGAGAGCTAAGTGGATACATTAAAAAGTATCCCAAACCCACAGAAAAGAACAGAGGAAACTGTAACAAACATCAGAGGCCTTACTACCTCCCAGGAATAAAGTTACCCTTTCTGTACTGTTTCCAAAGTTTCCAAAAAGAAGAAAAAAAAGAATGCTGCACATACACAACCCCATGCCCTGCCCTCCCACCCAGAACCACCCCTGCCCTTACTGCGGGCAACATTTTTAGTTTTATTTTTCGGTTTTAAAGCTATCTATCTATCTATCTTTCTGTCTATTCATGGCTGTGTTGGGTCTTCGTTGATGCATGTGGGCTTTCTTGAGTTGCGGTGCGCAGGCTTCTCATTGCGGGGGCTTCTCTTGTTGTGGAGCACGGGGTCTAGGCACGCGGGCTTCAGTAGTTGTGGCACGTGGACTCAACAGTTGTGGCTCTCGGGCTCTAGAGGGCAGGCTCAGTAGCTGTGGCGCACGGGCTTAGTGTCTCCGCGGCATGTGGGATCTTCCCGGACCAGGGATCAAACTCGTGTCCCCTGCCCGGCAGGTGGATTCTGAAACCAGTGTGCCGCCAGGGAAGTCCTAAAGCTTTTTTTTTTTTTTTTTTTTTTTTTGGTACGCGGGCCTCTCACTGCTGTGTCCTCTCCCGTTGCGGAGCACAGGCTCCGGACGCCCAGGCTCAGCGGCCATGGCTCACGGGCCCAGCCGCTCCACGGCACGTGGGATCTTCCCGGACCGGGGCACGAACCCATGTCCCCTGCATCGGCAGGCGGACTCTCAACCACTGCGCCACCAGGGAAGCCCCTAAAGCTTTTTAAGTAAGAAAATTTTCACTGAATATGTGAGAGAGGATATACAATCAATCCCCAAGTATCCGACAATCATTTTATATTCACAGCCAATCTTATTTCTTCAAACACCCCCCCCCCAATTCTTGTCGAGACTATTCTGAAGAATGTAGGTGATGATTTTAGACACACGAATCTAAGCGCTCCTTAGACTTACTCCATCAGAAAGCCAGGCCTGCGCAGATGGAGGTAGGGACCGTGGAGGAAATGCTTGCCTGCAAATCTGTGTCTGAGAGAACACCTCCCAGGCAATCTGGATGTCACGCCAGTGTTAGGAAGCTCTGCTTTATGGGACCTCCCTTCCCAAATTCCTTCTCTCTCACTTTTCTATCCACTTTGGGTATTAAAAGCTACTCCTGAAGTTTTCATCCTTGGCGTGGCATGTCTCTCCCCAACTAGATCATCATCATCTGAAAAAAAAAAACAAAAAACGATGAGATACCCCTTGGTACCAAGCCTGCAGGGACCGACCAACCCACAGTCGGGCACCAGGACAGGCTTCCCGAACCCTGGCCCAGGGGACTGGGCGCTTGGGCTGTAGTTTAATGAGCCCTGGTCTAGAAATCAAGGAAGACGGTAATTTTTGCAAAATGCAAACATATGTAAGTGCTCATTTTGATAAGCCCTCTGCAGGCTATGACAAGAATGCTAGGGAAGGGATTTCATTTACATGGGGGAGGATCTGAGGAGTTTTTTTACAACGATTTTAATTACTTTTCTGTGCACCCCCCCCCCCTTTTGAGCTGCTGGTAGGAGCAATGGTTCCTCACAACTGTCCACCTGTGAACCAAGGGCACCTCCACAAACTGTCATTCAGAGTCGTGACGGTCCACAAAAAAGGGTGAGGGAAAGATTCTGTGGTGGCCCAGGGGTTAGGACTCTGCACTTTCACTGCCACGGCCCCAGGTTCAATCCCTAGGTGGGGAACTAAGATCCTGCAAGCTGCACAGAGCAGCCAAAAAAAAATAATAATAACCAAAAATAACAAAGACAAAGTCAGAAGAGTTAGAAGAGGGCTTCCCTGGTGGTGCAGTGGTTGAGAGTCCGCCTGCCGATGCAGGGGACACGGGTTCATGCCCTGGTCTGGGAGGATCCCACATGCCGCGGAAAGGCTGGGCCCGTGAGCCATGGTCGCTGAGCCTGCGCATCCGGAGCCTGTGCTCCGCAGCGGGAGAGGCCACAACAGTGAGAGGCCCGCGTACCACAAAAAAAAAAGAGTTAGAAGAAAAATCAGGTCTGGACAGTCACCGTGATAAATATTATTTTATTATGGCAGACATTTACCTTAGTAACAGTTTTAGGAACATCTAAGTTGTGTCATTTTTATTTAGCTTGTGTCATTTTTATTAAGTGTGATCTACGGTTGACGAAAACGTAAAAGCTAAAAATGTTAGGGCCTAGGTAACAAGCAACGTATGAATTTGGGTTCACCTTAATTCTTGTCCCTTACAGGTACACGGTCTTCTGAGCCACTTTACTGTTTTAAAAATGCACGTTTGAATTCCTAGACAGGTAGCTATGGATGTAGGTTTTCACATTCCATAACATTTCCACTTCCATTTTTCTCCACAACCCATCCCACTTTTATCAAGGTATCAATTACATGCCATAAAATTCACTGATTCGAGGTGTACCCGTTGGACGAGTTTGGGTAAATGTGCAGAGCTGTGCGTTCACCACCACAGCCAAGCCTAAATACAATTCCACTGCCTAAGAAAGTTTCCTTTCGCTCTATGGCGGTCACTGCCTGAAATCCTTGTAAATTACTCAGCACTCTTGCCTGCAGAGGTGGCCGACTGTCTGCTGCAGATGTGAAGGATTCAAACTACAAGTCAAACCCTATTGCAGTTATAATGGGGAAACACCCCACTTCAACACATGAGAGGGTGAATCCATTTACAACATGCACAAGTTACATTTTCTGGAGGCAAAGCCATCTCACGGTAACTTTTCCGGAATGTTCAAGTGTCCTGTGCGATAGATAACCGGTGACAGGCATGTCCAATCCTCCTCTCTTCTCTACTTCAATTTTACAGACACGCACACATCTTAATTATAGTTAGCATGGAAGGCAGATATGCTTAATTCTCTCCCCCTAGAAGTTCCCGCCCTCCCACTCAAATCAAGGCCAGCCTGCACGCTTTGATCTGCCAGGTTCCCTCACGTCCACCCCAAACCACCTGCCACTCCCCAGTCACTTTGGACAAAGGCCCTTCCCTGCCCCACACAGTTGGGGCTCCCTTTTCTCCACTTTGATGCACAGAGGCTGCCCCATGGACTCCGTTCCTATTCTTTAAGATCTAAATGAAAGGCGACCTTTTTTCGATCAAGCGTTTCCCCGGCTTATTGCCCAAGATAAGCCTTTCTTCTCGTGAACCCCCATAAGGATTTAATCTCTGTGGGTTTGGCCCTAAACTGTACTTGACGTATCTGTATTACTTTAATTTAGTATCACTCCTCTTGGCTAGACTGACAGCACCCACTTCTGTCTTGTCTACCCTGTGTGTCCCGGGTCCTAACAGTGCCTGGCACAAAGCAGGTTTCGGCAAGGGCCCCGTGAGGTAACAGGAAGGAAGCTTTGCGGGGTGGGGGGGGAGGAAGGGGGGAGGAAGGGGGGAGGGAGAGAGGGGGAGGGAGGGAAGGTACAGGACTGGACATCAAAGCAGGCAGACTGATTCTCTTGGGCCTTCTGACCACCCTACATCACAGCCATTGACACTTCTGTTATGGACTGAATGAATGTTTGTGTCCCCTGAAAATTCATGTTAAATCTCAACCCCCAACATGATGGTATTACATGGCTGGGAAATGATTAGGTTGTAAGGGTGGACCCTCATGAGGGGCATTAGTGCCCGTATAAGAGGAGACACAAGAGAGCCTGCTCCCCACCACTCCCCTGCTCTCCACCACGTGAGGACACAGCAAGACGACGGCTGTCTGCCCACCAGGAAAGGGGTCTCACCAGGAACCGAACTGGCCAACACCTTGACCTTGGACTGTGAGAGATAAATGACCATGGCTGAAGTCACCTGGTCTGTGGTAATTGGTCATATATTATTTTCCATTACAGTAGAGGGTAAATAAGCTCCTTCAAGGGAGGTTCTCTGTCTACCTGATACGACTTCGCAGGCTCCAGGGCACCTAACCACACGAATACGATTGGTCATCTGTAAGATAATGGACGATGTCACCCGAAGACCTGTCCACTGAGAATGCAGTTCTTCTTCTGATCTGGAAACCAACCCACACCCTTAGGAGTCCAGCGTGTTGGAGCTGACAGGCCTGGGAGAGGACTCATGTTGCCTCCTCATCTTACCTGAGAGGTGGGCAGCCCCAGCTCCATCTCTGCTTGTGACCATCACACTGCCCCGAATGCTACAGAAACGGGTCCAACGGGCAGATTCAATTAGGGTGACTTGCTCATTAAGGGCAATTTGAACTAACTTGATTTTTCCATAAAACAATGACCATTACAAAAATATTAACTGATTATTGAGAAGCCCCTGGCTGTTTTGAATCTGTTTAGTTTATAGTTCTACAACATCTATTTATCTTATTTCAACATACTTACACCCTCAATGATCAAATGTTTTGAGGTGGCTTACCAGACGAAAACACAACAAGAGCATTAAAATAAACATAGAAACATCCCAACAAGAGATAATATCTTTTTAAAAAGTGGAAAGGCATAAGGGTGAAAAAGCACCACAAAGAGGCATGTCAGGTTTCCCTGGTGGCGCAGTGGTTGAGAGTCTGCCTGTCAATGCAGGAGACACGGGTTCATGCCTCGGTCCAGGAAGATCCCACATGCCGCGGAGTGGCTGGGCCCGTGAGCCTTGGCTGCTGAGCCTACACGTCTGGAGCCTGTGCTCCGCAATGGGAGAGGCCACAACAGTGAGAGGCCCGCGTACCGCAAAAAAAAAAAAAAAAAAAAAAAGAGGCATGTCATTAGGGTATATGTGCCTCAAATATGACCCTGAGGTTCCTGTCAACCAGAGCAAAATGGGAGGGAGGGTGAGTGGGGGTTATTGGGAAAGAGGGCATGTCTCTATTCTCTGGGGGTGACAAATCTAGTACCAACCTCCACCTAGAGAGCTCCACACACCCGAGAAAGCACAGCATGCCCGCCTCACTGATGTCGCGAGCCTAAGTGACCTGCCCGACCCTGAGCGAGGATTGCAGCGCCCATCTTTTGACTCCTGCCTCCATGCGGCATCACCACATGAGACGTTCAGCAAACCCGTGGGTTCTTCTCCCAAGCAGTTTTATCTTCTCTGCAAAGCACTGCAGAGTATTTCAGATGGCAGTCTACACCTCACAGGGAATTCAGCCCATAGAGCCCCGGGTAGACACCCTTTCTGCAAACGCTGAGCAGAGTGCCCAGCCAGCAGGAGCCAGCGGCCACCAGAATACAAACAGACTTCACAAAGCCACCTGGCAGGGGTGATGATGTCACAGTTAAAAACACTCGTATGGTTTTAAAAAAAATCTAACCACACCAGTCAGAATGGCCATCACGGCTCCCTGACTTCAGCCTATACTGCAAAGCTACAGTCATCAAGACAGTATGGTACTGGCACAAAAAACAGAAACACAGATCAATGGAACAGGACAGAAAGCCCAGAGATAAACCCACGCACCTATGGTCACCTAATCTATGACAAAGGAGGCAAGGATATACAATGGAGAAAAGACAGCCTCTTCAATAAGTGGTGCTGGGAAAACTGGACAGCTACATGTAAAAGAATGAAATTAGAACATTCCCTAACACCATATACAAAAATAAACTCCAAATGGATTAAAGACCTAAATGTAAGGCCAGACACCATGAAACTCTTAAAGGAAAACACAGGAAGAATACTCTTTGACAGAAATCACAGCAAGATCTTTTTTGACCCATCTCCTAGAGTAATGAAAATAAAAACAAAAGTAAACAAATGACACCTAATGAAAGTTTAAAGCTTTTGCACAGCAAAAGAAACCAGAAACAAAACGAAAAGACAACCCACGGAATGGGTTTGCAAACAAAGTGACCAACATCCCACAGAAAATATCTGCAACCCACATAAAATCTTCGCAAACGAAGTGACCGACAAGGGATTAATCTCCAAATATACAAACAGCTCATGCAGTTTAATATCAAAAAAATGAACAACCCAATCAAAAAGTGGGCAGAAGACCTAAATAGACATTTCTCCAAAGAAGACATACAGATAGATGGTCAAGAGTCACATGAAAAGATGCTCGACATCACTAATTATTAGAGAAATGCAAATAAAAACTACAATGAGGTATCACCTAACACCGGTCAGAATGGGCATCATCAAAAAAATCTACAAACAATAAATGCTGCAGAGGGTGTGGAGAAAAGGGAACCCTCTTGCACTGTTGGTGGGAATGTAAATGGATACAGCCACTATGGAGAACAGTATGGAGGTTCCTTAAAAAAGTAAAAATAGAGCTACAATATGACCCAGCAATCCCACTCCTGGGCATATATCTAGAGAAAACCATAATTCAAAAAGAGACATGTACCACAATGTTCACTGCAGCACTATTTACAATAGCCAGGTCCTGGAAGCCACCTAAATGCCCACTGACAGATGAATGGATAAAGAAGATGTGGTACATATATACAATGGAATATTACTCAGCCATAAAAAGGAATGAAATTGGGTCATTTGTAGAAATGTGGATGGACCTAGAGACTGTCATACAGAGTGAAGTAAGTCAGAAAGAGAAAAACAAATATCGTATATTAACACATATATTTGGAATCTATAAAAATGGTACAGATGAACCTATTTGCAAAGCAGAAATAGGGACACAGAAGTAGAGAACAAATGTATGGACACCAAGGGGGGAACGGGAGGTGGGATGAATTGGGAGATTGGGATTAACATATATACAGTATTGATACTATGTATAAAATAGATAATGATTGAGAACCTGCTGTATAGCACAGGGGACTCTACTCAATGCTCTGTGGTGACCTAAATGGGAAGGAAATCCAAAAAAGAGGGGATATATGTACACATATAGCTGATTTACTTTGCTGTACAGCAGAAACTAACACAACAGTGTAAAGCAACTATACCGCAATTAAGGGGGGAAAAAACCCAAACACGTGTACGGTTTGAAAAAAAAAAAAAAAACTAACCACACCAGTCAGAATGGCCATCATCAAAAAGTCTACAAATAATAAATGTTGGAGAGGGTGTGGAGAAAAGGGAACCCTCCTGCACTGTTGGTGGGAGTGTAAGTTGGTGCAGCCACTACGGAGAACAGTGTGGAGGTTCCTTAAAAAATTAAAAATACAGCTACTGGGAATTCTCTGGCGGTCCAGTGGTTAGGACTCTGTGCTTCCACTGCAGGCGGCCCAGGTTCAATCCCTGGTCGGAACTAAGATCCTGCAAGCCATGCAGCATGGCCGGAAAAAAAAAAAGAGAGCTACCATATGATCCAGCAATCCCATTCCTGGGCATATATGTCCAGAAAAGAGGAAAACTCTAATTCGAAAAGACACATGCACCCCAGCATTCACAACAGCATTATTTACAATAGCCAAGGCATGGAAGTAACCTAAATGTCCATCGACAAATAAATGGAATATTATTCAGCCATAAATAAGAATGAAATATTGCCATTTGCAGCAACAGGGATGGACCTAGAGATTATCATACGAAGTAAGTCAGACAGAGAAAGACAAATACCATACGATATCTCTTAATTTGTGGAATCTAAAAAATGATACAAACGAACTTCCTTAAAAAACAGAAGCAGACTCACAGCCACAGAAAACAAACTTATGGTTACCAAAGGGGAAAGAAGGAGAGGAATAAATTAGGAGTTTGGGATTAACATATACACACTACTATAAATAAAACAGACAAACAACAAGGACCTACTGTAGAGCACAGGGAACTATATTCAATATCTTGTAATAACCTATAATGGAAAAGAATCTGAAAAAGAATACATATACATGTACAACCGAATCACTTTGCTGTACACCTAAAACACTGTAAATCAACTATACTTCAATTAAAAAAAAAAACATCTAACCCTAACCAACCATTCGTGTTTGAAAAGCACACAACGCACCTCGGGCATCTATTTGCCACGTAAAGAACAATGATCAAGGAAGGCCCCACTGTCAGCAGGAAGACACAGAAAATGTGAACAGTAATGCACACAAGAAAAAATACAAATGGCTAGATAACAACACACAAAGAAGTTCACCTTTACTAGTCACCAAGGAAATGCTGGTTAAAAATGAAATAGTTGGTCTTCCCTGGTGGCGCAGTGGTTGAGAGTCCGCCTGCCAATGCAGGGGACACGGGTTCGTGCCCCGGTCCAGGAAGATCCCACATGCCGCAGAGCAGCTGGGCCCGTGAGCCATGGCCGCTGAGCCTGTGCGTCCGGAGCCTGTGCTCCGCAACGGGAGAGGCCACAACAGTGAGAGGCCCGCGTACCGCAAAAACAAACAACAAACAAACAAACAAATGAAATAGTTTTGCCTACCAAGTCACAGAATTTTTAAAATGTCTAACATGGACAAGGTTTCGGGAGAAGCAGGACGGGCCTAGGCTGTTGGTGGTGGGCTAAGAAAGGGACCCATCTTATGGAGGGCAACTTGGGGGTATTCTCCAAAAGACTGCCTGGCAATTCCATGTCTAGAATGTTCTCCTAAGGAAATGAGCGTGTAAGAGCACAAATATTTCACCACATATGTTCGCTGTGGTATCACTTCCCACTGTGAAAGACTGGGAACATCCCTACAAGCCCATGGTGGTCCTACTGGGCCACCGTATCTTAGAATGCCAGGCACCACATATGTACAAGGGGAGAAAAAGCTGTTCCTATACAGTACATATCGTGTGATCACATGCGTATCAATGAACATTTGTGCTGAAAAAGGACACAAAGTGGGTACAGTGGTCTCTCTGGATGGTGAGGTTGAGGGCAGTTTTTAATGTCTTCATTCTGCTTTCCGGAATTTCCGTATGTTTTTAATAAAACTGTTCTACTTAGTAAAACAGATTTTTTAAAGAAGGAAATCTTATTAAAGACTATATACCACACCCTAGAAGGCTGTAACCACAGGTAAGTATAAATCCTAGCTCTCAAAAACATATATCAAGCTTATGAAATAAGGAGCCATTTTTTAATTCTGGGAAACTCTGTGGTAAAAGAGATTAAAACATACTTAGAATAGCATAGGATCTCCGTAAATTAAGAGAAAACCATCTGCTTTAAGCATGTCCTTTTAGTACAATGCACGTGACCCCAAATTTTGAAAATACCATCTCAGAATATTGCATGATTGTTACTCAGCTGAACCATATTTCGAAATGATTATTTACTCCATAGGCTTCAGATATTTATTGTACATGAAAATTTACTTTATTCCTATATAAAATGTCTATAATACATATTTATGTGCGCATGTGTATATATACACATACTTGCACGCTCATGTGTATACATATACATGCAGGTGTATACACATATATCTGCAGGTGTGTGTGTCTGTATAAATGTTTCATACCTTCCTAGAATTTCTAGTTATTCTATTTTTAACGGCCTCCAAATATGTGTAAGCGCCCACTGGCTGGACTCTTTAACAAAGTCATTAAATAACACATGGTATGTAAGCTGTACCTGGGAGAACTTCGTCTGTTAGCAGCTGACTTCACCACAGAACAACTAAGTGGGTGTGCTGTCAATGACTGCCATTGCATCAAGAAACCCCTGCAGGGGCTTCCCTGGTGGCGCAGTGGTTGAGAATCTGCCTGCTAATGCAGGGGACACGGGTTCGAGCCTGGTCTGGGAAGATCCCACGTGCCGCGGAGCAACTAGGCCCGTGAGCCACAACTACTGAGCCTACGCGTCTGGAGCCTGTGCTCCGCAACAAGAGAGGCCGCGATAGTGAGAGGCCCGCGCACCGCGATGACGAGCGGCCCCCCGCTTGCCACAACTAGAGAAAGCCCTCGCACAGAAACGAAGACCCAACACAGCAAAAATAAATAAATTAATTAATAAACTCCTACCCCCAACATCTTCTTTAAAAAAAAAAAAAAGAAACCCCTGCAGGCAGAAAAATCAAGTCTGCTGCAGAGCTCATTTTATTTATTTACATATGGATCTCAAAGATACTACCCATGTGTGTGTATCTCATATATGTCTTCACTCACATGAATGTTGGTAGCGAATGAATACCACAATACAACCCACTGGCCTGGATGTGTCATGTAAGGGGAATCTGAGTCCCTGGCTTCTCTCCCCGAGAATCAAAAATGATGATAGCTGCAAGGGTCCGTAGAAACCATTTCATCCAAACTCCCGATTTCGTGGATGAAGAAACAGGTCACGTCCACGCAGGTTGGGACCTGGGTCTGCAGTTTCTCAGCCTGGTTAAGAGGTCTTTATATTACACCACCGCCCTGGAAACCCACACTGGAACCCCTTCTCACTGCACTGTTGGTGCACTGGCCCTGGGACGTGACAGCTAATAACAGAAGAGGTTTGGCATCTTATACAGGTCTATATGCAGGCTGTGACGATCTGTAGAACCTTCCAGCATCCATGGTGGTGCAGGAACCCACCAGATTAAAGACCAGCCATACTGCATGCATTAAGAAGCTGTGTGAATCCAGTTACTGAAGCCCCAGTTTGCTTATCGTAAAATGAACATGGTACCCATGTTGTGAGGTCCAAGATATACAGGCGAGAAGCCCTTCTGAATCTTCAGTAATGAACACAAAGGATTCTGCAAGTCTTTCTTCAAAGGTGAAAAACTAAATAATTTTAGGATCTCTTCAGACATCCAGGGATGTCTACAAGCCTCACAGAAATGACTTATCTAACCTGTTGGAGGGAAAGCCCGCTAGAAAACACAAGTGTCTGCTGACCGGGGAGAGATGGGCCGATCCGGTGGACACAAAACACCACCTCTGGCTTCTACTGCTCCCCCACCTAGACCTTCCTAAAATTTAATGCACAGAAGAGGCAAAGAATTCAAGGTAGTGAGAGTAAAGCAAATGCATTCTAAAGGCCACATGAAGTATTAGCTTCCGCAACCTCCAAAACCCAAAGGCAGCTAGGGGAGCAGCCAGTTCACGCCAAACACGCAGCCATCAGCATACATTTACAGGGTTGTCTGTCACCCCAGCCAGGCAGGAGAAGCCTTACCTGACCTGCACAGTCAACACCAATATGTATGGTGATTTCTTTCTTTTTTTTTTTTTTGCCGTACGAGGGCCTCTCACTGTTGTGGCCTCTCCCATTGCGGAGCACGGGCTCCGGACGCGCAGGCTCAGTGGCCATGGCTCACGGGCCCAGCCGCTCCGCGGCATGTGGGATCTTCCCGGACCGGGGCACGAACCCGTGTCCCCTGCATCGGGAGGCGGACTCTCAACCACTGTGCCACCAGGGAAGCCCCTGTATGGTGATTTCTAATACTCCTTTTATAAATGGCTTTTCTGTGTTTTGTTCGTTCATGCATTCATGAATAAAAATCCCCCTGCAAATATTTTTCCCTAAGGGGTATATGTTTGTGGGTATGTGTGTGAGAGAGACAGAGAGAGAAAGTGTGACATGCTTTTTCCACTCGGCTTGACAAAAAGCTGCATAGAGATGTCCAGTTTCCTACCAGCCATCAAATACTTTTCTGCAACATAATCATAAAAAATATTTATAATATACGCCCTCAAAGATTCTGCTTTGCAAGGAAAAGAAATATGTCAACCATTCATCAAACCTGTACCTAATCTTCAGTTATTTTGCGACGTGTTAAAATATCATTTTCCATTCCTTCATTGTGTAAGTCTTCAGACAATGTATACGACAGCAGGTTCTTTCATTATTAATTCTGTCAGGTAGAGTGTCTGAAAACCCTTCTTCAAACCCCTCTGCCTCTACGTTTCACCTAAGCATGACCACTAAGTCATTTCAAGATGACTCCTACCCAAGTGAGTCAGTCAATGCAAGCCCAAACTGTGTGTCAGCGTCTGCATACCACATACATGCAGCCGTTTCCCTGTGAAAATGGCACACTCCCGCCGCACACACAAAAGCCTGCTCTAGTGAAGCAAAACAATTTCAATCGTTTAGAAATATGGCCAAAATTAATAACTTGTTTTATGTATCACAATATAAAAGGCAAAAAAAAAAAAAACAACCCACAGCACATGTACGGTAAAACCCGTAAGAAATGCATGCCTTTAAATTGTCACGACTGCGGAACAAGAATTGCAAAACGCTCAGAACCACCCTGTGCCATTTTCTCCATTTACATTTTTTCATTGCCATCAGCAGGCTATGAGTGAATTTACCCACCAAGCATTTTTTTTCACGACTCAACATGCACACCTGATTTCCCTGCTTTTTTCATTTTGATGTCGCTGACTCACCATTTCTTTCTACATCCACGGTCAAAGCCTCCGTCGTGAGAACGCTCATTTCTCATTGCTATGGAAAAAGAAAAGGCAAAGCAAGGAAGGGTCTTCATGAAACGCTAGCGCCCTCCCGCCAGTCTCCTCGGGGACCCTTCGGCAGGGAAGGCAGGTCTGCGGAGCGCGCCCCACATACCAAGGGCTCCCAGTCACACCAGCTCACCGCCCAGAGCACAGTCCCGAGAGGCACTGCCTTCTAGCTCCAGCGCGCTTTCAGCCAACGGCAGAAACCCAGGCGACCAAAACAGCACGTGTGTACAAGCGCGCGCACACACACACACACACACACACACACAGAGCACAGGCTCGCGTGCCCACACACACATGCACACGGGCAGAGCGCAGGTGGACTCTGCATGCCGATCTGCATTATCATTCACTTTCAGGCAGAACACCACACGAGAAGCGTGTCTGCAGACCTCCCCCGCTGGCCTCACACCGCCCCGTGAGCTGACCACCTGCTCTTCAAGACAGCGCAACAAAAGGGGCACGAGTCACTGCAAAGCTGGCACACAGCCACGGCGGCAGGAAAGCATCCCTGTCCTGCAGGAGATGCCCCGAGAGGGGACCCAGGCTCTCTTACCGGCTCTCCGCCCGCCGTGAGCACAGCGCCCCAGGGACCCGCTCTGCGGCAGTCCCGGCGTCTGCCTGCCTGTCTGTGCCCGCTGCCTCGTGACGGTCAAGTTCACGCAGCCCCGCCCCCCCCCAACCCCAGGACTCAAGGCTCCCTTGTGACCTCACTGACGACTCCTGACCTCAGGGGGAAATGTTCCCAAGGCTTCTCTGCCTAAACCCCCAAAGCCCTGCCCTTTTAAAGCCCTAAAGGCACGGGTGTCTTCCTCTTTATAATTTAAAAGAAGGAAATACAGAAAAGCCTACTGCATGAATTTTATGCAGCTTTGCCTGTTTAACTGTGCTAGACCATTGTACGCCGTGTGCAATCCAAGGTTCAATCCCACAACCGTAAGGTCAGATGAAACAATGAAGTTTAAAACAAAACAAAACACTCAATAGCCTATTTTACGTCTTTCTGTATTTGGGGGTTTATTACACACTCAGGAGGAATGTAATCCAAACAGCTAACAAAGTGCTTCCGGAGGTTTTACTGCGTACAAGGCATTCGCTGCAGACCACAAAGGGGTCACAGGCTGACCCTGACTTAGCCAATCCGTCACTTCACAATGATCTGCATTGAAAGTCCCCGCGCCCCACCTCCCCTCCTAAGGCAGCTCCCTCCCCCCTGACGCAGGCAGTGCCCCTCCCACCAGGGTCTCTAACAGCCACGCGGAGAGCCCCGACCCTCCCCAGTCCTGCACTTACCCTCCAGGACGAATTTTCTCTTTTTACCATCTGCTTCAATCAACGTCTTCAAAATTCACTGCCGTTACTTCTGACTCTTGCTCATTTAAACAAGTAACACGTGCTACTTTGCAGTATCTCCCACGTTACCGCTATCTCACCAAGAGTGACTTTTTCATTTTTTCACACCTGCTTGATTTTAAGCACTGCACCGCTGCGGTAGTGTGACACCCATTTAGCATTTAAATGAGTCTGCAAGGAAGGGTGGTGTGGCTATCCCATCATCCAGGGAAGGGAAGTTATTGGCAAGCTTAGGTGGCCTGATGCAAGCACACGGAGAACGAGAGTAAGAATTTGAACCTGTGTCTGCCCCCCCACATCCCACATGCTTTGCACTAGTTTTCATCTCCATGTATTATTCTACCAAGTACAGGATCCCATCCCTAAGAGAGGGTGCCATCCACCCCAGGCCAGCTCCATGCCTGTCTGTACCTCAGAGCACAATGGGAGGCCATCCACGTAACAGGCATCCCGTAAGAGCCTGGTGGCTGATAAGGGATTTCACCCACTTACTGCTCAAGAGGTATGTTCCTGGTGTTTACAAACTGAGTAACTCGAAACATCTCAACACTTGATTTTAGAATGGTTTTAGACGCACAGAAAAATTTCAACGAGAGGAGAATGTTCCCATGTCCCCTACACCCCCGTTTCCCCTACTGTCTACACATGACATGAGTATCTTTGCCATAACTAATGACCCCAATCTTGGTTCATTCATCCTAACTACAGTCTACATTTTATTCAGACTTTCTTCACTCTCGCCTGATAGCCTTCTTGTGTCCCAGGATCCCAGCCAGGACACCACATCGCATTTAGTTGTCACACCGGCTTCACCTCCTCCCACCTGAGCGACAGCTTCTCAGAGTGTCCTTGTTTTCCATGCCCTCCACAGCTTTGAGGAGCACCGTGCAGGCATTTTTGCAGAATGCCTCTCAGCTGGGATGTGTCTGATGTTTTTGTCATGATTACCCTGGAGTTATGGACGTGGAGGGCAGGCCGCAGGAGGTGAATGCCCTGCTTACCGTACAATACCAAGGATCACGCCGTCAACACAACAGTCTGCTGACTGGTGGGCAGGGTTAGGTACAGCGTGCATCAGCTTCTCCTCGGTCACGTGACTTTCACCCCACCTTTTCACCCTGCCCTGTGTGGAAGAACGTTACCATATGGAGCCCGTATTACAGGAATAAAGGGCTCTGACCCACCCCCTTGAGGGCGGAGGATCTACAGAGATCTGGAATTTTTCGGCACAGGTTTGTCTCTTCTCCCCCACGTATTAATATACCCAATCATTTACGTCTATCAGTGTGGACTCAGGGATACTTTACACACTGGGTTACAGTCCTGCACGACTTTATCTCACTGCAGCTTTGGTCATGCCTAACTCTAAGTGGACCCCTGTGTCCCTCTGGCATAGCCTCATTGTTACACGGTTTTTTATTTTTTGTGTTTGTTTGAATACTTCCTTACTTTGAGGGCACAAGACACTCCATACTCGTTTTGCATACACCCTGCCCCAGCTCCAGCATCAGCCGTACCTCCAAGGAGCCCTGCGTCCTTCTCATGGAGAAGTGTACTAGAAACCAGAATCTGGGTGCTGCTTTTGCTCTAGGAATCCATTTTTAAAGGAGACTCTCTATGAACAATGTGTAAAGGGGAAGCACTTTTATAATATTAAGGTTTATCATTGGGTTTTCATATATCCGTGTTTCCTAGAACAAGGCGTAATTATCGGGGCGTATAAGATGCTCAAAGCCTACGCTGTGTTGATGCCGTTAGGACTGTACATCGTAAATACTTGTAAAAAGTTGAATACAAATGTGCCTTTACTTGATATAGTACATTCATGTCCTTGAGAAAGTCCACAAATAAGAAGGGAACAGAACATGACAGGCACCCTGGCACACTGAAATGCCCAAAGAACGCCTCCTCATAGCCGCTGGGGCAAGCCTGCTGAAGCCTCAACCCTTCCCCAAGTCACTTCACCTGAACTGAGCTCGTATAGTCCAAGGATGCCAATGCTCCAAGTCAGAGTATCACAAAGGAGCCCGAGCTTAACAGCATCCTTCCCTCTCCACACGCTCGTGCTGTGAACGGGCCACAGCGAAGCCAACCAAGCCAGAGAGACCAGTAAAATGAAAATGGCAAGAGAAAGGGACATCATGTTGCAGAGAAGCATGCAAGAAGCCTCTCTGGAAACATCCAGACAGTTGACCATGCAGGCCTCACCTCCCCGTCTGGGAAGCGCACTCACTGAAGGCCAATCTCTTACGTCCCTTGGCCAAATCCCAGGGCTGGCAAACCTTCTCTGTCCAGTCTTATGGGAGTACAGCCACACCCACCTCTTTATGGACTGTCCACGGCTGCTCCCGGGCTACAAGGGCAGAGACGTCAGCACAGCAGGAACACTGAGTTCCTTAACGCCAAAAGTACTCACCATCTGATCCTTTGCGAAGTCTGAGCTAGAGCCGCGATGCTCAGACTTGAGTAACGCGCGGCCTCGTTTTAAATTTTAAAAACTTTTCTTCTTGTGGATTCTCGGCACCGACCAGATTTTAAAAATTGAGATGAGGTTCGCATACCCTGAAATTCACCCTTTGGAAGCGTATGATTTAGTAGCTTTCGGTAAATTCACAGAGTTGTGCATCTGTCACCACTGTCTAATTCCAAAGCGTTTCCCTCACCCGCAAAGAGCTCCACACCCGCTGGCAGTGACTGCCTTTCCCTCGGGCCTTCATTGCTGTTAGCCACCCATCTCCCTTCTGTCTCTACGGATCTACCTGCTCTGGGCAGCATACACGCACCAGAATCACGCAACGTGTGGCTTTTTATTATATTGTTAAATGTGTCTAAATATATTTTCCTTATTTTTATAGCTCACAGACTATAAAACACAACAGATTTGCAAGGGACGTGGGAAAAGAACTATAAAGCCAACGTGACTTTAATGGCTTTGCTGGGAATGAACTCTTCCTCTCGTGGCTCCGGACACCCCACTTCTCGTGGGTTCAGCGACCCTGGGTTCCCAGATGCCACGAAAGGACTCATCACTCGTCTCCGGACAGACAGGACCCAGAGCTCTGCTGGCATGGCACCCTGATGACTTGTCCCTTGTCTCGGCGGGACAGCTGGGGTCACGTGTGAGCCTGGACTCATGCTCTCCTCCCTGCATGGGACAGCAACCTCATTACCTCGGACAGCGGGGCTCCCCCCACACACAAGGCACGACCGTGCACACCATCCAGCATATCCTGGTAAGAAGGTTAAGGTTCACATGGAAATAAAGACACAAAAGATTCAACTCGAAAGGAGCACAGGCACATCTTCCAGGAACCCATGTGCTCCAAGTGCTGCATCTGAGAAAACCTCAAGGCCATGCACCTTCCCGGCTAGCGCCCTCTCACTGCCCACGCCACTGTCTTCCTCCTTCACCTTCCTGTCCTCTGACTCCAGCTGCTGGTGGAGGTGGTGTGACCTCCGCAGGGCCAGGGGAGAGCAGGTGGCTGCCTGGGGGTGCCGAGGGGATACACCGACTCCTCGGTTTCGCGCACGTTTCACGTCCACTCGGAAATATTTTAATGCATCTTACGCCGCTTAAGAGGCAAATCGCAGAACCATTCTTTTTTATTTTCAGTGTGTGGACCTTCAGAAAGTTTATGAGAAAACTGATTTTTGGGACTAGCTGTAGGCGTCTCACCACCACTTAACACACTGAGTACGAGGAAATCAACTCTGACAGCCAAGGGTCCACCTCACCTCTGACTGAGGGCAGCCGTGTATAAGATACGGTCTAACTCTAGAGAGGGTGTCACTTCAAATTGAACCTTAAAAATAAGCCCACTTCACTGGGACCTCCCTGGTGGCACAGTGGTTAAGAATCCGCCTGCCGATGCAGGGGACACGGGTTCGAGCCCTTGTCTGGGAAGATCCCACGTGCCGCGGAGCAACTAAGCCCGTGTGCCACAACTACAGAGCCTGTGCTCTAGAGCCCACGAGCCATAACTACTGAGCCCGCTCGCCTAGAGCCCATGCTCCACAACGAGAGAAGCCACCGCAATGAGAAGCCCGCGTGCTCCACAACAGAGTAGCCCCCGCTCTCTGCAACTAGAGAAAGCCTGCATGCAGCAACAAAGACCCACGCAGCCAAAAATAAAATTTAAAAATTGTTAAGAAAAGGAAAATGCAAAGTAGAAAGGGGGAGAGGGGGGGAGAAAAATAATAAACCCACTTCAGGAGTGACCACTCAGGGGTCCAAGGTCTCCTTTTGGGGTGATGAAAATCTTCTGGAACTAGACGGTGGTGATGGATGCCTAATGCTGGGAATGTATTAAGTGTTACTGAATCATATACACTCAAATGGTTAACTTTACATTATGTGGATCCCATCACAATTTTAAAATAAATAAAATCTTTTCAGCCCCATTTCAAAAAAAGCATAAGTTACTTATTTTTTATTTTATGTTTTTAAACTTTTATGTTGGAGTCTAGTGGAATAACAATGTTGCATTAGTTTCAGGTGTATAGCAAAGTGATTAAGTTATATCTACTCCTTTTCCAAATTGTTTTCCCATTTACATTGTTACATAATATTGAGCAGAGCTCCGTTTTACCCAGTAGGCCCGTGTTGGTTATCCATTTTAAATATAGCAGCATAAGTTACTTTGAGTAACTTAAAAATTAAAGCAAGTCATTTACAGGAACCTCACAAACAGCAGCCAATGTGACCCCACATACAGACACCTACAAAGCCTGTGAGTCCCAAGGGACGGAGGTCAAACTGGACAGATGTCCGGTCCTCGAAGCCATCTCATCAGGGAGCCTGACCTCAGTGGGCCCGAGACTCACTGCCCACTGGTGTTCTCCAGACACTGATTTCAGAGTTCTAATATAAAATGCCGACACAGACAGAAAGGAACACAGGAGAAACCTGCTGCAGTTAAGCGGCCTCGTCCTCGCCCAAGAGAGAGAAGCCTGCGTCTGGCACCTGGTCTCTAAAGTTCCCGAACATTGCTCACGAAGGCCTGGGGAGAGGCAGGTGTGAGAAGGATACGTGGCCTCATCCACGACCCTCCCAGGCATCAGGGATGCCCTCGATCATCTCTGTGGAGCAAGTTTTCATCCTAACGTGGCTCTGCCATGTCCACTGCTGCAACGAAGCGCCACCTCGTTACCACCCTGCAACAATGCTACGGTGCCTCTCACAGGCCGTACCTTCCACAGGGGAGGAACCACAAGTCGGTGTTCACAGATCACGGATGAGACGCGCTCACGTTCCCAACACGGATTCACCACACAGCCTGGATTAAGACATGCGACTTCACCCATTAATGAATGGTATGAAAGTCGACTACGTGAGGATTAGGTAGGGTGCCACACTCGGTCCCATCAGAAGAAACAGGGATCAGAGACCTGGTCCTTGACAGTTCGGTTCTTTTGCTCAGGCTTAGCTGCCCCGCGGCACGTGGGATCTTAGCTCCCCAAACAGGGATCAAACCTGCATTCCCTGCGTTGGGAGGCGGATTCTTAACCACTGGACCACCAGGGAAGTCCCGACAATTCGGTTCTTGAGCCAAGAGGAAAGCACTTGAATGAGACAATGAGCCAGAAGAGTCTAGAAGAACTTAAAGGCAGCAAAGATCGTCTCAAAAGCAGTCAGAGGAGACTTTGCCGACACCTCTGCCACCGTGAAGAGCATTCATGTAAGGTGTACTTAAACCCATATGGCCGCCTTCCAGGTCATCCCAGCCCTAAACCATGGTACGCTGACTTAAAACACGGCATCGAGCAAGGAAGCATGGGTGAAAGGATCAAAAGGAGATCATGAGTGTCAGTGTGTTCTTGTGGATTTCTGGAGAAAGGCAAAAACACCAAAGAGTCCCTGTATGTGCAAGTTCGACCACAGGCAACTGATAAGGGTTTGAGCTTTTTTTTTTTTTTTTTGGGGTTGCATTGGGTCTTTGTTGCTACACACGGGCTTTCTCTAGCTGCGGCGAGCAGGGGCTACTCTTCCTTGCGGTGCGTGGGCTTCTCAATGCGGTGGCTTCTCTTGTTGTGGAGCATAACTCTAGGTGCGCGGGCTTCAGCAGTTGCAGCACGCAGGCTCAGTAGTTGTGGCCCATGGGCTTAGTTGCTCTGACCTGTGTCCCCTGCCTTGGCAGGTGGATTCTTAACCACTGCACCACCAGGGACGTCCCAAGGGTCTGAGCTTGGAAGACAGGAGTCCACTGAGAAGAAAGGAGACCAGAGGATAAGAGAGCAAAGGATCCTGTCAAACAGCTGCGGAAGTCTCTCCATCCAAGAAGAGGGGCCGTGGACTCTTGGCTTTTCCCTCCCTAATCCTCGCCCCCAACAAAGGACTCGCATGCAGCCACCGGGGCAATCAGCTGATGTGTGTCAGAACCCTCTCAGAGGGCAGAAGCTGCCGTCACAAGCGGGGTCTGTGGAGGACCGCTTCCCCGCCGCGTCTGGAACTCGGATGCCTGGGTCCAGTCTCCATCGCTGTCCCTCAGCGCCGCAGTGGTTAACATGTCGGCACGGTCTCTGCCCACACCTCACTGCTCCGTGGACCTGGCTCCCTGGCCTCACTTTCTGCTCCGGGGCCCCAAGCCCTGGGACCCTCAAACCACGGCCTAACAACGCGTCCTTCAGAATAACGTGAAGTCACGAGACCAAACCAGCATGTGAACAAATCTGCTGTGCCTTGTCCTGACTCTGCTTTTCCTGAAGCCACACAGGTATAAACACAAGGGGAAAGTGTAGTTACAAACCAAGACGTAAAAACACACCACTGGAGCCCGGGCCCAGGGTCTTCTGACAGCCGTTGCTCTTCATCTCTGGGAGGATGGAGGTTTGTGTCTGAGCAAGGGCTCTGGGCACAGGAGACAGTGCACTGCCCGAAAGGAAGCTGTGCCGATGCCGGGCTCCACCCCAGAAAACTTCCAAGCTTGAGTTTCACCTTGTGACCATGCCAGCGTGGGCTTCCTAAGTATCCAGCACAGCAGTTCAGAATGGAAAGCTTCAACTGCCCCTTAGCTAACTGAAGGCCAGGAGAAGTAAACGTCTCCCCCAAAGCAACAAATGAGGGGTGCAGCTCGGATGGCAACGCTCTCACTCTGAAACCTACTTGCGAGCAGCCTGTGGAGTAAATGGAAATCAGTCTTGACATCAAGCTCTGTACCGCAAATCACATCTCAGGGCAAACGTACAGGAAGGTGACCCTCAGGTGGGCTTAGCTTGTTGATGAATTTCACATGAAATGAAAGAGCTTGATTTCATACAGACTCCACCTTCTGGCTGTTAGTGGGATTTAGGATTTATTCTTATTCTCCCCCGGCCCCTCCTCTCCCATCCGTCCCAACAAAATACAAGCCTGCAGGTCAGAGCCAGTCCGCTGGCGGCAGCTCCTATGGGGGCAGAAATGGCCGGGACGAGGCCGGGGAGTGGGAACCTGCCAGTGGCCACAGCCTCCCAGGCTCTTCCCCTACAAAACCTGTGTGCAGAACCCCCCAGACCCAGTCCTCTAGAAGACCCTCACGTGTGAGGGGCACGAACCCCATGTGGTAAAACTTAGCTTTCTTACAAGGCTTAAAACATGACACTGGGGCTTCCCTGGTGGCGCAGTGGTTGAGAATCTGCCTGCCAATGCAGGGGACACGGGTTCGAGCCCTGGTCTGGGAGGATCCCACATGCCGCGGAGCAACTAGGCCCGTGAGCCACAACTACTGAGCCTGCGCATCTGGAGCCGCGCAACAAGAGAGGCCGCGACAGTGAGAGGCCCGCGCGCCGCGATGAAGAGTGGCCCCCGCTCGCCACAACTAGAGAAAGCCCTCGCACAGAAACGAAGACCTAACACAGCCAAAAATAAATAAATAAATAAATTAAAAAAATAAAAAAACATGACACTGGCCAACAAGTCCACGTACCAAATTTGAGATGTTGATGACTTCCCTCTAACGGGCAAGGAAAGCCCGCTTCGGGTACTGTCATGTATACTAAAATCGTCAATACAGTTTCAGCAAGCACGTCATGCCAACATGGAAGCACTATTCCCCACGATCCAGAAGGAGCACAGAGCCCCACCTCCACCCTGCCCAGGGTCCACCAGCCGTCCAGGCAGGGAGAGAGCAGCCAGCAAGGGGGCAGCTCCACGAGACGCGGCAGAGGGGGCACCGGAGCCCCCTGGTCCCCATACGCTGTTTACAGGGCGATGGGAGCCTGCTCAGAAAACCACTCTTAGAAAGGGAATTCCCCACCAGAGGGTGTGTGCAACTCCATGCCGGCAACAGCCCTC
This sequence comes from Mesoplodon bidens, assembly GCF_964165515.1. Lineage (NCBI taxonomy): Eukaryota > Metazoa > Chordata > Mammalia > Artiodactyla > Ziphiidae > Mesoplodon > Mesoplodon bidens. Next base: position 135,109,805 of record NC_138163.1, read on the forward strand.
CAAAGAGGCTTCGCTGTTTGCCCCCCTTCATCAGCTGCTCGCTAGGATGGCAGCTCCTTCATTTTAAATACTAGGTGTGACCTTGTCTGGACAACGATGAAAGAACACTTCCTGAGAGAGTGGACGCAGCAGAAAGTAGACCACTTCATACCTTGAAGTCCTAACCCCCCCGGACTTCAGAAGCTGATGGAATGAAGCTCTTTCGAGAGGTGATTCAGGCAAAACGAGGGCACGGGGGTGGACCCTAATCCAGTCTGGCTGGTGTCCTTCCAAGAAGACATCAGGACAGAGACACACACAGAGGGAAGACCAGGTGAGGACACAGGGAGGAGGCGGCCGCCTGCAAGACACCGAGAGAGGCCCTGGGAGAAACCCACCCTGCCAGCGCCTGGAGCTTAGACTCGGGCCTCCAGAGCCTTGAGAAAATCACTGTCTGTTGCTGATGCCGCCCAGACCCTGGCAGTTTGTTACAGCAGCCCAAGCAAACTGCTACACCGAGCTTTCAAGGTCCCCGCGACACTGGGGTTAGGGAGCAGACGGCCGTTAGTCAGGACACCTGAGCTTGGAGATCTGGTGCAAAACCTCCAAAAACAGTGGGCGCTGGCTCTGGAAACGTGATGGGTGAGGACGCCGCTCCCATGAGAACACAGCCGGAGGCAAGCAAACACGGCTAGATCTCCTCCCGAGGGCCTGGGTCCTGCTCAAACACCACGTGTCTTGCCCACAACCCCCAGGCAGGAGTCGCCTCATCCTCGTCCCTCCGGAGATTGTGAACCATCCCGTAACTTTTCACAAAGATGAGAATTACGCGTCATCGCTTCATTGCTGAGTGTCGGTGTCTCTCCTTCCCTCCTATGCTGGGAGGTCCTCTGGGGCAGAACCTCTGTCCTGCTTTATCTAGAACACAGACTCCTGAAGCTCACAAAAATGCTCTCAACTCGATTTGCTGCATAATTTTCTCTTGAGGCTCTTCTGCATCCCAACAGACACAACAAAAGCCAGTTTTCATTATCACGTTCCAGTTAACAGATCAGCAATTCGATTTCTTTACACAGATATGTTACATGAATTTATGCAAAACACTGGGCATCTTTAAATCTCTGCATTATAGATTTGGTGTTGGTGAGCAAAGGACAGTCCCTTGCCTGCATTTTCATTTCTTGGGTTCTCCCATTTAATGTCTCAAGGGCACTCTTTCTCACTGATACTTCAGAAGATAAACATTTTCTCAAAAAAACGCCTCTTCGACATCCCTAATCTAGGATTTCACTGAGCCTCACCACTCTTTAAAAGCACACACAATGACTCTGAAAATTGCTGGGTTTGTAGCTCAAAACCAGAAAGCTTCTGGAACTCGTTCCTTCAGAGTGGTTACGCAGCCTGCCAGCAGACACAGCTGTGAAACAGGCAGCGTGTGGTCGCTCCCCCGTTCCTCTTGACCCTTTCGCTGCTGACAGTACCGTTACAACACACACACACACACACACACACACACACACACATTATGTACATTATAAGTCATTTGTTATGACTCTTCACAGCAGGAGAGCTGAACTCCAACCAGCACATGCATGTCTCTCTGCAGGATAAATGCCCGAGGCCTCCGTGCAGGAGCGAAGCCTGAGCCCGAGTGTGCGGGGAGCATCCTCACCGCACTGCACTGCACTACCACAGCACGCGCTCTCACGACTGCAGCAGGGCCCGGAAGTGGCTCTGATGAAGATGACAGCTGGCACTTGGCACGTGACCTGCTCGCAATCCAGAGCCATAAAGCTCTACACTGTGCCGCTCAGACGCAGCTCAGCTCTGTACGTGTATTATTCACGGACCGTCCTCTCTCACCCAGGGCTTTCTGGTCTTGGCCGTGCACACTGGTAACTGCAACCACGTCCTACATATGCACACACAGCCCACCATGCCTGCTCCCTCAGAGCCACCGACACTCTTGTGCAAGCCTAGAAGCACTCAGCTTACAGCCAAATGAAGTAAAACGCCGTTATGTAAGGCTCTCAAAAGCAAGCATTTACATCGGTCATCTCCGGGACAGAATCTTCAATTCTGAGGTTGGTGTTTAATTTGAGTAGCACGCCAACTCCCAGAGATGCTCAAGGAACAGAAAAATATGCACTCAGCGACCCTATTGTGTACCAATTTGCTTCCATTCTTCCATCGGCCCTTTTAAAACAAGGCCGTACCCCAGTTCCTGCAGTGACCTACACTGCCCTCTCCTGCCCTCTTCACGGATGAGGGTCCAGACGACCGTATTTCACCTAAATTCCACCCTCACTACAGTGACACAGCTACACTGGCCACACTTGAGAATCAGGGCACATGACAGTGTAACAGTGCTGCCGTGCCGTTCTTTCAGATGCTCTGATGCCCTCTTGGGGAGCCAACCGACTTGATTTCTATTTTAAAGCTCAAAATTAAGTCATTCAATAAGGCCAATTGAGAAAGGCTTGCCTTAGTCCTTTGACTAACAATCCTTCCAGACAATTTGGATTTCCAGACCCAGCAACCCAGCTGTGCCCTCGATGTTAAAGCGTCCCGTCTGGATAAAGCATGTCATTCAAGCCCACTACACTGGGTTTCTCGTTCTGTGAACATAAAGAACTTGACTGTACGGAAAACACAGCAGCTGTTTTAAGAACCAAAAATGCCACGATGGCGTTCAGAGCGTCCCCGCCCTGGGGATGCTTCTCCCGCCGGCAGTGGTGTAGGGCTGAGGGCTTGGTCCTGGGGACGCTGGAAGTTGAACCTGGTTAGTGGCCCCTTCAGGACTGGCGGAAACCAGATACCCAAGCACTCACCCACCGTAATGCAGCCCACCTCAAGATGACTTCTTAGTAACCCCAAGTGCAGAGTCTCCTACCTTGGGGTGGGGCATCCCTCCTCGGCCTGGACTGAGGAAGAAAGCTCTCTGCGCGCACCGGGGTCCTCTGTTTGCCGTCGCACTTCCACAGAAGCTTCCTGCCAAGGGTGGCACAAGGAGACACCCGGTCATCAAGCTGCCGCCTCCGAGACCTCTGTGATCACGAACCCTTCATTGTGGGTTCGCCCTGTGAGCCCGCACCACGAAGGCAGTGACGCCGCCTGCCGTCAGCCGGCCACAGGACCCGCGAGCCCGGCTCTCCAAAGCGTCTCATCAAAATGACTCAACAAGACCGTGCGTTCGTTCCCCTTTGGCTCTGGGCAGGAAGCAAAACTGCTACGTGAGGGTCATAAACCTGTGTTGACACACTGGCCCCCAAACCCTAATCAAACCAAACCCAGCTGGTCACGGCTCCCTGCAGCGAAACCTCAAGCCCCGGGACCTGGAGTCTGGGAGCCTTGTTTCTTGACCGAGCAAGCATGGAATTCTCAGAGGTCACAGTGCACGGGGCATGGGCACGCGGTCGCGGTGTTTGCAGGCCTTTCTGCACCAGGGGCCCACACAGAAACCTGCACCTCTCTCCACACGCAGATGTTCATTATTGTGTAACAAACCGATGACTGGTTTTTCTTAAAAGAACCTCCATCTGATGCTGCAGGAAACCTGTTCTTTGAAATGTACAAATGCAGATGGAAGGGGAAACAAAGCAGAGAGAGTGAGAGAGGAAGACTGACTATGGGCTCTGAGGTATGGATACAAATATGCAGCTTTACAGAAAGCTTCCCATCAACTTTCACCATCAAAACTCCTACTTATGGGCTTCCCTGGTGGCGCAGTGGTTGAGAGTCCGCCTGCCGATGCAGGGGACACGGGTTCGTGCCCCGATCCAGGAAGATCCCACATGCCGCAGAGCGGCTGGGCCCGTGAGCCATGGCCGCTGAGCCTGCGCTCCGCAACGGGAGAGGCCACAGCAGTGAGAAGCCCGTGTAACCGCAAAAAAAAAAAAAAAAAAAAAAAAAAACTCCTACTTAAAAAAAAAAAGTGAAATAGTTTAACGCACCGCATTTTCCATTACATTTGCCCCAGAACAACTTTTAAAAATATTTGACCAAAAAAAGGGACTAAGAAGAATACTAATAGCATCAAGTAACATCAATGTTTGAAACTCTCTCTTGTGTTGTCTTAGGCCTTGCTATAAAGCACCGCTTGTAATTTCAGAGGAGAGCTTGCCATTTTCTATCATCTCCCCCAATTTCTTCCCTTTGTATCAAGGGCAAGATAATCAAAGGGAAAGACCGCTTTGGCGACAGCTGACGAGGAGGCTGGGAACTCGAGATGTGGGTGCAAACAGGGCACTCGCAATTGTCATGGGTGTATCCACTTTGTCCCCAGGTGCTGATACTAGAAAAGCTGGTGCACAGAAACGCTCAGACAGCTGGACACAAGTCACAGGAGCTGATACTAGAAAAGCTGGTGCACGGAAATGCTCAGACAGCTGGACACGTGTCACAGCGGCAATGGGCCATGATACTCTGGGGCTGTCCTATATACGTGCCTTAAGATGGAATTACGGAGGCTCTGTGCTGGCTCCCTGCAGGACGCTTACCTGCTTGTAGAGGTCGGTCGACGGCGACGACCGGGACCTTCCGTGGATGTACTGTGGCCTCTCGCGCTGGTCCAGACCCACGTCCAGGATGTTGTCTGCCGAGTGGTACCTCCCAGAACTCCTGGCTTCCGGGGCTTTCCTCTGTTCCCTCCAGGAGGCTTGATACTCTGCAAAGGTTCCCAGCCTCTGAGGCGGGTCTGATCTCCCCATCTCTCCCTCCTTGCCGGGGCCCGCTGTCCAAGGCCTCTCCGGCTTCTCCTTGGGGAGCCCACAGGGTGCCGGCCTCAGCCCCGGCCGCTGGCCTACGGGCTTGCTGGTTTCCTCAAAAAACTTCCACCTGTCGGCAAAGGTGCGCACGGTCTCGTCGGGAGGTGCGGGGCCCTGGCGCGGGCGGTCATCCCCCGCGAGCCCCACCTCGTTCATCTTCTCGGGCTCGGAGTAGGACTTCAGTTTCTGCTCAGCCGTGAAGCGCCTCCGGCCTGCGATGCGCGGGGCGTGCAGCGCGCCGCCGGCGCTCGAGGGCAGCCTGGCCGGTGCTGCTTCCCAGACGCGAGGGAGGGTGTCGGGGTCCGACGGGCTGGGCTCCAGGTCGCGGCGCCTAAACGACGTGGCCCTCAGGACGCGGGCCTGCGCCTCCTTCAGGTGGTCCTTATAGGTGCTGGAGAAGGCGGCTTCCAGGGCGCCCCCTGCCGGCTGCACCCCCCAGCCGCGCGCCTCTGCCTCGGCGGCGGCCTCCTCCTCCTCCGCGGCGCCGGCCAGGGTTGCCGTGCTCCGGCTCTTCTGCAGCCTGGCTCGCCGCAGCTGGATCTCATTCCTCAGGGTGGTGGCGAAGCGGTCGCTCCTCCGTATGGGTTTGCCCGCCGGGGCCTCGGGCGGGGTCCTCTCCGGGGCGCCCTCGTGGCCGGCCTCGGGCCGGCGCGCCCCTTCCTGGGTCAGCGAGTGCAGCATGGGCGTCTGCAGGGGGCAGATCTCGCCGCCCCCGTGGGCCCACGCGAAGCCGCCTGCGACCCTCTTCACACTCGCTGTTTCCACGAGGCCGGCCCCGGGCGGTTCCTCGGCTCCCTCGCAGTGGCCCCCGGCCTCCCTGTCCGCCGGCGCCACCTTCCCCCTTTGCCGGGCGCCCTCGAGCCGGGGCGGGTAGCAGCGGGGCTGCGCGGCCGGGGCGCCCCCCTGCGGGCCGCGCCTAGAGGTCACGCAGTAGTAGCGGCTCTGCACGCCACAGTCCCCCTTCTGGTCGCCAGCGCTGGGCCGCCCCACCGGAGCGGGGCTGTCATCCGGGAAGTGCTCAGCAGGCGGCTGCTCCTTGAGCCACGTGGCCGCGCTGGGCCCCTCGTGAAAGAAGGGGCTCTCATCACTGGAATGGCGCGGGTGCTGGCACGCGGGCAAAGGCTGCGGGCAGCGCACGTCCGTGCTGGACAGGGAGGCCTGGAGCCGGCTGGGGGCCCCCGGGAGGGCCCTGGCCCCGCTGTCGCAGGGCGGCCACCCGCAGTCCAGGGGCACAGCCGGCGCACAGCCCGAGCTGCCGGCTCTCCTCCCGTCGCCCAGGCGCGCTGGTCTCTGCGGCTGATCAGCCGCTTCCGGTCTCCAGTCGCTGTGGTACTGAGCGCGGGTCAGGCCCGGAGGGTGCTGCGTGGTGGCCGCCTCTGAGAATGGGGGGCCCTGGGTCTTCTCGTGGCTCTTGGTGGCCGCAAAGCTGTCACTGCGGAGAGGGGGAGGGGGCGGAGGAGGGGACGAAGAGGCCTTCTTCTTATCGGGCACATACCAGACCGGCCCCAAACTGGACCTCCCGGAAGCAGCTAGCTTGGGCTCAGGACTGTCCTCGGGCCTGGGGCTCCTGCTGCTATCACAGGGGACCCTGGGGGGGAAGCCCCCGAGCCTCTCGTCCACACACTGAGGGTCGCCGGCAGCCAGGCCCTGCCGGTCGCTGCCTCCGGTGGAGGCCTCCCAAAGGCCCACTTTGTAGAGGATGTTCTCGGCAGAGGAGGCATCCGCCTTGGGCAAGGTGTGGTCAGGCGTGCTGGAGCTGGTGGAAAAGGAGCCGTACGCGGAGTCCCGCTTGCTCGGGCCGCCCAGGTGGTCGATGCTGCTGTTGGACTTGGCAGCCGAGAGGCGCCCAGATGGGTAGGACTGGGCAGGCTGGTCCAGGCTGTCCACGCTCCCCAGGGAGCTGAAGTGGTCAGAGGCGCGCTGCAGATGTGTCTGCTCCCACAGGCCGCTCGACAGGTCCTGGGACGAGGAGCTAGGAAACGAGAACCACAGGCAACAGTGTGCTTTAGAGTCACGTTGCAGCAAAGGGCAAGATGAGACTATGCACGTAGGAGCGGCTGGCCCTGGGCAGAAGGCAACCACTCTTCCTGCAGCAAGACCCCTGGGTGCGGCGCATCTAAGTTTTCCCATGTCAAAGAGCAGCTCTCCGAGGGCAGGCTGAAAGGGCCGAGCCCTACCCACAGGATGCTGTCCCCAAACAGAAAACCTTCCACGCTGCGGTACATCTCTCAGCTCGACACCCACAGGCTGGACCAGGCAGCAGCAGGCAATGCCCCTGTGAACACCTTGATCCTCAATCACTGGTTCAGTGTCGCAGATAGCAAACCGCAGCCCATGGGCTAAGGACAGCTTTTAGAGTTTTTTAATGGGGGCGGGGCGGGGCACGGAATCAAAAGAGTTCTTCCTGATGCATGAAAATGACACAAAATTCCGATTTCAGTGCTCATAACCCAAGTCTGACGGGAACTCGGTCATGGCTGTGTGCTTTGCTCCCAAGGGCAGAGCTGCACAGCGGCGGCAGACACCGGCCCACCAGCCTGAGGTATCAATCCTGTCTGGCCCCCTGCAAGACGAGTTTGTGGACCCCTGGTTGAGTGCAGGAAACGATTCATACTACGGACTGCTAACACAAAGAAAGCCATCAAAAGAGAATGATCTTGGGCTTTCCTGGTGTCACAGTGGTTGGGAGTCTGCCTGCCAACGCAGGAGACACGGGTTCATGCCCCGGTCCGGGAGGATCCCACATGCCACGGAGCGGCTGGGCCCGTGAGCCATGGCTGCCGGGCCTGTGCTCCACAACGGGAGAGGCCACAGCGGAGAGACGCCCGCGTACCGCAAAAAAAAAAAAAAGAGAATGATCTTCAACTTAGAAAGGCAAGTTCAGAGATCACATGACTTTTCCAAACCCAGATATTAAATCACAGGCATACCTCATTTTGAAATGAGGTATGCCTGTGATTTAATGAAAGCTCAGATGATGATTAGCATTTTTTTAGCAATAAAGTATTTTAAGACTAACGTATGTACTTTTTTTTTAGACATAGTGCTACTACTGCACACTTAAAAGCTCTCAATAATGAAACTATTTATCCAGGCATGTTAAGTGCTTTCATTAAAGCTCAAGAAAGCTGGAACATTCACACTTCCAAGAAAAAAACTGGCTGCTTGAGGTTCG